>NC_084487.1:80454985-80764102 GCF_030035675.1 Rhineura floridana
GTTGCTTACTGCAGAATGTCCAAGTCTTTGCCTTGTTCTTTACTCTGAACTGTAAAATTGAGTTCATAAAGGCATTTGGCAAGGGTGGAGGAAGCTTCCATATTACTGATGGCAAGCACTGATAGATGAGTTTCATGTCTCTTTAGCAACCTGAAAGAGAACCACCAAGAAAATGTCAGCTTCTTACAACATTATTTGTATTTTACAGAAATTAATTCTGACAAACAATCCATGTTTTGTCATCAAGACAGAAATTCTCTAAAATGTCACAATACACATTGGGATGCATCCAGACCTTGTCATACTTAGAGCAGACACACTGCAATCAATTGGACCTAGGTTAGTTATGACTAATTACCCCATTTATTTTAAGGAATATTGTAAGGAAATAGATTCATCCCATAATTTTTTCTCTCTCTTTACATACTCAGAATTTCATCTGCAGAAGACCTCATGAGATTTTAATTTTACAGACTGGAAAAAACACTTAAGTTGTCAAGGGCAAATATATTCAGTATTTGGCTCTAGAAAATCTTTGGATATATATGACTAAACTAGATAAATATTCAAAACCATGTTTGAATACTATTCTGTTCTACTTTTGTTTAACACTCCCGCAAAAGGGATTGGGGAGGAGAGGTAACAATTTCAAAATGGAAGAGAGACTTGATCTGCAGGAGGGTGAGTGTGCATGGATGACTATGCAATGTGAGATGATTAAAACTGAAGAGGCTGAAAAAGCTCTCAGGAAAGAGAGCTATTTCATGTCAGACTTTACCAACCTATACACATTAATTGTATTATGAACTGCCACAACTGTATGGGCTTATGACAAAGAAAACTTAAATTCTACACTAACAATACATAAACTATTGTAGGCTCACACTGTAGATTGGAATTGCAGATTGGAAGAAAGATGCGAGATGAGTATAATATGACCAACATTATTAGCAGCGAATAGAAGGGTGGAACGGAGAGCGAGAGGGAGAGAGAGAGAGAGAGAGAGATATGGGAGGAGATATGTTTGCAAGGCAAAACAGGAAGTGGGTGTAACAGTTATCTTTTTAAATTACATTGAAGAATCCCACTGGACAGCCTGAACATACTACTCTGGACTGGCAGTCATGCCCATTTGCTGTGCAGGATGGTGGTAGACAGGTGAATGGCAGGATATACCTGAGAAGCAGGGAGGGTGAAAAATGGAGATCACACATGCAATGAACTAAAATGTCTCTCCACTTATAACAGAAGCTCAGGCCATTCTCACTCAGATTTTTTGAGTGTTCATTTTACGCTGCCTGTCTCTTTCCAAAAGAATCATGAAGGCTAAAAATGGAAGCTTAAATATCAGGGTGCAAAAACTGAGGCAGACAGCAAATTCTATGCTTGTACAGTAAATCTGACAATGTGTAGAAGACACACAGACAATCTTGTAAATGCTTGTTCAAGAAAACACTTCCTTAGAACCAACTCAGCTGCTGCAGAAACTCAGATAATAATACTGGCAGCAGCAAACATGAAGTATTACAATGGCTGGCCTTTCTGTTAGATAAATGATTTTAAAGAAATGATCTGCTTACCTGCGACCACATTCTGAATATTTACCAATATTTTTTAATATTAAGGCAGCTGTTAATCGGATATGTTTAGTAATTGGTCCCTCTTTTTCATCCTTAGACAGAAACGAAAACAGTATTACAACATGTCTGAGAAAGATACTTTTCTCCTATTTAAACCACACACTTGCTACTTACTGTGAAATCTCTGAAAACAAGGTTTCTTGATCCCCTCCTTAGTGCCATGAGGGCAGCACTAGGATGATTGACAATGGCCTTCTGTGCTCTGGGAGTAGAAGAAGGACCCCCTGTAATTGGTGGCCTAAATAGGTATAAAAAGAAACAAAAGGAATTAAGAGGGATTTTAGGCACAATAAATATTTCCTCCCAAAAGGCTGGTGCTTGATGTCGGCAGCTAAAAAAACCATACTCCTCAAAGGAAGTCACTGCTCAAATAATAACCCTTAAGAGCTAAAATAATATACAACGATAAAGCATATTAAGTTGCAATTATTTGTTCTTAAGCTGTTAATGTTGTTACAGATCAAGTTGTTTTTATAGTAGTTTATTTATTAATTATTTGATTTATATCTTGCCCTTCCTCCCAACAGGAGCCCAGGGTGGCAAACAGAAATGCTAAAAACACTTTAAAACATCATAAAAATAGAGCTTAAAATACTTTAAAACAAAACGTTAAAAACATTTTAAAAAAAGCTTTAAAAACATCTTTTAAAAAGGGTTAAAAACATTATTAAAAAAACATATTAACAATCAATTCTAACACAGACGCAGACTGGGATAGGTCTCAACTTAAAAGGCTTCTTGAAAGAGGAAAGTCTTCAAAAGGCGCCAAAAAGATAGCAGAGATGGCACCTGCCTAATATTCAAGGGGAGGGAATTCAACAGCATAGGTGCCACCACACTAAAGGTCCGTTTCCTATATTGTACAGAATGAACCTCCTGATAAGATGGTATCTGCAGGAGGCCTTCACATATTAGTTTTGTTAATATGCACATTTATGCAAACATGACCAACCTATTTAAATCATGCGATAAAGCAATTTTTAAATCAGCTGATAGCCATTCTTAGAATTATGTTAGATATGATTTTCCCCACGAGGTGCAGTGTCCAGTGGGATCCCATCAGAGCTCAACAGTGGCCTTTTTTTCTCCTCCCATCCCTTCAGTACACATGCAAATGCAGTGCAGTCTAGAGAATGGCACATCTGGGGATGTCCCGATAGCCCGATCTCCTCTTGATCAAGCTACACAACCTCCAAAAGTGACGTAACTCAAATGAGCAGAGGGAAGACTAGACAGAGCTAAGGGAGAAGCACACAAATCTTTCTATAATAAATCTCTTATGCTGCCCATATATACACTTGGGCTGAGGGAAAGAGGGGAGAAACAAGAGCTCTGTTGAGCCCTATGGTGATCCTTTTGTGAGCACAAAGGCTACATGAGGAAGGATTACACCTTTTGCATTTTATGAAGATAAGAGCATTAATAAAGGAAACAATCCTAGTTCCCATTCAAAATGGGATGAAGAGGAATAATAACCATTCAATTGGCAGCTAGAATTGTATGGGGTTATAGGTTTCTGCTCTCTTTGTGCAATGACTAGTATCTATAACTGAGAGTTAAAAAGAATACTAAGGATTCTTCAGAGATCAAGATATTTAGTATTAGAGAGAATAATGCAAAATGGATAGAGATATGAGCAGAAACTCCTTAAATACAAAATAGCCTTCAGTGTACTTTTTAGTTTTACAATGGAATTTGCTCCCACAAGATGCAGTAATGGCCACCAGCTTGGACGGCTTTAAAAGAAGATTAGACAAATTCATGGAGGACAGGGCTATCAATGGCTACTAGCCATGATGGCTGTGCTCTGCCACCCTAGTCAGAGGCAGCATGCTTCTGAAAACCAGTTGCCGGAAGCCTCAGGAGGGGAGAGTGTTCTTGCACTCTGGTCCTGCTTGCGGGCTTCCCCCAGGCACCTGGTTGGCCACTGTGAGAACAGGATGCTGGACTAGATGGGCCACTGGCCTGATCCAGCAGGCTCTTCTTATGTTCTTATGTTAATGTAAGCTGCGAAGGAGACAAAAATATAGATTGGGGAGCTACATGCCACCCACAAGCTGTCTCACTTTCTACCACCAAACAGAAGATGCTGAGGTGGTTCTGGACCCTTAAATGGGAGCTTAATTGGCTTGCTTATTGGCAATGTTATAGCGCGCCAGGATTGTATTCCCAATACTGCAAACGTCCACAGGTTTCATAACATATAATTTAGCCTGTAGTCCTATGCATACTTAACTGGGAGTGAGCTCCATTGAATGCAGTGGGACTTACTTCTGAGAAAATATACATAGGATTGTGTTGTTAGACTAATAATAAAACTCATGTTCCTTACTTTGTGGAAGATTTCGAACTTCCTGCTTGTCCGTGTTCATCCTGTTTTAATCCTGCAAGAAGGGCATCTCTTGAGCAGTGCTTATCCTGTATGAGGGGGGAACAGAGTATTAAATACACAATATAGGCCCAGGAGAAAGGGGGGGGAGAGTGAGAGTGACTGAGTGTAGTGTATATATATCATATGTTGACTAGTGAACATGCATCTACACTGATTATGTATATTCACATGAATGGCTATACTGAAGAATGTGAATTTGAGAATTTTTGTGCATTGCATTGCTATAATGCATCACCTCAATATTTATTGAAGAATGAAATGCACTGAAGGGCAACATAATTTTAGTAAGCAGTCTTCTGGCCACTGAGCGGATGCTAATAGAAAAATACCAAACTTATCTTCAATTGATGAATGGGTTAGGAAAATTTGATATGTCATGTTGGTGCCAAAGGTATCAGGCAGTGAAAAAGCTTGTAATGTATATGACCAAGCTTTGATCCTATTTAAAACAATCTGAAAGTGTAATCTTACACAAGTATACTCAGAAGTAAGTCTCATTGAGTTCAGTGAGACTTGCTTCTAGAAAAGTGAGCATCAGATTGGAATCTCAGAAAAAATTGTGATCTTTTGGAATGATAGATCTTTTATGGAAGCTATACATGTTGAACTTTTATCAATAATATAATGACTATTATACTATATTTTAAATTGACCTATTTACTCTTATGGTTAAAGCACTGAGTAATTATTTGGTCCCATTACTATTTCTGGATCTTTTTCTTCCTTTATTTGTGTTCATATAGAACATCAGTATGAAATATATATTCATAGCTTTTTCATCAATTAGTATGACATCTGACAATCTGCATGGCTTACCAAGGGGAGAAATATGTACCGACTGACCAATATACGTACAACTGACTGAAACTGTCCACTGTTACACTTCTCTGTCACCGCTTGGAAATTCTGCATGCATGAGATCTCCTGCTTATGATGACAGTCTGAGTGCATTCTCTACACCTTCAAGAGAATGTGTACAATCACCAGTGTTTATGACCTCGCTCTGATCATCTCCGCAGTAACATATGTATACATACAGGTATGAATGTTTCTCTGTGTGAGCAAATTTCACAGATAGTGTTTGATAAACCTGTTGCGCAGGTTTCTATCATTCTTCAAGCGATACTGCAGGAAAATCAGCTGTGCAACAAGCACTGCTGTAACTATGCATATATTCTGGTGTGTCTTGCACAGGTACCAACAGAAGAGTGCTAAAAGTCTTAAGTCGCAGCCATGTTGGGTGGGTGGGTAAGAGTACACAAACTTCTTCCTAGTCATGCACCAAACCATTGAGTGTGATGTACGAACATGGTTAATGCAGTCATCTATACTATAAGGAAAGAAAGATAAAACCCTGACCTCTCAAAAGTCCAGTACAAAAGGTACAGAACTTCAGTTGATAGGAGAATCTAGATGACTTGAGAGCATATGCTCTCCTGGCGGGTGTCTTATAAGAACTGGAAAGGCTGTGACACCTGTAAAAGCTAAGTTGTATCTGAAGATTCAGTGCTGCCTGCAAGCCCTTGGAGCATATTCTCCATGCAGTGAAACAGAATGAGCCAAGTCTGGGGTGGAGAATGCTGCCATTGTTTAGGGAAGGCAAGTTCTCCTATAGGGGCAAATGGATTGTTTCACGGTCCACCAGATGGTGGGAGAGAGTGACCCACGGCCACTGAAACCACTAGGGCAGATGGGGAAATGACTGGAGAGAATAGACAGAAAAGGCAGCCTAAGGCTGTAGCAGGAAGCAAATAATTTCCCAACACAAAGGCATTTTCATTTACTGTGAGGGTGGTGGGTAGAAGAAACCAGCACAAGAAAGTGGTAAACTCCCATTATAAGGCTTGGGTATTAGAGGGAAACCTCCTCCGTTTCTGGTAGTGGGGCAACAAGAAACTCTAGTCTAAAACTCTAGAATTTTCAAACAAAAAAGTGCAGAATATCGTCAGAGTGACCACCTGTTGCAGACCAATACCCCCCCCTTCTTTTACTGTCTAGCTGACTCTCAAGTATATGCAACATTGATCTTACAGGGCAATGAGCATACTCAGTTCTTCTTGGGCCACTCTGGTTTTTTTAAATTTACTTTTCCTTTGAATTTACAAATTAATATTTTTCTGCATACCCATGGTGTCCCCAAAAGACGCAGGTATTATATCCTTTTCCGTTGGTGTCCCAGATTCACTTCCCAGTGGATAGAAATGGGAGTCCCAAATTTAGTATTATTGCTGCACAAATTGGGGCTCACAACAAAATTTTGTGGTGTGGTCCTAAAAGGATTGCTCCTGTTCAGTGCTACATTGTTCAGGGTTTGTGACAGGGAAGTGTTTTAGGACAAGGGAAATCTCCCTGTATAGTGATTGGGAAGGAGTTATTTCAGCTCATGGTGCACACGCTCCACTGCCATCACCATGACGTTATAAGCTATTAGAGGCTCAAGCAAGCAAACTTTCTCTTCACCATTTCCCCCTCCCCTTCCCCAGAACCCCATATGTACCTGTCCATGATTTAAGATCGGCTGCCTCTGGTCTCCTCTGGGTGCCTAGAATGAAAGTTGCCAGACTAGCAGGGACGTGGGAGAAAGCCTTTTCACCTGTGGCCCCCAAGCTCTATCCTCTCTCTATAGGAATACCCTATCCCAAGAAGCCTGCTCTGCTCCCTCCCTGATGATTTTCCAGAGACTTCTGGAAACCATCTTGCTCCAGAGAGCCTTTGGGAGGGACTGAAGGTAGAACCTGTAACTGATTTTATCCCCCCCTTTTAGTTTTTACCTCTTTAATCCCTTTTAATAGCACTCCCCTATATTTCTTAACTGTGTTTTGTGTATTTTAATCTGCTTTAATGTTTTTGTGATTTTATTGTGAGCCTCCCTGATTGCCCTACAGTAGGGTAGAAGGGTGGGATGGATTTTTAAATAAATAAACCTTAACATCCCGTGGCTCCTGGAGACCACTGGGCATGCTCAGATTTCACCAGAATGCCAACAAATACATTTCTGTATACCTGGATTGGCTCCCAAGTATGTTGAAACAACTTCCTTGTCTATTGGTGGCCCTATTTCTCTACCAAAACTCGTAGGCATGAGACTGCCAGTCTTAGTATTAGAAGTATAAGCATAATTTAATTACTACTACAGATTTTTATACATGTATGAAAATAATCTCACATCTGTGTTTAGAAAAGGGAAGAGAGATAAATTCCTACCTGCAAGTGGGTAATGAAGGAAAACCTTTGCCGCTGAAAAGGTTCACAGCCCTCCCATAAACACTGGCCAGGGTAGACATCTTTTCCTCCGTGCTCAGTTGCAGCATGATAGAAAACCTGGGATGGTGTGTGAAACCACCTGGAAAATGTAAATGTCAACTTAGCTGAAGAAGGAATACTATTTTGCTAACAGTTTTGTTGTCTGAGCAATAAATGTAAATCCTGAAAAATAAAATGCAATTATTCAAGAAATGGTGAATGTTCAGAAGTTCTACTTACTATTATTAAGGGTTGCTTGCAGCAAAAGACAATACTAATTTGCAACTGATGCAAACAGGTTTGTACCTAAAGACTTTCCCTTCTCCAAGGCAGAGTTGAATGTTTGTAAGACTGATCACTTGTGTAAACAGAGGGTTGAATGGGACCAAACAGCCCGTTCAATCTGTGACATGAGAGTGGACTCTCCATAGGAAGATGTATTTCTTTCTAGAGGACTCTTTCAGTCCATCCTCCCAAGTATCAAAGAATGCATCTTAAAAAGCTACTTGACTAATTTTTATTATCCATCACAGTTCTCAGAAGATAATGAAGGTGGGAGACACAAGAGGACATTAAGTGAGCCTGTCGTACTCAATAGGATATACATGCAGATGCCAGAAGCTTTGCCAGGCATAAGAAGGTCTGTATTGGACCCAGTGCTATCCAGCTTATTCATAAATTATCTGCAACCAGGGGTAGCAGTGAGGTGGATGACATACCAAGTTATTTAGGATGATAAAAACCCGAGTGGATGGCAAGAGCTCCACAAGAATCTCTTTAAAAAGTGATGCACATTAAGACCCTAAAAAATATTTCCTTCACAACTACACTGATAGGGCATGAACAGGCAGGCCTGTAGATGGGGGGCCTGCTCCCCCTTAATGTTCTGCCCTTCTACTTTTTAATTTAAAAAAAAAACTTAAATAATTTTTATTAAGGAGGAAAATTACAAAGAAATATTAAAAAAGGAAGAGAAAGAAAAAAGGGAAAAAGTTTCTCACAAATATAATCTCAACCACCTTATGTATAACAAAAAAGTATTACTAATAATATATATCTATATATAGCATATTATCAGAACTATAAATACAGTCGAACAAATATTAGACAGATCAAAGCAAAGAAAATAATTTGCATGGATACTTATTCTCCTGATACATTTGGTTCCAGAAAATAATAAAAATGACCCAGTTTTCTATTTGCCCATTTTTTATCTCTTAAATAATATGTTACTTTTATCAAATTGATGGTATCCCAGACTCTGTTAAACCAGTTGAGAACTAATGGTATTTTAGGTTGATTCCACTGTTTTGCAATTTCAACTTTTGCTAAAGTTAATCGAGTTGTAATCATTACTAAATTATTACTAAATCTGTTTCCATAACCACGTCATTCAAATAATTTAATAAAATTATATGTGGTTCAAAGGATCTATATCATTATTTCATATATGTATTTTAGCATATTTTCCCAATATTTTTAAACACTGCCAAAAGATATGTAAACAATCAGCATTATTATAGTTCCATCTCCTGAATTTGTCAGTATTTGTTTGATATATGTTAGAAATTCTATGTGGTGTGAGATACCACTGATATTGAAGTTTGAAATGATTTTCTTTCAAATCTGTAGATATAAGCCATTGAGGGATTTTTGTCCATATCTATTTCTATTTCCTGCTGCAGATCTTTATTCCATTTTTAATACAAGTTTTATCTTTTTTTCGTCTATGATTAATGTATAGATTTTTTTCCTATTAAGTTTTTGTTTGTAACAGTAGATATCATATATTTAAATTTACTTATTAAAATAAATATTATCCACCTTATTATCCACCAAGGTTCTTAGAGGACAATGAAGGTGGGACACATAAAAGGAAATAAAGGGAGTCTGTCATATGCATGTAATAAATTTATTACACCCCCCCCATCGTTTTGGTCCCCCCTCCCCAACTTTTAGGCTGGCTACAGGCCTGTGAACAGGTGGTGACTAAACAAGGAAAGAAATCTTGGGGTCACAGTGAACAGCTCAATGAAAACATGAGCTTAATATGTGGTAGCAGGGGAAAAGGCACATTCCTTAAGTTTTAAAGAAGGAAACTGAAAGCTAAGGTATAAACACATTACAATACTAGCTATAAATTTATGGCACAGTTGCATTTGAAATACTGTCTATAGTTCTGGGCACTATAGTATCTCAAAAAGGATATTGTAGAACTGTAAAAGGTGCAGAAAAAGGACAACCTAACTGATCAAGAGGTTTGAATATTTTCCCTATGAGGAAAGGCTAAAACATCTGTGGCTTTTAATTAGAAAAAAAGACAACTAAGGGGAACATGAGGTTTACTAAACTATGTCTCGTGCTGAACGGATAGAGACCCCCCCCAACATAAATACAATATGCCATTGTTTAGTAGTAGATTCAGGACAGAAAGTGTTTCATCACACAATGCACAGTTAATTTATTAAAATGGTCTCTGCCTCAGATGGCTTTAAGAGGGAATGTGGTAGATTCATGAAGGATAGGTCTGTAAGTGGCTATACAGTCATGATGTCCAAGTAGAATTTTCATCTTCAGAGAGAATATACCACTGAATGCCAGTTGTGGTGTGTGCACATGTCATTATTCCATGCACTGCCTGTTGCGGACTAGCCACAGAGAGTAGGAGGATGGTGAATTATATATGGACCCTTGGTTTGATCCAGCAGGGCTCCTTAGTTTTTATGGAAAATTCCATACACCTCCATCCAAACAGTGGAGTGGTAAACATATAGGCAGGGCCAGTGTTAGTGGGTAACCAAGTTGAGCTGTGGCTGAGGGTCCCGGAGCTCCCAAGGGTCCCAGTCCTGACCCAACACTGCTGCATCCCCCTTTCACTGAGCCGCCCTCCTCCTGGACTGGATGGTTTGGGCTGAAAGGGAAGTTGTGCAGTGTAGGCTCTCTGGAAAAGGAGCAATCTGGATGCACAGTGGCCGCCCAGCATAAAATTACTCAATGTGCATTCTATGTCTGATAATTTTATGTCAGGCAGCCACTGCACATGCAAGCCGAATCATTCCCATTCTAGAGAGCCTACACTGCAGCACTTTCCCATCAAACATGGTATGTGGGAGGAAGCGAGCCTAGATTGAAAACTGGCAGTAAAGGGACAAGGCAATGGGGAGTAGTGGCTTTGATCAAGGCTTTTCTCTTTTCCACTCCTCTCTGATGAAGGGAGAGCACTGAGCTGAAAAAGTCTGAAGGAATGTTTTCTGCTTCTCTCCCCTTCCTCCCCATGGCAGCTTCTTGAAAAGTGAAAGGAATCTCTTTTCTTTGGGTTAAAGAGAGAAAGAAGAAGCCAAAACAAAATGAAGCAGGGTAGGTTAGTAGTGGGTGGGTGGGTGAGTGAGAAGAGAAAGCAGAGAGTTAAATGCTGCTTTGTGTTTTTCAGGGAAGCGACTAGTGAGGGGAAGTTGCTCTGCCCTGGGTTGGAAATGGCTTTGGATTCTTTATAAAGAGGGAGAGAACTAATTACTTCAGATCTTTTCTGTCATTTGAAAATCCTTTTAGAAAAAAACAGGCCTTAATATTTTCCTTCCCCCCCCCTTGTCCCAGTGATCTGACATGGGGTGAGAGAGGACAGCAAAGTGTGTACACATGCATATCTGTCTGAAAACTCTGAATAATACTGTTCTATTTTCCCTTTCCTTTGTTATGTGTACATATTTTCCTCTCCTTCTACAGGCCAGGCCAGATCAGTGTTTTGATCTGAAGGGCTTTGTATATTTGTTCTCTCTTCTCCACTCCTCTCCCCTCCCCACCATCCCATACCACAATTATTGCTGGGAAGCTTCTACATGTATCTTTAATTTAGGAAGTTGTATATTTGTAATGTCTTAAGGTGGCACTGCATGTCTAAACTAAGCTGATTTTATTTCTATTTTTAATGCTCTATGTAAACAGCATTGACAATTAAGAGGTATATAAACAAATACGTAAATGTTTGCGCTTAGAAAGGCCCTTTTCAACCCTCCACCCCAGGCTCCGCATTAACAAGATGAATAGCACTAAGACAGCCAGTGTGGTGTAGTGGTTAGAATGTTGGACTAGGGCATGGGGGCCCAGGATTCAAAGGCCCACTTTAAAGGGGTGGGGGTTGAGGAGGGAAGGCACAAGGGGCTCCTTGACACTCTATGCCCAAGGGTGCCCAGAAACGTGCAGCTGGCCCTGTGCATAGGCCCCCAAACAACAGCACGAAGGCCTCTCCAATAAAGGGAAAGGGGTGAACACATGGATACTAAATGGGAAGAGCAAATTCTATCCTCCTTACAAATTAATGTTATGATATATTGTGGAGGAAGAGGAATAACATCTCTTAGGCAAAGTTCCTGTGTGGTGTAGTGGTAAGAGTGCCAGATTAGGACCTGGGAAACCAGAGTTCAAATCCCCACTCAGCCATGAACCTCACTGGGTAACAAGTCAGTCACAGTCTCTCAGCCTAACCTACCTCATAGAGTTATAGTGAGGATAAAATGGAGAGGGAGGGAAACCATGTACACCACCTTGAGGTCCTTGGAGAAAAGGTAGGATAAAAATGTAATAAAAAAATAAAAAACAGGTCACTAAGGATTAGAAATCTCCATCTCCCAAATATGGCCTTCTATTTTGTCTCCCATCTTCAGCCAGTCCTTTCTCAAGGAAATTCCCCAACAGAAGACCACGTGAGCTTCCAGAGGTAGGAAAAGAATGGAGAGGTGGATGCCTTTCTTAATCTCTATATAAAGACTTACTTCCTCAGCTGACTGACAGGTGGGCAGGCATTGATGTGACTCAAATGTAAAATGACTTAAAAAATATAAATTGGACTTTAAAAATAATGTGGATAGCAATTACAAATATGTTGTATAAAACTAAACCTTTGCAATGTATTGTGAAAACATAGTTAACTCAAAGACAAGCACTTACTTTTTACAGGACTGCCAAAGACACATGAAATTCTGTCCAGGTTTTTTCATTTGTTCTGCATGCGAACTTGGTACAGTGTACATAGAAGGTGGCAAACTGACAGATGGCCCCTGGACTTGCATTGTTGGTACCGGTGTGACAGGTGTGCTCTGTGGGAAAGTTTAAAACAATGAGGATTTAAATTCCTGCCTGACAGTTTTACGTGGCTATTTATTGAACAGTGCAAGATCTGATTTTCACAGAGCAAACTTCCAGCAGCAATAGGAGGAACCATTGTAATCAGCAGTTTTGTTACTGACTTCAACGGGAGATATATTGTACTCACTGTCTCTAAACAGTAAAACAAAATAAAAATTGGAGTACTCTTGTGCTCTCTCTTGAGCTATTTACAGACTTTCCCGATGTTCTATAGCTGCTTCATTTTTATTTTTCAGGTTCAACACAGAATTAGATACAGCTTTTAGGAAACTTTCCAGATGGTAATCCTTCTCTATAGAAATAAAGCCATGGAGCAATTTAACATACTTGTATAAATCTGGCAACATTTTTTTTTCAGACAGAGTAATTTAAAGCATCATCTACAGAACCACCATATATATTTGGCTTTCCCATTCAATGTCTATAAGGAATATTAAGCAAGGCTTGGATCAGCAACTCTCAAGGTTTAATCTACATGTTCATTCTGTATATGCCACATGTACACATATGTTGTTATGCAGTGAGGTTGCTTGAAGGATTTAGTGTAATGGCAAATCTTCACCTTTGAAGCCAGAGGGGCGGGGAAGGGGATCACATGCTTTAGCCTTCCTATACCGTAAGGAACATAAGGAACCACCCCAGAGAGATAACTTTAGCAAGTTAAACATTAGCATGTGAAGTAGAAGGCCAAACTAGAGTATTTTTCTCTGACATCTGTGATATTTCACACAATTTGTTTTTGGTTTTAATGAGGAACAGCTACTCCTACACTCACCACATCTGTACTCTGATGTTCAAGGAGGTTTACAACATGTGTTTTTTTAAAAAAGATTGATTCTTATAACAATATCATAGAATCATAAATCATAGAGTTGGAAGGGGCCTTGTAGGCCATCGAGTCCAACCCCCTGCTCACAGCAGGAAATCCACAGCTAGAGCATCTCCCGCAGATAGCTGTCCAGCCTCTGCTTGAAGACATCCAGCGAAGGGGATCCCACCACCTCCCTAGGCAGTCGGTTCCATTGCCAAACTGCCCTTACTGTCAAGAAGTTCCTTCTAATGTCCAATCTGAATTTACGCTCCTGCAACTTAAAACCATTAGACCTAGTCCTACCCTCTGGGGCAGCAGAGAACAAATCTGTACCCTCCTCTATGTGACAGCCCTTCAGGTACTTAAAGAGTGCAATCATGTCACCCCTCAGCCTTCTCTTCACCAGACTGAACATGCCAAGTTCCTTCAACCTTTCCTCATAAGACTTGTTCTCCATACCGGCTATCATCCTCGTCACCCTCTTCTGAACCCGCTCTAACTTGTCTATATCTTTCTTAAAATGAAGCGCCCAGAACTGAATGCAGTATTCCAGATGAGGCCTGACCAATGCAGAATATAGTGGGACTATTACTTCCCTCGACCTGGAAACTATAGCTCTGTTTATGCAGCCCAAAACCGCGTTGGCCTTTTTTGCCGCAGCATCACACTGCTGGGTCATGTTCAACTTACGATACACCACAATTCCAAGGTCCTTCTCACACGCACTACTGCTAAGCCGGGTATTTCCCATCCTGTACCCGTGCATTTTGTTTTTGTGGCCTAAATGCAGAATCCTGCATTTGTCTTTATTGAATGTCATTTTATTAATTTCAGCCCAATTTCCTAGTCTATCCAGGTCCCTTTGGATTTTATTCCTGTCTTCCATTGTGTTAGCTATCCCTCCCAGTTTCGTATCATCCGCAAACTTCATAAGGCTTCCCTCCACCCCATCATCTAAGTCATTGATAAAAATGTTGAAGAGTATCGGCCCCAGGACAGAACCCTGTGGCACTCCACTCGAGACCTCCTTCCAGTCCGAAGCAGAGCCACCAACGACCACTCTTTGAGTACGGTTTTCCAACCAGTTGTGAATCCACCTGACAGTATTTCCATGTAGTCCGCATTTGACTAGTTTGCTAATCAAAAGGTTGTGGGGGACTTTGTCAAACGCCTTGCTGAAATCTAGATAGATGACATCTACAGCATTTCCACCATCTACTAAGCTACTGACCCGATCAAAAAAAGAGATGAGATTAGTTTGACAGGATTTATTCTTGACAAACCCATTCTGGCTCCTTCTAATCACAGCATTGTCATCTAGATAGTTGCCAATGGACTCTTTTATTATCCGTTCTAATATATTTCCCGGTATTGAAGTCAGACTGACTGGCCTGTAATTCCCCGGATCTTCTTTTTTACCCTTTTTAAAGAGCGGGACGACGTTTGCTCGTCTCCAATCCTCCGGCACCTCTCCTGTTCTCCAGGATTTCTCAAAGATGATGGCAAGAGGTTCCGAGAGTACATCCGCAAGTTCCTTCAATACTCTGGGATGCAGTTCATCAGGCCCTGGAGATTTGAACTCATTTAGGTTAACTAGGTATTTCCTGACTATCTTCTTATCAATCTCGAACTGCAGTCCCGACCCCTTACTGAGATTGCTACCGATGCAAGGTTGCACACTGTTCCCTTTCTGGGAGAAAACGGAGGCAAAATAGGTGTTAAGCAGTTCTGCTTTTTCCTCGTTATCTGTCAACATTTTGCCATCTTCATTGAGCAGCAGTCCCACCGTTTCCTTGGTCTTTCTCTTGCTTCGAACATATCTGAAAAAAACCTTTTTGTTGTTCCTCGTTTCCCTCGCCAGCCTCAGCTCATTCTGGGTTTTAGCTTTCCTTACGCTATTCCTGCAAGCCCGAGCTGCTCGTCGGTACTCTTCCTTGGTGATGCGTCCTTCCTTCCATTCTTTATACATGCTCTTTTTTTACTTTTACCTCCTCCACCAGTCTTCCGTGTAGCCACATTGGCTTTTTCCGATGTCTTCCATTTTTCTTCCTCTTTGGAATTGTTTGCGATTGCGCTTTTTGTAATACGTTCTTCATGAACTCCCATGCTTCTTGGGCTCCTTTTTTCTTTAGTCTATCTAGCCACGGGATCCTACCCATCATTTCCCTGAGCTTGCCAAAATCGGCTTTCCTGAAATCCAAGGTCCATGTTTGACTATATTCTTCTTTGGCTTTCCCCAGAATCCCGAATTCCAGCATTATGTGGTCACTTTCCCCCAAGGTACCGACCGCTTTAATTCCCGTGACCAATTCGTCCCTGTTAGTTAAGATCAGGTCCAGGATTGCCGATCCCCTTGTTCCTTCTTCTACTTTTTGAAAGAGGAAATTATCAGCAAGGCCCATCAGGAATTTGTTGGAGGCTTTGTGCTTTGCAGAGTTTGTCTCCCAGCAGATATCCGGGTAGTTGAAGTCCCCCATCACTACTACTTCTTGCCTCCTTGAGATTTCAGAGATTTGTTTGAGAAAGGCCTCGTCTACCACCTCTTCTTGGCCAGGGGGTCTGTAGTAGACACCTACTACCATGTCGGTTTTATTTGTTTCTCCATTTATTTTTACCCAAATGGTCTCTACCGGACCACTTTGTTCGCTGTCTTGGATTTCCATAGAGGTGTATTTGTCTTTGACGTATAACGCTACTCCCCCTCCTTTTCTGTTGCTTCTATTCTTTCTGTAGAGTTTATATCCTTGAATGGCTATATTCCAATCATGGGAGTCATCCCACCAAGTTTCTGTTATCCCTATGAAGTCATATTTGCCTTGATGCACTAAGACTTCAAGCTCCCCTTGCTTGTTTCCCAAGCTCCGCACGTTGGTATATAGACAGCAGAAGTCTCTTTTGTCCCGATTGGATTCCTCCGTTAATATACCGTGAGCTTTGCCGTGCATCCCTTTCTCTCTCCCAGTGTCTCCTGTACCCTTCAAATCCTTGCATTTACAATATCGACTGCCTTCAAGTTGATCCCAACTTATGGCTACCCTATGAATAGGGTTTTCATGGTAAGTGGTATTCAGAGGGGGTTTACCACTGCCTCCCTCTGAGGCTAGTCCTCCCCAGCTAACTAGGGCCTGCTCAGCTTGCCACAGCTGCACAAGTCAGCCCCTTCCTTGTCTGCAACTGCCAGCTGGGGGGCAACTGGGCTCCTTGGGACTATGCAGCTTGCCCACGGCTGCACAGGTGGCAGGGAACGTAACCCCTGAGCCACTCACTGTGGGGATGATCTTTAGCTGTGCCTTGACACCCAAGAGACATGAGCGGGGATTTGAACTCACAGACTCTGGACTCCCAGCCAGGCTCTCCTCTCCAGTGTGCTATACCAGCTATATCAAGAGAGTGTCTCTAAAACATCAACATGTTCATGTTGCCCCACACATTGTTTATTGTATTTGAAGACTTTTCACCTAGTGAGAATTGATTCTGTCTGATGGAATGTCATATTAGTAAGTGGTGAACTATAATCATTTGAGGTTTTCACATGATATAAATGCAAAACATATGAATTCCAGCAAGTCCACCAGAATCATTTAAACAAGCCATTATTACAACGGCAAATATTTATAAGCAAAAGGGGTGAAAAAAGTCCAATAGTGAGCACAAGATAGTTTAAAAAGTATCCTGGGCTTACTTTTCTTAGTATTTTCTATAAGGAAATATAATCTTGATCATACAATGGTTAGTAGCAGGATATCAAAATTACAAAAACTAAGTTTCACCTGTATGCCTGCTATTAAAAAAACCCTCCCACGGCTCATTCAAAAGACCTCCTTAAGAATGGTTCTACAAAAATTCAGGAGAAATCAAAATAACTGCAATCAGTATGGAGATAATTCAGAGTATGAAAACTTAACTGGCTGTTTGGCACTAAATTTTTGGTTTATTGGCAACAGATTACAGAAATTCATCTCTCAATATAGTCATGTTTTTAGAAGTGAACAACAATCAAATGACAAGCTTAGTGATTCCATCTGTATAGCTCTACCCACAGCAACGTATAATACATCCTGGAGCTATCCACCTGTTTTCCTGCAACTAGGCCCACCAAATCAAGGTGAGGCAGCAGCCAATCGCTTTGGAGCTGCTTGAAGTTTTACCAACCCACTTTTCACACAAGCCTATTTAAACAGGATGGATCGATTGAGTGTTGAGGAGAAAGGGCCACTAAATAAAAGAGCAAGAAGTCATTTTAAAGGCCCAGAAGAAACTGCTCACTTTTGGAAACCTGCATCAAGCACTTTTATGAAAATTCCAAAGAGGGTGGGAGCTATATTCAACTGATGTTTTGCGGAAACTCAAACATAACAAGTTTCCAGATAAGTTAACACACAGCTCTTATTTCCTTTTTCTTACCCAGCAATCACAGAGAATGCCTCCAAGGAAGAATACATAGAGAGAAAGAATGCTAGAAAATGTCAATTACTTCCTGTCTCAAATTGTAGCAAATGAGTTGTCCAGATGAAGCTACAAACATATTGCAAAACACTTTAACAATGTGCAATGTTTGTACCACATATTCTTGTTTTAAAGACCACACCAAGCAAGGTGCTTTCCAAGTTACTAAATTCCCACTGGTTTTAATTAGTCACCTGTTCGTTGGTGCTACTGAGACTATTTAACATAATTTTTTTAGACAGTGCCAGGTGCTTTTCAGAACATAAGAATTTCACTGTCCCTGCCAAAAACTGCTTTAGTAACATGGACAGGATCAAGACGGACAGGAAAGAAGTGGTCACTCAACTTTTGTTTACAGCTGAGCAAAGCCTCTGCCAAAGAATGAGGAAAAACGGATCATTAGAATTTTATAATGGGTCAATTTCACATCAGGTTCCATCACCACGATAATGTGTGTGCACAGTGCCATGGTGGCTATTCCACTGATTTGGTCTTAACCCACACTTCATGCTCAGATTTGTTTTTAGCCATCCCATTTGAAAAAGGATAATCAACTATCCATTACATCAAAAATAAAAAACCCAATTTCATCCCCTTAATACCAATTGCCTCATGCTCAGAACTACATCTGTGACCTCTACTGAAAACTAGTGACAGAGAGCCAATAAACCAATAGGGGGAAAAGACACAGCTAAATATACTTGTACTTGTGAAACTGGGTTTTCTGCTTTTCCCCCCAGCTTGAACTGGAGCCTTCATACCATGAACAGCTACATCTGCACAGGATTAAATTAAGCTACAGTACCTGATCAACTTTTTAGTGTACTATCAGAACGCGTAGTGAAAATTAGGAGAAAAAAGCAACAAACAGAGTCTGCAACTTATGGCCCACTGAAGATTTCACCACAGGCATCACTAAGGAGCAAAGAACCTCAATCAGCAGTGGCTTGCAAACCATTCAGTGTGTGTGTGCCTGTGTGGCTCAATGAGGACCATAATTAATTTTTTCCCATCTCTGATGGAAATCAAGAGAATGCAGGCAGTATGTAAGCCTGCTGACAGGAACTGTCTTGTTTGTTATTGGTCTTATATAAGCTGCTCTGGAAGTCTTCTTAACTGAAGAACATTTTCCTTAAATAAATAAATAAAACACAAGCATTCAGCTAAAATACAACAAACTCAAATAGCTACTAGAGGCAGAAAAACAATTACACAATTACAGAGGTTTTTAAAATATAATTTTTTAAAAAAGAATAGGTAAGTTATTACATCTTTTTCAAAAGTCTGCAGGGAAGGTCAGATCTCTTTGACAGAACACAGCGTCAGTGTAAAAACATTTCACTTTGGCTACTAGCTCCAAATTGCAGATTGTAGTTGTATGTATTGTATTTTGAAAATCTACTGGAAGACACTCTCGAAAAAGATTATGTTTAGCTGTGATGACATCATCAAACTGTGCATGGACCTTGATCTGATTTGCGGCTCCGATTTGTATATATGGATCAGGCCCTATCTGGTCTGGATTTGTATCCAAATATGGATCGCAATCTGCATTTTTTTTTTTGGTTGCCACCCTAGGCTCCTACTGGGAGGAATATATAACAACTTTCCAGAAATCCCATTGGCTTATATTGCAAAACTGAAACAGCCATAATTTTCTTGTTTTATGACCTAGAGACATGCCATTTGGAGACCTGGTAATTGCTATATAGAGGATTAAACCTGCCAAGTTGCAGGTGGATAGCTCTAGGGGTTTTCAGGCTAGCCACCTTTAGAATTTGCTTTTTCCAAGGAGGATTTATTTTTTTAAAAAAGACTGTCATATAGGGGGCAGATTACCAACAGCAGTAGTGAGTGAGGAAAAAATAATACTATTTAATGTTACTATTCACTGTGGTCAGCAATTAGAAATAATAACAATAACTCTTAGAATGCTGGCTGGCTAGTAGTAGCAGCAGGAGTAGTAGTAGTAGCAATAATAATAATAATTTCCCAAATCAATTTGTAGAGATTTGTACAGATCTTTAGCTCAAAACAGTCTCTAATGAACCCATACAGGGTGTCTCTGAAATGGAGTAATTACAACACCATAAAGGAGAACACAAATCACAGCGGTGGGAAGGGGAGAAGTCTTAAAATGCAGAAATCTTTTGTAAGTTCTGTCTCTTAGAAATGTTTGGTGGGGATTGGGTGGCATTTGTTCAGACTGTGTATGTTTTCTGCTCTTTCCCAGCCAATCCTAATCCCATCCTTATATATATATACATATTTTTAAAAGAGTCTTGTCTGAGTTATTCTTTGATTTCATTCTCATTGCTAAGAATCATCATCATCGTCATCGTCATCAACAACAACAACAACAACAATTACCTACCCTTCACCCAAGGGTTCCAGGACAGGTTACAACAATCTTAAAATACAGGTTTAAAGACAACCTAAAATCACAGAATAGGGCGGGTCCTAAAAATATGTCTGAGGTCAAGGCCAGAGTAAAGAGGTGCATCTTCAGTACTTGCCTAAAACAATACAATGAAATTGCCAGATGCACCACAGTGGGGAGGAAATTCCACAGCATACAGGTAGCCACAGAGAATGCCCTCTCCTGAGCCACCACCCGAGCTTCCGAGGATGGCAGAACTACCAAAAGGGCCCCCTCTGCTGACCTCAACATCTGAGAGGGTCTGTAAGGAAGGAGGCAGTCTTTCAGATATTTGGGACCTAAATCATTTAGACTTTAAACACTACTGTGAGCACCTTAACTTAGGCCCTGAAATGGCAACCAACGCAGCTGTTTTTAAACAGGGGTTATATGAGATTTAAAGGGAACCCCAGCCAGTAATTTGGCAGCTGCATTTTGAACCAGCTGACATTTCCAAGTCATCTTCAAGGGCAGCCCCACGTTTTATCATTATTGAGCTAAAAATTATTATTTCCAGTTGCTAACCACTGTTAATATTATTAACATTAAGCAGTATTTTTATTTCCCTCACTCACTATTGCTATTGGTAATTCCTATGACAGTGCCTTTAAAAAAAAAAAAAAACCTTTCTTGGAAAAAGCAAACTTTAGAAGTGGTTAGCATGAAAACCAGGACACATTGGGCCTGGTCTGCATTTACAAATCAGAGCCACAAATCAGATGCGGGGTGGCTGTGCACAGTTTTAGTAGCGGCCATTTTGATGATGTCATCATAGCTAGATGTAATCTTTTCTGGGAGTGTTTCCTAGCTGATTTGCAAAGTATAATACATATACAACTATAATCTGCAATGTTGAGCTAGTAGCTGGAAGACTATAAAGGCATTAAGCCAAAGTACTTTGCTGTTCCTTACACACTCCTGGGAGTTTGAGGTACTGAATCATGAATATGAATTGTCTCTGGAATACACTGCTTCATCCCATAGCATAGTGGCCAATTCACAAGTGCAGGGTCCCTTTGCAATAGTCACAGCCACCCCCCCTTGCAGCCACGCCCCCTTCTAAGATTATAGAATAATCTAGCCAGGCTTGAACACTGCTTTCTGTTTCTCTGCCACTGTCATCATTTGACTGTCCTTTCTCACTGTCAGAGATGTTGCTTGAATTACTGGATTCATTGTCTATACATGTTTATCTCCTGCTGCTGCCAAACAGCTTGATGTGGACAAGGTGCTATCATCAGGAATCACTCTCTTTTTCAGCAGTTATAGAATTTTCACTCTCCACAACTTGGCTTTTTGAAGTTGGAACACCCTTCATTCTGATTGGCTCCAATCAGCAGGAAACGACAAGGAAGCAAGTTAGAAGACCCTTCTCAGTGGCTAACACACTGCCTTTTCAGGTTGATTAGCTCATAAGACACTGGAGACATAGGACCCTATTAGGACTTGGCTCCCCAAAATGGTAAGGGGGATCTAAGACCGCCTGGGAGACTACACCCCTGCTTCCTTCATAAGTCTATTTTGTATTATTCATTATTCAAATACATACTTCACAGAAATGAAACTATTTTTTTAAAGTTCACCATTAGTACAATTCAAACTGCACCTAGGCCAAATATACACAGCACAGATAGCAAGGATTTTGTGATAACTGGGAGTGTATATATGTATCTTAACACAGATATTGCTACATATTTATTCATCAGCATTACATATGTGATTGACAGATGTGATGGAAAAGCAGCTCTTTTTTTAAAGTATATGGTAGTTTAACGGTAATAAAGCTGATAATAACGTTGTTCTCACTCAAAGGAACTAAAATTCTCTTACCCTTACCCAATAATTTTTCAACTGTCCTATAATTTTTAAAATTATTTTAAAGCTTCAAATATGGTGAAGATAAATGTTAGGCACAAAAGAGCCAGTTTTTTCAGGTATGTTCTCAAACTGCTCAACTCAACCAACATAATCACTTGTGACAAGAGAAAAAGTTGGTTATTCCCAATGATTACCACTCTGAGACATGATACCACACAGGCTACATATAGTTTGAATTATCAGTCCTGACAGGAACAAATTTGAAATATATTACCTAACACGTTTATCCTTCCCATTTAACAAGAAACTGAATTTTAATCATCACAATAAATCACCATATGAATCAGAAGAGGAGCCAGCAAGTCATATATGGGGCAGTATAGGAGACAGTGGAGTATTCACTCCAACACATGTGGTCAGTAAATCAAATATCTTAGAATACAGTTCACATAATGACACTGAAATACATAGTTTGGATAAAAATCATATAAAAGGTCAGGGTAAAAATTAATTATACAATTCAGACATCAAGGCTGGCCCACACATTTGGCACAGTGAAGCGATCACCTCAGGCAGCTGATCTTGGATGCCATGAAAGGGCAGCAAATTATTAGTCATTTAATTTATTATTATTGGTTTTTTTACGCTTCAGATATCAAAATAAGATGACTGGCCTTGGATATTATGCACCATGTCTTGGTGAGAGGGGCGCCATATACTGTTCTGCCTTAGGCAGCAAAATGTCTTGGGCTAGTCCTGTCAAACATTTATACTGCGTTTTCAAAATTTAACAGTAAGAAAATTACATATAAAGTCAAACAAGTAAAAAGATGCAAATTATCTTCAGACTCTCCATCCAAGAGCTACATTTTAAAAACCAGTTATTTTCCTGTACTTATTGCTGACAGTCTTGCAAACCATAATGTGGCTTTAAGTAAAAGTTGTAGATAAAAGGTTTAATAACCAAGACATTGTCTCAAAACACAGTGATATCTGTTTCTCAAGCATAAGTCAAAGAAGAAATACAATCCTTCAGGTTATGAGGTCTTTAAGGGTGCAATGCTATAGTTAAAAAACAAACTATTTTGAACTACAGCCAAATCAAACTGTTTCAGTATCATTGTATTTGGTCTGAAACAAATGTTTCGCGCTATCCTTTGTTCTTGAAGTGAAGTGATGTCCAGGAAAGGCCAATGTGCTCCAGGAATCTTGCACGTAAAAAAGCCAAGCATCTTTCACGAGAGCAGCTTGGCCCATCTGCTCTCAGACATATTTTAGAAAATTTGTGTTCTCCAGAGTGAACATAAAATTTACCATCTAGATAGATGCCTTATGGTGCATTGAAGGCAGATCAACACCTGCCCTTAATAGAATTGTAGAGCTATTCAGATAAAAGCATACTGTACTCTATATAGGGAATTATTCTGTAAAGAGTCCAGAGTTTAAAATCCCCAATGCCTAGATTTCTGCACTACATAACATCTGTATGCATCCTTTGCCAATAAATGTAAATAATGAACATGAGTAGAGCCTATTGGATCACACGAAAGGTCTACCTAATCTAGCATCCCATTTCCAATGCTACTGAAAAAAGCTGACAAGGAAGACATGATGGCAAATCTCCACTATTGCTGTCTGTCTTGCAACAACTGGTAGATTTCATTGTGCTATCATGGCAAGGCAGATACTGACAGACAATGCTCCATGAACTTGTTTAGTTCCCTACTTAAAGCCCGTGGCCAACCTTATGTCCTGTTGAAATGAATTCCATTGGTTAAATATCTGTTGTGTGACATACTCTTTTGTCTATTCTGAATCTACTGCCAATCAATTTCATTGGGTGACTCTCAGTTCTAGTATAAGGAGAATGGGAGAATTTTTTTCATCATCTCACTCTGGCACTGTGCCAGTGGCAACACCAAGCCACAGCGAGTGGGTAAAGGTCTTTCTCCATCCCCTCTCTGGAGCTGGGCACAATGTTACTGACATTGCAGCAGCTCTTGAGAAAAGTACACATCCCAGGGCATACTTACATCCTGGTGCACAGCAGCACACCAAAATGGTGTGTGTGTATGTGCGGACACCTCCTGTCCTGCCTTCCACATACTGGGAAGGGAAGAGGGTTTGGGGGGTTGTGTGTGCGAGTATGGCTTATTTCCTAATTCCAACTGGGTTCGAAATAAGCTGAGATATTTCCAAATTTTCAGGTAAGAAAATAGCCACTTTACACCCCTTGAAAAGTGTCTCTAGAAGGTCAGGGAGTTTTCCTCAATAATGTGGGACTTCTGCAGCTGCTCATGCCCCATCCCACATTGTTCATGACCTCCCCCAACTTTCCAGAGGTGTCCCTCCCCTTCCTTGTACGCCATCCCAAGTTGTTCAGGAAAGCTTCTAAACCCCACAGATATACTTTTCAATGGACCCAGGCAGCAGCAAAAGGAAGTTTGGATGGAAATTTCACTCTATAAGCAACTTCCAGTTACTTATCTTAGAATCCAAATCTATGTCTCTCTAGAACCCAGTCCTGAAACTTGGACAACAAAGACCATCACCTTGGTTGTCCCAGTTTCCAGAATAAGTCCATGATTTCTCATTTTAAAAAACGTCATCAGGAAACAGGACTAGAAATGACCTCAGCCAGAGAGACCCCAGCTCAGTTTGAAGAACAACTCCCAGTCAGACTAATACTGGGCTAGACAGATGAATAGTTTGATGCAGTGTGTTAACTTCATATTATCATAGATTAGTTTTAAGCTTAATTATGTTAAATGCTATTAAGTTGATCCTCAGCACAAAAAGCTCTGAAAAAAATTAAACAATTCCCCAATGATTCTGTGAATAGAGTAGCCTCAATACATGCAAACATGCATAAGCACTCTCATGTGACAGAGATCTGCATTGCATATGTCTTTCTTGGCATATGCACGCTGAATATCACATTTTTATATACAGGTCTATGCCAGTTTGCAGGCCCAATCCACACAGAGCCATTTTTAGGAGTTTCAGTTTCATATTATAACATGGTGTTCAATATGCGAATGTCATGTGGGCCTAAGGATTGCATTTCTAATCCTCTACCACAGTGGTTCCCAAACATTTCCCCCCACAGAACACTTGAAAACTGCTGACAGTCTTGGCAGACAATGCATGATTTTCTGCCTGTTGTAACAATTGTAATGCGCTGTGCTAGATGCTGTATGATTTTTAATTGTATTTTTATTGCTTCTTTGATTTCTTATATTGAATTTGATTGTACTACAATTGGCACTCCATAGAATTCAAATTGTAATACAATACAAGAAATAAAAGCAGTAAAAATACAAATTTTAAAAATCAAAATGCCACAGAGCACCTACACAACGCTTGTGAACTACTGATCCATGGACCAGAGTTTGGAAATCCCACTCTACCACACGCAACACCAATTTTGTGCATTACATTGGCTACTAGTACATTTCTGGGCCCAATTCAAAGTGTTTAACCTTTAAAGCTGTAAATGGATTGGGACTATGCTCTCTGAAGGCCTGCCTTCACCCATTATAATCCTGCATAAATACACAGATCTGCTGCAGGGAGCCCTCTTGGGTGCCCACTGTGAATATGTTAGGTTGATGAGAACAAGGGAAAGGGGATTTTGGTAGTGGCTCCAACTGACTTATGTTTTGCCCCTGCAGTGACAGTCCTTTAAGCAGCCTTTGCAGTTCTCTCTCTTCAGTATTGCTTTTAACTAGGATCATAAGTACCTTGTATATTTCAGAGTAGCTTTCTGACATTAGCAGCATACTTATTTAATATTGTATGTTATATTCATTTTTTCCTTGTATCACTCCTTTCCTGAATATCATTTTGTGAGAACACGGCCCTTAAAAGCAGTTTACAAAAACTTTAAAATAAACAAACACACACAGTTGGACTTACATTTACATAGGACTGAGTTAACCCATGTAAAGAAGAAGCACAAGGACATGTCATAACAGGACTTAGAAAGGAGTTTATAATAGTCAGATGAAATAGGAAGAGGGCCATGATACTACAAGCAACAGGAATCAGTAAATAAATTGATCTTATAACTCTGTCAAAGTTATCTGAAGGTGTAGAATATAACAGTCTTTCCAAGACTTTTTTAAACAATCAAGATGGAAATTTGTAATTCAGATCACTTGTGTGTATTTACAGAATACACAAAAATTGGCACAGTACCTAAAAACAACCAATATTCTTGAGGTGCTCAGAGCGTCCAGTAAGGACTTGCTATAAAACACAAACACAGAACTCTGCAAATAACCAAGGAGCATTATAACACAGGAGGAAAGGGCCCCACAAGCTATGTTTTTGTACAGACAACAATTTGCAGGAACACATCAAAATGTTAAAATGGTTATAGGACAAGTATATTATACTAATAATAGATCATCCATAACTCACTAAAAACAAAAACAAAACTGCACACCTAAAGCATTTTATCTATCAAACTCCATTTAAAATGCAAGTAAAAATCAATATATGCTTGGTTTCTGCTTAGCGTCAGTTGCATAAGAAAAAGTCATGTTTGTTAGTTTCACAAAAATTTGCAAATCATATTTTCAGTTACAATAATATTTCCTTTCCCCTCCTCTCCCTGAAAAGCCTCTCCTGAGGGTAAAAAGGCCCTGCTGAATGTGGGTGGGCCGAGTGCAGGCAGATCAAAGGAAGGGGGGATTCCTGAAAATTGGGCAGAGGCACAATTAGTGACTGGGGCCTAGCCAGTTCAGCAGGGCACCCATCTGTCAGGAGAGGCTTTTCACGGGGCTGCCAAGGAAGGAGGAAAACAAGGCATGTCAGGTGCCAGACTCCTTCTGCGGTTTTTCTCTGGTAAAAGGTAAAGGTGTCCCCGCACTTATAGCATGAGTCGTTTCCGACTCTTAGGATGACGTCTTGCGATGTTTGCTACGCAGACCGTATATATGGGGTGGGATTGCCAGTGCCTTTCCCGGCCTTTCTTTACCCCCCAGCATATGCTGGGTACTCATTTTACCGACCACGGATGGATGGAAGGCTGAGTGGACCTCGACCCCTTTTTACCAGAGATTCGACTTCCTCCTTCCGTTGGAATCGAACTCCGGCCGTGAGCAGAGCTTCGGCTGCATTGCGTTACCGCTGCTTACCACTCTGCACCAGGGACCTGCCCTCTATAAACAAGAAACGGCTGACTTAAACAAAAAATCTAGTAATACAGCAAAGCAAAAAAGGAAATGTAAATGTAGCTAAGGCCCCTATCTTTATACAATAACTACAAGAAAATTTCCCCTAAATCTCCGATTTAGCATCAATCATCAATTAGTCAAACAGTAGCAAGTGGAACAATAGTCAGTTTTGCAGGTCTTACAGGTTTCAGGAAAATGTACTTTTAAAGTTGTGTGCAATGTTCAATCCTGGAGGCAAACTGGAAAAGCTGCCCTATTATAGCAGACATGATTATGACATCATAGCTATTGAGAACTCTCCTACTGACCTGGACACTTTCTTCTCCTGTTACTTTGTCCTGTTTTGACAAAGTGAGCATTTGATGTTGCAGAAATATGTCCACATATGGAAAGTATTCTGAATGAGCTATTATATATCCTTTCTCCAATATTTTAGCTCACAAACACAATTCACATTTCTACCCAACTTTACACTGTATTTAAATGAAAACTATACAAGACAGGACAGCAGTTACGGTTCTTATAGTTGTTGGTGAAAGAATTAATATTATTAATATATTAATGTGACTACAACAGTAGAACAAAAAATGTAGAGGTAGGGAAAAGTACTAGGGATGTCTCCTGGAATATGTGCAATAATAACTAAAAATCATGCTGAGCACTTGCAAAGTTCCTTCATCACTCAACTACTGCAATCTTGGAAGTAAAGCACCTTTATTTCTAAAAAGAAGCACTAACTAAATTCAAGAATCAAGAAACAGAAGGAACCTCAACCCACATTTCTCTCTCTTGCCATTGTCCAGAAGCAATCTCCTTTGCTTTGTCATTTGGTCCTTCAACCCAGGGAGTCTCTCTGCAACAAGGAACTGTGTCCAGTTCTGGACACCACACTTTAAGAATGATGCAGACAATGGCTAGAACAGGTTCAGAGGAGGGCAACAAGGATGATCAGGGGACTGGAAACAAAGCCTTATGAGGAGAGACTGAAAGAAGAGGGCATGTTTAGCCTTGAGAAGGGAGATATGATTGCACTCTTTAAGTACTTGAAGAGTGCTATCACACAGAGGAGGACCAGGATCTGTTCTTGATCATCCCAGAGTGCAGGATACAAAATAACAGGCTCAAGTTATAGGAAGCCAGATTTCGGTTGAACGTCAGGAAGAATTTTCTAATGTTAGAGCAATACAACAATGGATAGCGAGGTGGTGGGCTCTCCAACACTGGAGACATTCAAGAGGCAGCTGGACAGCCACCTGCCAGGTATGCTTTAAGTTGGATTCCTGCACTGAGTAGGAATCCAACTTATAGACCCTTTCCAACTTACTATTCTATGAATACAATCGACTCCAAACATATACATTATATTATGATTCCATGCCACCTGTCTTTCATCAACCTAGTAACTGCAACCTTCTCACCTTAGAGGTTTGACAAGATTTTGTGGTCTGTAAAGTGACAGAAGGATATGTTGTAGTCTAGCTCAATAGCAGTAGCCTTATGTGAGTAGCTAAACCAACAGAATTGTGAGGTCATAATCATGCCATCCAATAGAGAAGTGTTTTCAGCCCATCCACCAGCCAAGTTAAAGTCCATTTCTGTGGAAACTATAACAACTACAATGGCTGTTCTTATTCCTAGTCTAGCTATTAACAAAAAAAAATGGTGAAATTAATGGGACAGACACTGAAATCCAAGATCAGAAAAATCCTTTTCTTCTTGTGTCAGAGCAAATCTTTATTTCAAACTTTCTTACACCTTTGTTTCCAACCCATCAGGGGTCATCTACAAACATACAAAGAGAGAGATTGAGATTACTGGGGGCAGGGATGTACATTACAGAATCCCTGCCATTCAATCTTTGGGTCACATTCATGATGCTTGTTCCAATCCAGAGACTGCTCACTCTTCAGTCCAAGGTCACCCTTTTCTCCAACAGCACTAATGAGATATTTAGTAGGTGAAGGGCTCAGTGAGCACAGCAATGCTGATTACTCTGTGCAACAGAATGCTTTTTGCTTTTGTGCATGAATTCACATATAACATTCTATCTGAGTAGTTTTCAAACTTTCCACTTTCAGGGAATGATTTCAGCACTGACTTGCTTCCATGGAACCTCCTTTATTTCTGTTACAGAGCTTCTACTCATTTAAGAGGATCCTGGGGCATATTGGTGACTCCTTAACTTTATGTGAACTGAGACTGCTTTCTAGAAAACACACCACACTCTCCTATGTGCTACAGTCACTGGGCAAGCTTTCTTTTAGGATGAGTGGATTGATAACATTAAAACATTATTAGTTTGCAATTAAAAAAAAATTTATACACCATAGGAGCATAATTCATATCTCTGGCCAAGCATCCCACATTGACTGCAGAATTCTTATGGGCTCTTACAATGCACATAGAAGGACATGAGCAAGATCAGTGTCACTAATATGCAGATGACACACAGCTCTATTTCTCCTTTTCATGTGAACTGGATGAAGTGGTGTTAGCGCTGAAGTAGTTCCTGGAGGAGTAATGGGTCGGATGAGGGCCAACAGACTAATGCAGAATCATGACAAGATGGAGACACTGCTGGGAGATGCTTATTATTATAAAACAATAAATAATGATAAATATCCATTCTGTTTGGCTAGATGAGTTATAAATATTTCAAACTGGAGAACTGAATATGCTGCAGAGTTTAGGAAGATGGAGGGTAAAAAAAAGTACAAGATATCCACATGTGCTCTGTGGATGATCCAGAAGATACACACAATAGCATAGAGATTAACACATTTGCAAATCACATATTATAGACACAAAACACCATACCCCAAACGTTGCAGTTGTAATTGTGCAATAAATAATAACATGCAAAACATAAGTGCACGATTCAGCCCAAGCTTTCTCTCACTGAAATCAATGGATCAAAAAAGTGCAGAACTTTGCCTGCATGCATCCCATCTCCAGCTGTTGTTTGCTAATATGACGGTGTAGAAACTGAAAGAAAATTAGACAGTTTCTTCTAATGCATCCAAAGTGTATATATGCTGAATTTCCACAATGCACTGACCCCTCCCTAATGTTTCATTATATTTTCTTTGGATCTCCATTTCGGCCATGGTCTCAGGGTCCCAAGAGTCCCAAGGCTTTCCCACTTTTTGTAATTCTTGCTTCTCCCAGATAATTCCTTTACTGTGGAACAGTAGAAGCTGCAAATGTCTCTCCAGCACAGCTCCAATAAAATGTACACCTCAGAGAAAGGCTAGCGATTTTACTTTCAGTACTATAGATCTATTATTGAATGTAAGGGCCCAAAATGTGAGGAGGTAATACCACATGTAGACTGCTTTCATTAGAATGAAGATTAAAAGTTTGCATTTTTACATAAAATCCCTAGAGCTTTATTATTAATAGTAGATCCATGAGCATCAGTTCTCCACACAAAAACTAAAAGAATATACAATATGTATCCTATCGTAGTGAAGTAGTAGGAAAAACAGTATTTTACATAACTAGTGAACAGATATTACATCTACTGATGATGAAGAGTTGGCATTATCCATTTAATGCTCAAATGTTTCACCCATTTCAATAAAACTTGCAATTTTTTCAAGAATCTTTATGCAGAACAAATAAACCATCTATAATTTATCCTTCAGTTACATGTTTGTTTTTTTATACAAAATTGCATAAGGCATATATAAAGTATACATGTTGAATAAATAAGGCATCTATAGCAAATGGAAGCATTAAGATGCAAAACACAGCCTTGAATGTGATATGCAGGAACAAAATCACTTGAAAACTCTAATATGAAGGAAACATCCCTCAGTTTTCAAAATAAAGAAAGTACTTAAATAAAAGTAAATACAAAGGGTTTCCTGTGCATTATACCCTGAAAGACTGCAATTCATTTCAATGAATTAAAGGTGTACGTCTATTAATTAAACAGAAAACAGTGAGCGATACCTCATCCATATATGAATATAAAGAAAATAGTTTTCTTAACATTGTGAAGTGAACATATGAAATAACGCAAGAGTAGAACTTTTACATTTCCACACACACACACACACACACACACAAGCACAAAAATACAGTTTGGGAGCTAAAATAAATAAAAGAGAAAGCTCTGGACTTACCTGTGTGACCATACTTTGCATGTATGGTGCTGGATGCTGCTGTTGCTGCTGCTGCTTTTGTTGAACAGCACTTTCTATTGCTACTTTTGCTACAGTACTTGGATCTGCTCCAGCTGGCACAGCAACCATAGTTGCGCTGCAGCCAGCCTTGTTAGGGTCACTGATTGTAACAATTCTAACTCCTACTTTATGTGGGATTCCTGGAACAGTTTCCCTATCATTATCCTCTGCTGGCCTTTTTACAGTTTTGCATTCTGCTGTGCCGTTAGTTGACCGAACTTCAGATGACAGGGTAGCCAGGGACCCACGAGGTCCTGAGTGTGGAACTGCTATGATTTGATGCCCCTGTATAACAGAGGCCGTTGACTGTGGTGAAACAACTACACTTGGGCGTTGCTGAGGCACATCTGAATTCAAACTTAGAGGACCATTAGGTACATCAGCACTGGTACTACTAAGTTGCTGGGTTAACAGTTTTGAAGCCTCTTGTGCACTGCTTACAGCAGGCATAGTACTCAATCCTAATACAGGCCCATTGGAAAATCTTTCCCCTTGATCACCTTTGGCAGCAACTTGTTGTGTGGCATCCAAATTCCCACGATCTACTGGAGAAATCTCACCGTTTCCTACATGATTGGAAGTTTTGTGATTTGGAATGTTTTTGCTTAAATGGGAACCATCGCCTTTTTCAAAGTCACAGATTCCGTTAACGAGGGGCTTCCTCAAATCACTTTTAATTTCCTGCGTCTCGGGTTGTTCAAAGTTCTGCTTTCCAAGAGCTCCATTTTCACCCAAGTCTAATGATGGTCCATTACTGATCTGCGAGAACTGATTGGCCTCATTCTGAGTTTTCCCTGAGTTAGCTGGAGGTAGACTGGAGTCATGTTTTCTTCCATTTAGAAGACTTCCCACTTGTGTTTCATTTTCTTTTGCGTCGCCATTGCTGGTGTTTGCAGCTCCTCTTCGGCAAGAAGGGTTCTCCATAACCTCAATTTTACGCTCATGAATATGTAAACCTGTTGCCTCCTTTGCTTCCTCTTCCTTTTGGCAAATGATTTTATCTCCTTTGAATGGTGGAGCAGTAGCAGAACACGTTGATTGTCCAGCTAATGGCGCCTGGGTAGGTGGAAGCGTTTGCACCTGAAGCCCAACTCCTGCCTGTGCGCCGCTCATTGTAATTCCAGCTGGAGCAATGATTTGAGTTGCATTTCCCTGACTCACAGTTGCTGTAGCAAAACTAGTATTTGGCACAACTGTTATGGTAACCTGATTGCCAGAAGTCCCCTGGAAAATGGTTGCTGGACTATTTGAGATCAACTGGCCTGGCAATATTTGTAAATTGGAGATGGGAACTGTTTGTACTGTTCCTTGGGGTTGGATTGCACTCTGGACCAACTGAACATTTTGCTGTCCAACTAGTAGTGGCTGAGCTGAAGACTGTCCTTGAACTCCAAAATTCGGTGCTTGGTTATTAGCCACCTGATAAACCACCTGAGGGCTGGGAGCTCTTGCGTTATTTGGAGGGGGAATCTGTGGTGCTGGGAGAATAAGCTTGCCACCTGGAGTTGAAGGGCCTCGTTTAGGAAGCAACAGCTGTTTTATCAGGCTGGATTCACTCGGAGGAGGTTGGCCCACTGCAGGGTTACTTTGCTGTGGCTGAACTTGCATCTGTACCTGCTGTTGCTGTTGGACTTGTATCTGTGGCTGGGACGGTGCTGGTGAATTCTGCTGCTGTTGCTGCCTCTTCACAGAAAGCATCTGGCTGACCGTGGGAGGGGGTCCTTGTGTTTGGGGTGTGAGAGGTGGAGATGATATTACTGTAGAGACTTGGTTATTTGAAATTGGTCCAGGCGATGGGGAAGAAGTTGGAGTTAGGTTTGGTTGCCCACCCAACTGAACAGTTTGCCCAGCAGGGATTGAAGCTGGATTGGTAAGAACAATTTGGTGAATGGCTGGTGCGTACGTTGGACCTTGTGGAGCTGGTTGGCTTACAATCACTACACTTTGCTGCGGTGGTGGAGGCGGCTGCTGCTGCTGCGACTGCATGGGTTGCTGTACCACTGTTGCAGGAACTTGCTGAGAAGGCAGGGGCTTTGGTGCAATATTCTGAAACCCTACCCTAGATGTTGGGGGATTTTGGACGCCAGCAATTGTAACCACCTGTCCAGCTGCAACCTGGAAATTCTGAACTGTAGTAGCAGTAACTATATTGGATGCTGAAGTTGTAACATACTGCTGGGGTGCTATGATGACCGTGTCTTGCTGCTGGTTACCAGCTGTGGACTGCTGAGATGACGTTTGTACTGGCTGCGATGATGTGGTAATGAGCTGCTGACCCTGGGAAACTGCTGATGTGCATGCTGGTATGTTCTGTACTCTGCCAAATATATGGCCCTGAGGAACAGCTTGTTGAATTACGGTAACAGGAGTGCCTGAAGGTATTTGTCCTGGTACCACTGCATGTAAAGGGGACTGCTGAATTACAGGTTGATGAAGCAAAGTCTGAGAGCTGACAACAGTAACAGATGATTGTGGTCCTGCACTGCTAGGATTCTGATTTGAAGTTTGTGCTCCACCTGCTACAGCAATAGTAACAGGAACTGCAGACTGGGGAACAGTGCTCTGTATTACTGTGGCCTTGACCACTTCACAAGAAATTGGAGCTTTATTCTGTATGACAGTCATGGGAGCATTTTGTTGCTGCTGACTGTGAACTGAAGGGTTTTGTGGTATCCTGGAAACAGTCTGTACTATTGTAGGTACACCTTGAACAGGAAAAGACATTTGTGTTGCAGTTAGAGTTGAAGACTGACTGTTAAGAGGAGGCCTCTGAAAATGGTTTCCTACACTTGGTGGTCCATGTGGGAGTCCTGTTGACCAAATAAAGGGGGGAGAAGCCTTAAGTGGGAACACTGAAATTATAGCAAGCAACATTTCAAAGAACAATTATCACGTAACTTAAATCACTCACTTTATGAAGTCAATGTTAGCCACAGATTTTGTGCAGTCCAGACAGATGTTCAAGTATGATATAGCCACGAGAGTGGTTGTATATTATAGTCAGCAAGGATTTTTCACATTCCGCAATGCTAAAACAAAAATACCCCCCATGCCATTCTGATGCTTCCATAAGCTCATTTCAAAACAAAACCTTACATAGAGTCCAACATAGTCCTGAACTCAGAAATGCTTGCTTAAGAACCTCTAAATTTTCATGGCGATACACAAAACAGTCAGAGAGAATCGAGAATTCAAAGTGTAGACTTCCGGGAAGGGTGACTTCGCTTGTGCCTGCTTTTGAGACGGGCTCCCGCCTCAAAAGAAGCTTATTCAGATATAAATCAGTCAGAACATTTTTTTTTGACTGATGAAATTTCTCCCGGGCAGGGAGAAACGTAGAGATCAACCTCAAAAGCCTGTTTTTGTTGGGAGGACTGGATTTCATTAATTTATGAGAAAAGGTCCAGCCAGCAATGCCAGACGGACTTCCGAACAAGCTCTATCTGATTAATGCGATACGTTTATCTTTTCTTCAAAGAGAAAACGGACTAACAGGCAAGCACCCTTCTTTCTATTATTTTTTTTACTTGGTTTAAATTGTTGCAGCAAAAAGAGATTTGTCAAATGAATCAGCTTTAAAGAACTTCTGGGTGAGCTATAACTCTTCTCTGTTATTCACGAAATTAACAGTTTATCTCTGTTTCTATTGCAAAAAGCTGTCCTGGAAGTGCATTCTAAAGATATAAACAGAAGAGGGATTTCTATTCCGAGGAACATTATATTGTCTGGGACTATTCTCTTTTTGGTCTATTTTATTTTGATGAATCTGCTTCTTCACGACGCCACTAACTGTTTTGATGCTGGGAACTAAATTTGTTTTGTATTCTTGAACATAGAGAGATAAGGCAGGCTGCTCTGTTTATACTGTGATGTCATCAAGACTGGAATATTAACCCAATTGTTGCTGAAATAAGAAGTGGTTCTTCTTTATTTTTGTTTTGTTTTGTTTTCGTGGTTTTAAAAATGGCAATCAAGAAAGTGGCTGAGAATCTGGAAGTAATTATGTTTCAGAAAATAATGGATGAGATTGAGATAACGAAACAAACCCTGTGACAGGGCAGTAAGGAGCTGAAAATTGAACTGAGCAAAATGACGCAGGAGCTTAAAGAAATAGGGGATCCTGTGAGAGAGGAGAATGAGATCAGAGATGAGAAAAGAAAAAATAAAGGGAAGATACAAGCCCTGGAGATTGGAACAAATGTGGAATTGGAAAAAGATCTGGAGTTTATGGATATTAGAAATAAAATCTACTGTTTGGAATTTAACGTTATCTCTGAAGAAATTAATGAAGATATTAGAGATAAAGTTATCAATGGCTTGGATAATCTTCTGGACTGGAATGACGTGATGGAGCTTGATATAGAGAAAATCTATGGAATTAACTGCAGCCATGTGACAATGGAAAAACTCTCAAGAGGGACTTCCCGGAAGTGAGTGCTCAGCTGGTGACTGTCTCTGAGAGATCTCTGTCTCAGAGGAAGCTTTTTTTCAGGTTAAAAGCCAGCCAAGAGGAAACTTTGACTGGCTTAAATGTTCTCCAAGGTATAGGAGAACCGATCAGATTTTCCACAAGACTTCGTTGAGCTGTCGGCGGCTGGAATTGATCAGGAAATCCCTGAGATAAGAAGGCATGCCGATCGGCTGAAGACGGAGTCAGAACTTCCATGCAAGCTGTACTGGAAAAAAGCGAAGCGTTTTTTTTTCTTCTTAAAAAAACGTCCTTAACCAGCGAGCCTACTTCTGTCTAAATCTTATCATTTGGCTTAAATTACTACAATAAAAGAGATTTGTTTACGAATCAGCAACTGAGAAACCTGGGTGAGTCATACTTTTTCTCTTTTAAATATAATTAAGGAAGAAAGAAAATGTAAACAACTTATATATTTTTTTTACGACAAAAAGCTAGCCTGAATTTGGAGTTTTAAAGTTTAAAAACGGATGAGAGGTAATTATTATTTGATGGAAATATATTTTGGACTATTTTTTTCCTTGGACTATTTCTTTTTGGACGAATCTGCTGTTCGTATATGTTACTAATCGTTTGGTGTTGGGAACCAGAATTGTTTTGCATTCTTGGACGTAGATAAGAACTGTGCTGTGCTGGCTGGACTATAATAACAGGCCTGGAATATTAACTCTTTTGTTGGTGGAGGAAAAAAAAAGAAACAGACTGCCTCTAGGTTTTGGAACAGTGGTTAATATCAGAAATTAAAGGCTTCTTTTGAAAATGACAACTAAAAAAGCAACTAAGGCCCAGGAGCGAAGAGGTTCTACTGACCCACAGGAAGGTGCTATACCCCCAGATATGTTTCAAAAAATAATGGAAGGGATTAATGATATAAAACAGGAAATGAAAACTGAATTGATGGATATAAAAGACTATATTAAAACACAAGTGGATGAGATTAAAGGGACAATACTAAAAAATACTAAAGAAAAGGTACAAATCTTGGAGAATAGAACAGATATATTAAATCTGGAATTAGAAAAAAACTTGGACTATATGGCTGTGACTGAAATAAGAAATAAAGAACACTGTTTGAGATTCCGTGCAATCCCTGAGGAAACAGGTGAAGACATCAGAGATAAAATTGTTAATGCTTTAGTAAAATTTCTGGATTTGAATGAAGATCGGATGGAATTTGAAATAGACAAAGTTTATAGAATTAATTCCAGATATGCAACAATGAAAAAAATTCCAAGAGATGTGCTTGTTCACTTTATAAAGAAGACGACCAGAGATATGGTATTACAGCAACACTTTAAAAATACCTTTAAAATTGATGGTAAGGAAATACTGGTGACGAAAGAAATTTCTATTAGACTTTTACGTAAGAGAAAAGAATATGCTTTTCTTACAGAAAAACTTAAACAATGCAAAATTCAATTTAGATGGGATGTTCCAGAAGGAGTGATCTTTATATTCAGACAACAGAAATATAGATTGAATACTGTTCAAAAAGCAAGGGACTTCTTGAGAAAAGCTTCAAAAGATATGGATGAAGACAAACTCAAAGATATGGATATAATTCCTGGGGAACAAAGTCAACAAGGATATGCAGAGGAGGGGAAGGAAGATGATGGATTAAAAGGAGCATCAGGCACATTTTAAAATACACGCTTAAAGATGGATTACAAATATCTAACTTGGAATATAAATGGAGCCAACACGGCGCAGAAGAGAAAGAAAGTGTTTCATTATTTGAAAAAATTAAAATTGGATATAATTTGTTTACAAGAAACTCATATTAAGAAGAAAGATTCCAAATATTTGATTTGTAAAAATTTGGGTGAAGAATTTATTTCGGCTGGACCAAAAAAAAAAAATGGAGTTGTTCTCTACACTAACCCACAATTGCTTCCTAAATTGGTATTACTGGATGACAGTGGTAGATTTGTGGGAGTTGAAATTACTTTACAGGGTACAAACATTTTGGTAGTGGGTATTTATGCCCCCAATGAAGATAAAACATGGTTTTACACAGGACTTATGGAAAAATTGTCAGAGTTTTCATATGATCATTGGTGTGTCATGGGTGATTGGAATGGGGTAATCTCACCAAAAATTGATAGGCTTTCTGAAAAAAATATCAAAGAGACACAGGGTAAATTACCGAAGATTTGCTTTGAACTGATGGAACATTTAGAATTGGTGGACACCTGGAGATATATAAATGATAACGCAAAGGAATTTACTTATTTTTCAGAAAGACACAAAACATTCTCGAGGATTGATATGATTTGGATGTCTAAAATCCTAGCGAAGGATATTTTTAAAATGGAAATATTACCAAAAACTTTTTCGGACCACAATCCTGTGATATTAACTTTAAAAAAAAAAAATCTCGGATTTAGATGGAGACTAAATGAATCTTTATTACAGAATGACAAAGTAGTACAAGAATGTAAGAAGAAATTAAAAGAGTTTTTTGAACATAATTTACATAAAGGAACAAGTGAAAATATCGTTTGGGATACAAGTAAGGCATTTATGAGGGGATATTTTATTAAATGTAACTCTGAATTAAAAAAAAAGAAACAACAGAAAATGCAATTAATTTTGGAAGAAATAAAACAAAAAGAGGAAGAATTGAAAAAGAATCCAACTAAAGTTTCTATTGTAAATCAAATTAAAATGTTACAGAAGCAAGTATCAATGCTGACAGTTAGAGAAATTGAAAGGAAACTAAATTTTGCTAAACAAAGGACTTTTGAATTTGCAAATAAACCTGGGAAATGGTTAGCATATAAATTAAGAAAAGAACGTCAAAAAAATATTATTTTAAAGATACAAGAAGGAGATGAGACGCTGACAGATAATGTAAAAATCAAAAAGATTTTTCATCAATATTATTCAACATTGTACAAGTGTCAGGAAATTTCATCTGAAAAAACAGAAGAGTATATATCTAAACAGAATTTGCCTAAAATTACAGACTTTCAGAGACAAGCTATTAATGGCCCTATTACGTCAAGAGAGGTATCTGAAGCTATAAACAAAATTAAATTAGGAAAGGCGCCAGGACCAGATGGGTTATCTGCAATGTATTATAAATGTTTGGAGGAAGAACTCTTGCTACCTTTACAGTCTACAATGAATCTTATTCTGCAAGAGGGAAAGATACTGGATAGTTGGAAAAATGCTAATATAACATTAATACCTAAAGAGGAGCAAGATTTAACTAAAACAAAAAATTATCGACCAATATCTCTATTGAATAATGACTATAAAATTTTTACAATGATCTTGGCAGAAAGATTGAAAATAATATTGCAACAATTTATTCAGGAAGATCAATCAGGGTTTTTACCTAAAAGACAATTACGTGACAACGTCAGGAATGTCTTGAATGTGTTGGAATATTTAGAACAACGAAATGATAAACAAGCAGCTTTGATTTTTTTAGATGCTGAAAAAGCATTTGATAATTTGAATTGGAAATTTATGTTTCAGGTTTTGGAGCAAATGGATTTTGGAGACAATTTTATAAAATGGATTAGATCGATTTATACATCTCAGAAGGCTCAGATAATTGTTAACGGAGATTTAACGGATTCATGTGAAATACAAAAAGGTACAAGACAGGGATGTCCTTTATCTCCCCTTTTATTTATTCTGGTCTTAGAAGTGCTGCTTAGAGATATAAGGCAAGATAAAAGAATTTCGGGATTAAAGATAAAAAAAGAAGAATATAAATTGAGAGCATTTGCTGATGATTTGATAATTGTACTAGAAAACCCTTTGGAAGGAATTAATGTATTGATGGACAAATTAAAAGAATTTGGACCGTTAGCAGGATTTAAGATCAACAATCAAAAAACAAAGATGTTGGTGAAAAATTTAACTTTAAGGGAACAGAAAGAGTTAATGGACAAGACAGATTTTACAATAGAGAAAAAGTTGAAATATTTAGGTATCATTATGACAAATAAAAACTCAAAGTTGTTTCATAATAATTATGAAAAATTATGGACAGAGATTAAGAAAGATTTGCTAAGATGGGATAAACTACAATTGTCATTAATGGGTAGAATATCTGTGATAAAAATGAATGTATTACCGAGAATGATGTTTTTGTTTCAAACAATACCTGTAATATCCTCTGATTTACCTTTTAAACAATGGCAAAAAGATATCTCTAAATTTGTATGGCAAGGAAAAAAACCAAGAGTTAAATTTAAACTACTACAAGATGCCAAAGAAAGAGGAGGACTGGGATTACCAAATCTGAGACTTTATTTTGCTGCCTGCTGTCTAGTCTGGATAAAGGAATGGATCTTATTAAGGAATAAAAGACTATTGGATTTGGAGGGCCATAATTTGAAGTGGGGATGGCATGGATATCTATGGTATGACAAAGTAAAAGTAAATGTAGACTTTAACAATCATTTTATAAGACGTCCTCTGTTGAAAATATGGAATAGATATAAACCAAGGTTTTATTCGAAAATACCATTATGTGTCTCAAGTCAAGAAGCGTTTTACAGAAGAGAAATGGCTGGAAAAGAGAAATGGTTAACTTATCAAGAACTATTAGAAAATGTACATGGAGAATATATAATGAAAGAGAGAGAACAACTGACAAAGGAAGGATATAGTTTTCAATGGTTTGCCTATTTACAATTGTTAGAAAGATATAAAATGGACAAGAAAATGTATGGGTTTGAAATAAGTAAATCTGATTTTGAAATAGGATTGTGTACAAATGATGAAAATATAATTGCGAAAATGTATAAACTCTTACTGAAAATGGATATGGAGGAAGAACAAGTAAAAGAGTGTATGGTAAAGTGGGCAAAAAATTTTGGTTATAACATACAAATGGATCAATGGGAAAATATGTGGAAAAAAGGCTTGAAATTTACACTATGCTATAATCTTAAAGAAAATTTTTATAAAATGATGTACCGTTGGTACATGACTCCAGAAAAGTTGTCAAAAATGTATAGTAATGTTTCTAATGTTTGTTGGAAATGTAAACAACAAGAAGGATCATTTTATCATATGTGGTGGCTGTGTAAAAAGGCAAAATCATTTTGGGCACAGATAGGTAGGATGATGCAAAAAATTCTAAAGATAAATATTCAGTCAAAACCAGAATTTTTTTTATTGGGTTTTATGGATAAACAAATAGAAAAGAAATATGGAAGAATAATATTATATATGATTACGGCAGCAAGATTATTATATGCACAAAAGTGGAAAATGGAATCAACACCAACAATGGAAGAATGGCTATTGAAATTAATGGACTTAGTAGAAATGGATAAATTGACATGTCTACTTAGAGAAAAATCGACAGATACATTTCGTAAGGAATGGAAGCCTCTCAGACTTTTTGTTGAAAGATCAAAATAAAATGATGATACTGGGATTTGACGATTAACTAAGACAGCCTATAGAGAAAAGGGATTCTGTATGTATACATTAAGGGACAGGTTTGATGTATATTATATACTTATAGCTGATCTGCGACAAATCGGAAGTCAACTATTTTATTTTTATTTTTTGTTGTTGTATGTTTTTTTGACTTTGTTTTGTTTGTTTTTTTGAAAAATTTGAATAAAAATTATTAAAAAAAAAAAAAAGGAAAAACTCTCAAGAGATGAGCCAGTGCATTTTGTAAAAAAGAAGAACACAGATATGACTTTACAACAATATTTCAGCAACTTATTCAGAATTGATGGCAAGAAAATATTTGGGATAGAGGAAATTCCCATCAGACTCTTATTATATGACTATGGCTATGACAGCAAGATTATTATGGAATACTGATAATGGAAGATTGGACACTGAAATTACTGGACTTAACAGGACTATTGAAGATGGAAGATGGAATTAATATGGATAATGGAATAATGGCTATTGAAATTATTGGACCTAACAGATTTTGATGAGATGGATTAATCGATATGTTTATTTGGACTATGGTTATGACAATAAGATTATTATTATTATTGAGATGGATTAATCGACATGTTTATTTGGAGAAAAATTGATAGATATATTTCTTAAAGAATTGAAACCTCTCTTTGACTTTTTGTGGAAAGAATAAAGTAATGTTTATGAGATTTGATGATTGATTAAGATAATTACTGGAGGAAAGTGATTTTATAATATAATTTAAGAGACAGAATTGTTATATATTGTAGACCTATAACTGATTTGATCTGCGACAAATGGGAAGTCAACATTTTATTTTTTTGTTAATCATTTTTGTTTTGTTTTGTTTTTTGTCTTTGAATGTTTTATGATTTTGTTTTGTATGTTTCATGAAAATTTGAATAAAAATTATTGTAAAAAAAAAGAGAGTTCAAAGTGTAAAAAGAGAGAGAGAGAGAAACCAGACTGCTTTGGGACTTTTTTTTCTGTCAGAGTTCTCATAATCTGTTGAAATTCATTAAAAATCAGCCACGTTCACAGTGCACCTGTAATTCTATTACTGACCTTGCCCCATACTCTGATCTTTATCTCCTGCAGTTTCAAAGTTTAAAAAATACTTGGCTGATTTTTAATTAATTTAAGAAATTTAGCACTGAACTCAATGATAAGGCCAGGCATGCTCAGTAAGAACCAACTGTCAGTGTTCTAAAAGCCAGACTCACAGCTGCTGGGCTTGCCTAATCAGAACGCCACACCCACACCAGACTTTGATTTCACGTGAGACAATCATGGCTTCCCTCAGAGAATCCTGGGAAGCGTACTTTGTGCTGAGAGAAGACTCTTATTCCCATGACAGACCTCCAGCGGCCAGAGTGGTTTAATAGTTAGCCACTCTGATTGAAGCTCTGTGAGGGGAACAGGGCCTCTCTTGCAACTCTCAGCACCCGTCACTAACTATACTTCCCAGGATTCTTTGGGAGAAGCCATGACTATCTAAAGGGAAATAAAGTACTGGTGTGGATGAGGCCAGGCACAGCTTTGGTTTAAGTTTGGGTGGGAGGCTACATGTGCCTGCTGTAGAATAAAAAGGTGAGGGAAACCCTGAAAAACAATGATACTGTTCACAATGTTTTCCTTTGGGAATGGAAAGGGGCTTCCCCTCTGCCCAGTGCCCACTCATCCAATCTCCTCGCCTCCCCCTCCCTGCCCTCCTCCTCCCCTCCCTGCCCCCCCCATGGTCAGTATCACCTGTCCTAAGCATGATTGTAGAGGAGTAAATCCCACTGAACTCAAAAAGCATACAAATAATCAAACCTGCCTTCCCCTCCTCCTCCCTCCAATTCCTTCCTTCCCCCTTCACTTCCCCCTCCCTCCCCTTCCCCCCTCCCCTTCCAATCCACGCCTTCCCCCTTCTACTCCTTCCCCTCCCCCTCAGCCGGTTTTACCTGTCCTAGGACTACGACCTGGGGGACCAGGGTTCGAATCCCCAAACAGCCATGAAGCTCTCTGGGTGACCTTGGGCCAGTCTCTGTCTCTCAGCCTTAGAGGAAGGCAATGGTAAACCACTTCTGAATACCGCTTACCATGAAAACCCTATTCATAGGGTTGCCATACATCAGAATCGACTTGAAGGCAGTCCATTTCATATTCAAGCATGATTGCATGGGAATAAATTCCACTGAACTCAATTAGCATGCAAATGATCAAACCTGCCCTCCCCTCTTCCTCCCTCCCATCACCTTCCTTTTGCCCTTTCCCTCCCCCTTCCTTCATCTATCCTCCCTCACCTTCTGCTCCCCTCTCCCACCTTCCTCTTCCCTCTACTTTCCCCTCCTCCTCCCCCATGGTCAGTTTTACCTATCCTAGCTATGATTGCATGGGAGTAAATCACACTGAACTCAATAAGAATGAAGAGACCTACCTTTCCCCTCTCCCTTCTTCATCCCCTCCCCTCCCCCTCTCCCTTCTTCCTCCTCCCCGCCCACTCCAGCCCTCCCTCCCTCTTCTCCTTCTTCTCCCCCCCGTCAGTTTTACATATGCTAAGCATGATTGCATGGCAGTAAATCCCATTGAACTCAATAAGCATGCAAATGATCAGACCTGTCTTCCCCCTCCTTCCCCTCTTCTCTCCCTTCCTCCTCCCCTCTTCCTTCTTCCTCCTCCCCTGCCCACTCAAGGAGAACAGGGAAGGGATGGGGAGGGGAGGGTGAAAAGGGAGAGGATAGTAGGGATGAGGAGGAGAGGGCAGGTTTGGTCATTTGCATGCTTTTTGATTTCAGTGGGATTTACCCCTGTACAATCATGCTTAGGATAGGTGAAACTGACCTGGGGGAGAAGGGAGCAGGAACAGAGAAGGGGAGGGATAGGGAGGGAGAGGGGAGGAGATTGGGTGGGCGGGCACTGGGCAGAGGGAAAGCCCCTTCCCTTTTCAAAAGGAAAACACTGTGAACAGTATCATGCTTTTTCAGTGTTTCCCCCATCTTTTTATTTTACAGCAGGCACATGTAGCCTGCCACCCAAATTTGAACCAAAGCTGTCCCTGGCCACATGCACACCAGAACTTTATTTCACTTTAGACAGTCATGGCTTCTCTCAAAGAATCCTGGGAAGCGTAGTTAGTGAAGGGTGCTGAGAGTTGCTAGGAGATCTCCTGTTCCCCTCACAGAGCCTCAATCAGAACGGCTAACTGTTCAACCACTGGAGCTCTCCTCTCAGCACCCTTCACAAACTATACTTCCCAGGATTGTGGGAGGAAGCCATGACTGTCTAAAGTGAAATAAAGGTCTGGTGTGGGTGTGGCCCTCTGATTAGGCAAGCCCAGCAGCTGTCAGTCTGGCTTTCAGAACACTTGGTTCTCACTGAGCATGCCTAGCCTTGTCATTGAGTTCAATGCTAAGTTTCTTAATTAATTCTTAATTAAATTTCTTAATTAAAAATCAGCTAGGCATTTTTTAAAACTATTAACCTGAAGAAGGTGAGTATGGGGCAAGGTCAGTAACAGGATTACAGGTACTCTGTGAATATAGCTGATTTTTAATATGAACAGATTATGAGAACTCCGACAGAAAAAAGTCCCACAGGGGCCTGTTTTTTCTCTCTTTTTACACTTTGAACTCTTGATTCTCTCTGACTGTTTTGTGTATTGCTGTGAAAATTTAGAAGGTTGTTAAGCAAGCGTTTCTGAGTTTAGGACTATAACTTTTGTAAGGTTTGTTTTGAAATGAGTTTATGGGAAGCATCAGACTGGCATGGGGGTTATTTTCAATTTAACATAGCGGAATGCGAAAAATGCATGCTGACTATAGTATACATATCTAAATTCACACACCAGTCCACCATAATAAAGTGCTCTTTATTATGACATTTAAACCTTGCTTTTCAAACAACAAACAAAATCATCCACGGCAGCTTAGTGGAGCATGGTTCCATGATGGCCTCCCTGTCACCTCATATAGAATGTATCATGTATTCCTGTGCACTGTGTGTGCCTTGCCCACATTATTTGCCTGCCTTTTCTTTGTAGAGGAAAAATTGTAGGGCAGGCCCTACATAACCTTCCAGATACAGAAAGGAGGTAGAATGCATGTTGAGCTTTATACTGGCTCACATGCCACACTGTATGTATAAGCCTACACAGGTAGCAGCTCATGTAATAGGCACACCTAACCATCCTGACACAGTTAACACTGCTGCTTGCCTATGAGGGACTGAGGCAAGGCTGGGACTGTGTGGGTGCACTGGCAGGAGTCCCAGGCTGATGGCACTGCTCCTGCTGGTGCACCTGCATTGCCAGACCTTGCCATTATCCTGCCCACATAAGCAGTGACACCAGTGTCAGGAGGGCAGCTCCACCCCACCACATGCGCTGCTACTGGTTTATATAGTACACTGTTCTACACTGCAGTATCTGAACCAGCCCAACATTTTATGCTCTTGCAGTCTGAATCTAGTTAGTACATAATATACAATATTCACAAGATATGAATACCTGCTGGTGAAGGAGACGGAGCTACATCAGGAACAGAATCAACCCGGAGGACAGGAGTGGAGGAAGGTTGTTGCTGATAGTACATCTGAATAGGAAGGGGTATCACCCTCCTTTTTACTCCTACCACATGAATATGTGCCTGCCCATTGTTATTTGGATCCTCTACTCTCTTCACCGAATGATTGGGAAAGACAGTTCTGCCAAACACAAGCAAACAAACATGTTAGTGGTAGCAATAATATAGTAGTTTATTCTGTGAGTATATTTCACTGATTTTTCTTACCATAGAATCATAGAATAGTAGAGTTGGAAGGGGCCTATAAGGCCATCAAGTCCAACCCCGAGCAATGCAGGAATCCAAATCAAAGCATTCCCGACAGATGGCTGTCCAGATGCCTCTCGAATGCCTCCAGTGTCGGAGAGCCCACTACCTCTCTAGGTAATTGATTCCACTGTCGTATGGCTCTAACAGGAAGTTTTTCCTGATGTCCAGTCGAAATCTGGCTTCCTGCAACTTGAGCCCATTATTCCGTGTCCTTCACTCTGGGACGATCGAGAAGAGATCCCGGCCCTCCTCTATGTGACAATCTTGTTTTGCATGCAAGCATATTTTCTAAGTATTGTGGTGATTATGTCAGCAATATCATTCCTCAAGGCAACTGATGCACTTTGCAGTTTCCTGCCAAAAGTGAAGGCTTCAGAGTAGTGATTTTATCAACGCTACACAACCAAGGCTGCTAGATCAGTTCATGTTTCAGCACCAAGAAAGTGTGGGCATTGGCAATGGAGCTGGTATGGAAGACAAGGGAGTACAGTAATGGAGCACATGGGAAAAAGAAAGGATGGGAGCAAGACAGAAAGCTAGTGCTGAAAGCAAAATGGTATTGTTGGCCGATGAATTGTGTTATTTTTGAAATGGAATGGTTCAGGAAGGAAACTGTGTCTTCTAACCCTAAGCAACCTCTAAAGGGCACTGGAGTATATATGAGCAAGACTAGAGAAGTGCAATGATTGCTATTTAAAGGTTGTGGAGGCGGGGAGAAATCTAAAGAGAGAATAAAGGCTCTAGATTTTCTCAGTACGGTATGCTGGTTGCACTCTATGGCTACTTTTTTTTATTACAGATCAGCGAATTCAAAGGAAGCTCTCCCAGATTCTTGGCTAAAAGTTTTAAGTTTTAGTTTTCAAAACACAGAGAAAAGAAAAACGAAAAACCAATACTGAATGTTTGTATAGCCTGTGTTTCTCCTTTTCAAAAATTACCACCTTTAACAATACAAGATTTATGACAGTCATATCCAAAGCATGCTTTCCCCTCACATTTGGCAATGGATACAGACTTCAGTGCACCACAAGATCCCAGGCTACGGTATATTCTAGGAATGAGTTGATCTTACCGAAGACATTTATAAAATCCAGTTGATGTTAGGATTCCACCGCGAGCTAGTTTGCTGCAGGTGGAGAGGTATTCGGAGTACATTTCAGCTCGGGAGACAGAACAATCTGGATTCACCTCAAAATGGGCATTCAACCTAAGGAGAGAAAAGGAGAGAGAGGATGAAATCAGATAAACACATAAGCAAAAACTAACTGGTTTACCTGTTACTGTTCTTCTACGACAATGGTTTTCAAACTTCTTACTTAAGGAGCACTTTCTACATCTATTTTATTGACATGGCACTTCTGTGTATTGCAGATGATTCTAGATGCAACTTCAGTTCTGTGGGGCACTGGCTGACCTTTTGGACTTTGCATCTGCCCTGCAAGAAAAGGCCTCTCCAGGGCTCCTGCTAAGCAGCCAGCCAGGTAAGCTACCTATACAGATGGCTATGCATGTGGCACCTCTTGAAAAAGACTATGATAATGTATTTTATATTATAAATAAATCATGAATATAGCTTACGATGGTGCTATGTTGGCCTCATGTAAAGTAGGCTCAATAAAAAAATCTTATTAATCTGCGATCCTTGATATAAACTTTTCTGAACGATCCTCTGTTTAAAAAATAGATTAACATGGACAAATATATTTAATGTCAATGGTTCCATTCTGTGGAACATTCTTCCAGGAGAGATTTGGCAAGCATCCTTGATGTTGACTTTCAGGCATCTCTTGAAGACCTTTTTTATGCTGAGAGGCCTTTGCAGCTATTTAACTTTATTTTTGTTAAGCCAGTCACTTTCATTATTATCTGTATTTTTTTATAATGGTATTTTATGTTTTAACATAATACACTGCTCTGATATTTTATGATATGACAACACAGAAATACTTTTATAAATAATGCACTCACATACATATAAAAATGTTCAAATCTATGGAAATGTTCAAGCATGAGACACAACTCAGGAAGAAAAAGCAGAAAATATGTTTATTTTAATACATGGGAAAATCAAACCCGTTGCTGTGAAGATACAATTAAATGCTTAAAATACAAAGGAACATCATAACATCCAGTCTTTCTTGACAACAGCTTAACATTATGAAGTCAGAATATTAATTAAATTTAAATTCTCTTAACCTTGCCTCGATTGTGTACTATCTCCACTCTTTTACAGGAAGATTAAGAAGAGAAAACCTTGTATGACAAATACTCTGCTACACAGCAAATGTTCAAATTAGTTGATTAATATTGCTTCAAAACAAAATTACAAACTTTCTGCTGTATATATTTAAAAAAGAGATACATTAAATGTTAAAATTAACAAATCAAGTGGGCCATCAAAACATTCACCTGTGGTTGATTAAAATGCTTTAATTATGTACTCACCACTGGCATGCAAATTTTTCACTGTCTATTTCTACTATTCCTGGTGGTGGAGCAACGTGTTGTGGTGCTCTTGATGCTACAGAAAAGAAATAATACTCAGGGTCATGGATTTAAGCCACTATCTCACAACAATTTTCATTTGTCTAGTTTTCACTTCTTACTATTTCTCAGACTCTCTTAAAGATCATGGAGGTTAGCCAATTTTAAACTCCAGTATATCAGCCTAAGACCCTACAGCCAGTTAGCCTATTTATCATAAGATAAATACCAGAGATAACTAGAATCCCATTTTAAAACTAAGGCCACAATCTATGCCAGCACAGAGTGATCAACATAGGGCTCAATAAAGCTCTATTGCTCCCATCTCTTCCTGGTTTACACGCACTGCAGTGTGCAGACCATAACTGGAACAGACCTTCCATGCATACCTCCTTATCCTCATTCAGCCCTCTCTCCTTCTCAGGTGCACATTACTCAACCTCCCATCCCCATTCCAAGTGGGAAGAGTGGGGCAATAGGGTCTACCGAGTCCAATGCAAATATTCCTGTATCATCATCATTGTTATTATTTCACCCTTCTTCCCAAAGGAGCTCAGTGCGGCTGACAGAATTTCAAAACCACATTAAAACCACCATGAATACACTGACTAAAAGCCTATATCAAAATACAAACATAAAAAACATTACACAGCAGATAGCAATAAAACCTGATCAGCACCCAGTGCTGCCTACGTTTGGTGGTAAGTTAATGTTAAATTATTTTTAACTGTAGTTGTCTACTAGTTTCAATTGAGACAGACCATGAAGGAGGGGTTGAAATTAATTTATTTATCACAAGATCCTTACTGGAGTCTATACATCATTACTCTCCCCCCTGAAGGGACTAATGTAATTAGACATCATTACAAGTTTTGGGTTTTTTTTTTAAATTCACACACTAGGGTCCTTCCATTTGCTCAGTGCACTGCTACTTGATCTTGAACAAATTAAATATGAAAATTTCACTATTAAGATCTCTGCAAGTATTAAGGCATTGTAATCTTAGAAAAGAGTTCTGGTGACAAAGTGGCTGAAGAATGTGTAAGAGATGGTACTTTCCTTTATGTTTATAGATGTAAATGTGTAGGAGTCACCAGAAAGAAATATGGAACATTTGCCTAACTTAATTCAAGGACTAATTAAAAAGTACAAGTTCTGAAATCCCCTTCTATTTGCAGCAGTGCTGGACAAAGATGGCTCTTGAAAAATCAGTGTTGGGAGTCAACGTTGTTGTCCCACCTGCACTTCCACAGGCAGTGCATTAAATGGAGAGAAATACTTCCAAGCAAAAGTAATGATTTAATATACATGTGCAAATATTGTTCCATAATTGTTACCATTTTGACCAGCCTCTCTCCTCAACTGGTAGGAAACGGCTAGAAAAAAGCTCTGGCAAAGTTACCTCACAGGCTAATTTTTCCCTCCTTTTTTGGGTGTGTGTGTGTATTTATTTCCCATTCTAGCCGTCTAAGAAGGGCAGGGTAGGAAGTGAAAGAAACAAAACCTGGGCCTCCTTTGAGATGGAATTCCAACAGCACACTGCGCCTTGGATATAGACAACACTCATTGGCCTAGCTGTGCCTGTTGGATTGAGTGGGATATATAGTCCATCTGAGGATACCCTCTTTCACTGTAGGAAAAATAAATGTTTACAAATCACATGAATGTATTAAAATACATGTCAAAATATCCTGCCACCATTACTTCTAAAGGAGGGATGGGGAGCCCATGCCCCACAGCTAGATTCCATGTGGCTTCCCATCTATCACCAGCTCTTCAGTGGAGAGGAAAAGGGCTTTGATGTTGTGCAATTTTACAAAGTCTGCAAAGAAAATGGAAGGTGAAATTTGAGTGGAGTTACTAAGAACTAAAGATATGTCTCCAATTCCAAAGAAATAGCTCTGTGTGTATGTTTGAGATTATGTGTGAGTCTGGTCCTGCCCATTACTGGAATGCAACCTCAGTAGCTTTTTTCCTCCAGGGTAATGTGGCCCTTGGCTTGAAAAATGTTCCATAACCCTTTAATAAAAGTAAAGACATGCACATGTGTGTGTCATTTTGTGATTTATATCCATACATGTTGGACACATATTCCTGAGTGGAACAGACTCTGCCTGAAAGCAGCAGGGCCTGGTGGGCAAAAAAGGGAATACTGGTTAGCCACCAACAACATTGCAATTCTACATAAAATATATTTAGCAACAGCAATACTAACCTGGCGTAGCAGGTGCATGTGCTTGCGTTGGAACCTGCTCCACTGCCTGTGGCCTGATTTCAGATAGTACTTGGTGGCTGGTAATTTGATGTTCAACAAGTTTTACTGCACTCAGTGTATCAGGTCCAAACATCTGGATATCCATTGAGACTAGACATACTAATGTATCTGAAATATTAACATTAATCAATATGACTAATACAACAAAGACTGATGGACAATTAATTTATTAAGCTTCAGCTGATGGAAAAGGGGAAAAAGTGTTATTTAAGACATTTATATATTGCTTAATCATTTGCATTTCTAAGTGGTGTACATAAAAATGTACTATACATAAAATGAAACAACCGAACAATAAAACCACCACATTCAACCTTAAAATGCCTGCTAGAACAAGAAAGTCTTAATTGTACACCTGAAATTCAGCAAGGAGGGTTGCCTATCTAAGCTCAGTTGGGGGGGGGAATTCCACAGGCCTGACCCACTACACCCAATATATGGCTTCTAGTCATTACCAATCATGCATCTGAGCCATAGGGGTCCACCAACAAAGATTCCCTCCCACCAAAAAATATCTCAGTGACTGGTACGGGATATAGGGGATCAGGTGGTTTATACATCTGCTATACTCATGTATATTTTTCTTGGCATAATCTACTAAATTCATAACTGAGGAATCCCAATATCTGCTTTCATCTCCATCATTTAATATTAAAAAAAGGAAATGATTCAGTTATGTGAAGATATTCTAGCAAGCATGTAAGATGTTTCTTATGAAAGTGCCAAATTGATCATAAAATCTTGCATCTCATACAGAATTCAATGCTTAGTATGGATTCTGGAGAACCTGAGGTATTATTTAAAGAAACCAGATTCTAATATTCATATTGAACAAATATAGGCAGGACCTTAAAAACGCTCCAGCTCAGTGGATGGGCACTTTGTATCCTGTAAGGCTAATCTTTCCTCAGTGGCTTTTAGTCATGCTATCCTGTATATAAATCTGCTACTATCCACTGCTTACTATTAACTTCTTTTGACATTGTATCACTCCTTGCAACCACCTTCATTCAATAATTATTCACCAACAGGCAAAAAAAATCCTTGTGGTGTAAAAACAGACTTTTAGCCCACAGATATTTCTATCAAACTTTAAAAAGCAGGGAAATTGGGCAGCTATAGTGAATGCACCAGAGGAGCAGGAGATTTGACCTCCTCTCAGAGATATTGTTTGTTGTTGTTGTTATGTGCCTTCAAGTCGATTACGACTTATGGTGACCCTATGAATCAGTGACCTCCAAGAGCATCTGTCATGAACCACCCTGTTCAGATCTTGAAAGTTCAGGTCTGTAGCTTCCTCTATGGAATCAATCCATCTCTTGTTTGGCCTTCCTCTTTTTCTATCCCCTGCTGTTTTCCCCAGCATTATTGTCTTTTCTAGTCAATCATGTCTTCTCATGATGTGTCCAAAGTATGATAACCTCAGTTTCATCATTTTAGCTTCTAGTGACACAGAGATATTGTACTACCCTACAAATTTGTCAAAATGCAAACACAATTTGGGTTGGTCTTTCACAGTCCAATCAACTTCCTGTGTAGCTTGGAAGAATTTGGTAACAATTTCCCTGCTTTTTAAAGTTTGATAGAAATATCTGTTGGCTATAGGTACGTTCTTAAACCACAAAGTTTTTTGCCTATTAGTGAATTTCTCTGCTTTTTAATCCAGGAAGTAAGAAATGGGATCCTGTGCAAGTTTGCTGAGAATGGATTGAACCTTTGCATGCTTATTGAGTTCAATGGGATTTTTCTCCTGCAATCATGCTTAGGATAGGTGAAACTGACATGGGGGGGAGGAGGAGAAGAGGGAGGGACGGAGGGCTGGAGTGGACAGGGAAGGAGGAAGAAGGAAGAGGGGAGGAGGAAGGGAGAGGAGAAAGGGGGAGGGGAAAGGCAAGCTTGATTATATGCATCCTTATTGAGTTCAATGGGATTTACTCCCGTGCAATCATGCTTAGAATAGGTAAAACTGACCATAGGGAGGAGGAGGAGGGGACAGGAGAGGGAAGGCAGGAGAAGAAGAGGGAAGGGGATTGGAAGGGGAGGGGAAGGTGAAAAGGGAGAGGATAGTAGGGATGAGGAGGAGAGGGCAGGTTTGGTCATTTGCATGCTTTTTGATTTCAGTGGGATTTACTCCTGTACAATCATGCTTAGGATAGGTGAAACTGACCTGGGGGAGAAGGGAGCAGGAACAGAGACGGGGAGGGATAGGGAGGAAGGGAGAGGGGAGGAGATTGGGTGGGCGGGCACTGGGCAGAGGGAAAGCCCCTTTTCTTTTCAAAAGGAAAACACTGTGAACAGTATCATGCTTTTTCAGTGTTTCCCCATCTTTTTATTCTACAGCAGGCACATGTAGTCTCACACCCAAATTTAAACCAAAGCTGTCCCTGGCCACATGCACACCAGAACTTTATTTCACTTTAGAGAGTCGTGGCTTCTCCCAAAGAATCCTGGGAAGTGTAGTTTGCAAAGGGTGTTGAGAGTTGCTAGGAGACGCCCTATTCCCATCACAGAGCTACAATCCCCGGAAGAGGGGCTGACTATTCAACCACTCTGGCCACTGTTGTTCTCCTAATAACTGTCTCCTAATAACTCTCAGCACCCTTCACAAACTATACTCCCCAGGATTCTTTGGGGGGAGCCATGACTGTCTCAAGTGAAATGAAGGTCTGGTGTGGGTGTGGCCCCCAATTAGGCAAGCCCAGCAGCTGTGACAGTTGGTTCTTACTGAGCATGCCTGCACTTATCATTGACTCCAATGCTAAGTTTCTTAAATTAATTAAAAATCAGACAGGCATTTTTAAAACTTTTAAACTACAGAAGATGAAGGTCAGAGTATGGGTCAAGGTCTGTAATAGGATTACAGGTACTCTGTGAACATGGTTGATTTTTAATTAATTTCAACAAATTATGAGACCACTGACAAAAAAAAATCCAACAGGGGTCTAGATTTCCCCCCTCATTTTACATTTTGAACTCTCGATTCTCTCTGACTGTTTTGTCTATTGCCATGAAAATTGAGAGGGTTGTTAAGCAAGCATTTCTGAGTTCAGGACTATAACTTCTGTAAGGTTTTGTTTTGAAATGAGCTTATGGGAAGCAGCAGAATGGCAGGGGGGTTATTTTCAATTTAACACTGCGGAATGTGAAAAATCCATGCTGGCTATAGCATACAGCCACTCTTGTGGCTGTATGATGTAACTACTGATATCAAAACAAAGCATACAAATTAAACCTTTACATAACCTATTTGCATAATTTGTTTTGTGCAAAGAACTTGACCTTCTTTGGTAAAAATGTGGATTTCTTTGGAGCAGATTAGGAAGAACTCCATTGCTACAACTTTACTTTTACACAGCACTTTTAAATTTGTGAAGTAGTTTACAGTCCTTATTGTGTTTAATTTTAGGGGGGAAATGTATGAGGGAGGTTACTATAACTCCAATTTTATAGATAGGGAATTGTGTCTGAGAAACAGGACTTGGCTAAGGCCACAAGCACAATGAGTTCATGGCAAAATGGGAACTTGAACCTAGGTCCCTGTGATCTAAATCAAACTCTTTATCCACTGAATCATATTGTCTCTTGTTTACTGGAGAGCATATAGCTAACGACATTGCTAATTTAAATCTTCTAAAACATTGCTCACTTACCTATGCTTTTGTCAACTTTGGCTATCTTTGTACAGGCCACTTCACCCATTTCAGTGAGCATATACAGCACTTCCAGAGCAGATATTACAAGTAGCACATCAGGCAAAGTGAGATGACAGATGATTTCTTTGTAAGATTCTTGATCTACATATTCACAAATTAAGACGCCATTGTCCTCAGCTTTACAAAGATTACCTAAGATTTCCATGCCTGAAACAGAAACAAAAAAATTTAGAGGCATATGTTTTTATTTTCTAATTATTCAGACCAGATGTAATAGTTATTTAAGAGCTTACCCCTCATTTTTAAGAATCTATCCCTTGACATTAAGCATTTTGTAACGGTATGAAACATTAGATGAGTTGTTTTGAAATCAACAGGGTCCAACAGAAGCTGAAGAAGAAAGAAAGCACAAATTAACCTGAGTGATATTATTTATAATGATGTGAATTATTCATACAATAATATTTATAATCACTGAAATTAGTAGAAAAACTTCAACTTCAATTCAGAAAACATTTTCAAATGGATGCTATATCATTTCAATACTGTGGATAAACAATTTCTGTTCTTTATTTAATTTGTACTCTTTTCAGCATAACTAAATTCAACCTCATCCGTAAAATTCAAAGGAAAGGAATTAGCAACTCAATTCTACTAATGTTTACATAGAAGTAAGTCTCACTAACTTCAATGAAACTTACTGCCAAGTAAATGTGCACAGGATTGCAGCCAGGCAGAGCAATCCAACTCAGGGGTAGCTGGCAGGAGAGGGGGCCAGTGGTGGAGCCGCTGGTGGGAAGCTCCGTGGTGTCCACTTGCTGCTTGGGAGACACCGGGTGGCTGGCTGAACGTAGGCTTCATTGTGAGCTGCACACCAGGACCTGCAGGAGCACTCTGAAGGGGATCTGGATGCTGCGTAAGTCCCCACCATCACACCCCGGGTACACCCCATTTTCAGAGCTACTACTAGCTTCCCATCTGCTGGGGTGTCTGTCTCTGGTGGGCTCCCGCCGCCGCCATGGCTTAGTTGGGACAAGGGGCTTCAGCTGGCAGTGCCTGGTGGCACCAGGAGCCTGCCAGCTCAGCCGGGGGTCTGCCACATCCAACTCACCCCAGCCTGACGTAAACTCCATTTGGATTGCTCCCCAAGGCTACAATCTTATATGCACATATCTGGCGCTACACCCCACTGAAAACAAAAGAACTTTCTTTTGAGTAAACATGTATAGGTTTCTGCTGTCAGGCCATGCCCACACTACTTTATTAATTCCCTCCCTCTGAATATTAGGCAGGCCCCATCTCTGCTATCTTTTCAGCGCCTTTTGAAGACTTTTCTTTTTCAACACGCCTTTTAAGTTGAGAGTTATCCCAGTTTGTGTCTGAATTGCTTAATATGTTTTTAATAATGTTTTTAACCCTTTAAAAAGTTTTTTAAATGTTTTTAACACTGTTTTGTCTTAATGTATTTTAAGATTTGTTTTTATGATGTTTTAAAGTGTTTTTAGTGCCTTGTTTGCCACTCTGGGCTCCTGCTGGGAAGAAGAGCGGGATACAAATTAAATAAATAATAAAATAATAATAAATACTTTATGGCTAATTGAACTCTGGATTTGGATTAAATTGGAGGTTCTGCCAATAGTTTTAAACATAACAGATGAAACAAGCCTTAAACGTAAAGGGCAGTTTCATAATTTGAAGAAATTACTTTCATACTCCTAAATCGAAGTAGCTGAGTATAGTGCCCCACTAAGGAAGTATAAGACAGCCACATAATTTTTACTGCATTAAGTGCATACTGGGCATAAGCTAGTACTCAATCCTGAGTTGTGTGAAATGATTATTGACAATCTGTGGTTTTTTATTATAATGACAGGTTACATTCTTGGTGTGGCTGGGAGAAATCTAATTGTTTAATCTTGTCCCAGACAAAGAACAGTAATACTATACTATTAAGTAATACTATAAAGTCTAACACGTTTATCCAACCAAAAGAGGCACTCCATATTATAAATAAGAATGCAAGTACAGGCTATGAAGGATAAAGGGTTACAAAGACAGTTTTCAGAGAACGAAAAATCTCTGTGAAAAACATAGGGTGGTATTCAGTGCTAATCCTACTCAGTGTAGAACCACCCAAGTTAATAGAAAAGACTGAGGTTCACTAACTTCAATGGGTCTACTCTGAGTAGGGCTTGGTTGATTACAATCCTTAATGTTCTTGAAAATATTTGAAGAGACAATATACAACAGGAAAAAGTCTAGAAAATCCCCAGTCCCCAAATGTTTCCCTTTTACATGAGAATACTTAATGTTTAAACTCATTCCAATTTTGGGATTTAAGTCATTTAACTCAGATGTAGTCCTTTTTCTTGCTTGTTTCTTACCTCTGCAGCAATGTTTCCTAATGTGTCAAGCCCCAACTGTCTTAGAGAAATAAAATGACTGTGAGCAGAGAGCAGTAAGAAACGAAGACAGGTGCGATTAGCTGCCAACAGCTTAACATTTCCCTCCTCAAAAGAAAGATTTCGCAAAATCACTGCGATCTGGAGAACCCGTTGTCCTTCTATATCATTAATGCCCAACTTGCGTGGTGGATGAAATAAAGACTCCCATATCCAGTCTTCCGATGCAGTATCTATAAAAGATAATGTATTCACTTTAATGGTTTCTGCTCTAAATACACCAGATATAGTCTAATATATATTCACCGTAACTCACCTTGAGATTTGTTTCTGTCGGAAATGAGGTCACGTACTTCATTATCTTCAACAATATCCTTCCAAAACTGAACAAAAAAACACAAACATGATTTTTATTGCAAAGATTCCTTTAAGAAGTCAACAGTCTAGGAAAAATTAATTGTGTAATAATGGGAGGGAAAAAGATGTCAGTGAGTACAATCTCTTAGTCATGGCGCAAACGACATGATAAAATGATAGAACAGGACTGTAGACTCCTAACCCAAAGTACTATTTTGCCTTCAATTGATAACAGATATTCAGCAGGTGTGCAGTGATTATGTTTTTCCAAAACTTCTGCCTGCTGTTCTTTTCTTTAATTAACCAATATTCCACATTTTTGAGATCAGATGTTTGCAGGCTCATTTTAATGTATCCCATCTATTTTCTTTAAATCAGGGATAGGGAACCTGTGAGAAAAACACCTAATTTTTGGTCTACGACTCCCATCATCTGATTTTGGCCAGGCTTGCCAGGGCTGGTGGGAGTTAAGAGTCCTAACAACAACAACAATTGGAAGGCCAGAGATTCCCCATTCCTGCTTTAAATTTTTATGGCCAATGCTATAATACCATTTTAGCACAATACAACCATTAACTCAACACAATTTCATTTTCAAAAATAAAAGGCATCAACGTATATATCAAAATTCAAAACCATCTGTTCTCTTTTAAAAGTTTTATTCTAATATGCTTATGTTTAATCTTATCAATTTCTTGTTCTATCTTTAAATGAAACATATTTATTGTCACTGTAAGTATCATGTCGAGAAAGTGCTGCTAATTGACACTTGGTTGGGATGGAAGCATAGAATGAACAGTTTAACACTGTTCCACTGATTTGAAAACCAAGGAAGAAAATAAAATATAACTGTAACAATCAAACTTATGCAAGTATAATCTCTATCAATTATCAAATGTACAGTAGTAGAAATAATACAACTTAATGCACCTTTAAATACAAAGCTATATAGCAGTTAAGAAGTACTATAAAACTTAACATAAAAGAAAAATGAAACATCAAAATATATATATATTTAAGGCAGTGTTACTAAATGGCATCCATGAAGTAATTTTATTTTTAACTGTACTGTTGTACAATAAACACTGTAATACTTACAAAAGATCTTAGAATATATTCAAGCTTCTTATAAAACAACTCATAATACACTGTAGCTGTACTATTTCTGCTATCACTAAACTACGAGACATTCTTGGATTATCTTTCCTCAGATACGGATGTAATAGGTCGAACACATTATAATTTAGTACATTTCCTTATGCGTATCTAGATACAACAATTTGTGGCCATAATATAACAGTTAATGAATGGAACACAATTCTTTCCCATGGGGGCACAGCAGCCATGTGTAGAGGGATTCTATAAGATACAGGCAGAGTTGTTTTCCCACTCAACAGCATCAGCACATAACCATTCAGTGACCAAACAGTTGTATGAGATCTGTGCACACCTCCCAGATTTCTGTCCATTCTATTCCCTGCAAGCTTGTGTTTTTTACTGGAGTGGAGGGTGTGGGTTGGATGGAGATATGGGGTGCACACACAGGCGTCCTATTCCATCAGCATCTATTTGTATTGAAGGGACATGCCCTCAGTCTTAAGTGGTGCTGTGGTACATTGTTAGATGAAATTTAATAAAATACTGGACACTCCTCTCAAACAGAAATTTTCATAAAATGAGTATTTCAAAGAGGTATAAAACTGTTTCTAATTACTGAATGTTATCAGTTTTGCTATAAAGAAATCTACATTTCTCCAGTTTTAATAATAATAATAAATCCTTTTTTCACTTCTGGCTTTTTCCTCTGTGAAAAAGATTTATTTTAAAATTAGTAATAGTTGATGGCCTGAAAGATCTAATAAATTGATGTATGGAAAGTTTTCACTGGTGCTTAAGAAGTTAAATCTGGGCAGAAAAGTTACATTTACTTCACAGATACAGAGGTCCTCCTTTGTTTTATACAAGTCTGCCAATGAAATTAAGCTACATGAATGATACAAACAATACATTTTAAATGTATTTCACTTTTATTATTTCACGTACCTAAAATTTGGTTACGAAAGTGTTTGTCATATTCTGCATTATTTTCATCAGAACACCATAATACATAACGCAATCTACCAGTGCTATCTGCTTGTTGCAAAAGATGAACTAATTCTTACATATTAACACAAAAAAAGATGCTTTATCTCCAATGTTCTTGCTTGTCCATTAATATAGCTGATCATGCCCTCTAGTGGGCAAACTAATGTCCTGGGACTCTTAAATTAAAGCTCAGCTAACATCAACTGTGTGTATGAAATGCCACATTTGTGAGCCCAGTTATTAGAGTGTTCATGACACAGTAATCACCTGTTTATCACAAACACAGATAAAAATATTGCACAGAAGACTAAGTTGTGGTGTGCTACAACAATCTTCTCAAGGCGCAGTACACACAGATTATCACAAACAATGCACACCCCAGAAAACAAGGTGACGTGTGCGTAAAATCAGTTGTGTGAAACTCAACTGAAGTCATATGTACAAGTATCCATTTCTAGACATTTATTACTATGGAGCTGACTAATGACCTTCACACATTCTAAATGCTGCTTCTCAATACTAGTCTTCAATAGTCATTGTATTACCACCTCCCCCAGCAACTATGGGAGGGTGAGCTTTCAATCCTTCCACCCCTATTCACTTGAGAAATCTGAGTGCTTGCTATCTGTTCCATTCCTATATTTACGTTCTTCCCATTAATCTATCTTTGTGACTATTGCTTAAGTGCCAAAATTACATTGTTGAATAGTGAGTAGGGATCTCTCACATAAAAATATTTTGACATTCTGTTTTTAGAACTATATTTTTAAAAATTACCTTAACAAAATCTCTATCCGTTTTCTCCTTCCATTCTTCACCAAACACAGTAGAAAATGAACCTAAAGCTATGAGTTAAAAAGCATTAAAGTTACAATTAAAAATGATCCATAAACACCTTTGACAAGTCTATATATAATTTGAACAGAGTAATTTTGCAGTATTGTGGCAAGCCAATCTAATTAAGTTGCAATATACATTTGTAGCATCAATATTACAGTTTATCAGAAGTAGCATAGTTTTGTTTGCTGAATGATGTGTTCTGCTTGGATTAAGGTATTACAGATTACAACTGAAGAAGCAAGCTTAATGCGCTCTGAAAATTCAATGTTGTGCTTAAAACACATTATGCAAATAATATTCAAAGAAACTGGCTTAGTTGCATAAGGTTGCTCATTTTGCTTGCTTTGATCTGAATCTCATATTTGAGTTCTTGCACAAAGTTGAATTTTCTTGGAAGCAACTAGTATGGCAAGTGGATATTGAGGAAATAATGGGCAACAAACAGGGAGTGCAGGAAGGACACTGCTTTAGGCCCTTAGGCAAAAATAATCCCTTCCCTCCCCATGCTGGTGTCTTTTGTCTACAGGCTACCAAACAATTAGATTAGAAACCTACTTAAAAAATAAACCGGCATGCAGATACCCAGAAATCTGTCCACATACAAAATACTACAACATATGTAAAGAAATGTAATCTTATGCATCTTTGTTCCTTTTAAAATTTAAAAACCGCATTGGCTAAACCTTTTCCAGCTCACTGAATTTTTGAGATACTCACAGGCAATGATTTAGTGAGTTCCAATGCTCATCCTCTTCTCTGAGCAAACGAATGTTCCAAGTGCACAACAAGAAATCTACCTATGTGAATGGAGTGGTTCCCCCATTATCATAGAGTATGGGAAGTCCCTACACACTTGAACCTTTTGACTGTACTCTTCTGTCAGCATATGTGATTTTTAGGAACTGGACAGTAAGGATTCTTACATACAAATGGCTTATTTGCTTACACTGATCAAAGTTTGATAAGAGGCAACTATATAGAATCCAATCCTAAAATCAGCTCTAGAATGAACGTCAGCTAGATGAAGGTGCGCTATGGAATACATTTTTAGGCAAATGTGACCAAAAATGCATCTTCTGTGCTCTTTTTGGAGTGAACATCACATTATACAACTACGTTGAAGCAGACAGCTCTCTGGAAACCTTCATTATGTCTTCGGCTGGAAACTGGGTGGCAGCATACTGATCTTTATGGCAGTCAATTTCAATAAAACGTGATGGCCATATTCATATACCACATTCAACCATAGTTTAGTAAGGCAAGAAGGAGCCCCAGCAAGCCTTGGGCTCCCATGTTCCTCCTCTCCTTTTTCCTTTTCTGGTGCAACTGCAAGGATAAGTTTTGAAGCTTTTTCTTACAATTTCCATTAGCCACAGTTAAAGGACGCTAAAGTATTATCAATTCTAACTATGGTTTGTTTAAACGGGACTAAACAAGCCAGCTTCATAACTTATGAAACATTATCCATAATCAAATTTTGTGAGGTTCAGAGACAACAAGCTGCAGTTAATCTAAATCAGAAGTGAAAGCTTCCTAACTCCTTTTTGTAGCCACAACAGAAGAAGGGTAGAAGGAATGCAACAGCTCATGCTTGTCACATTTAACTAGTAAGATGTTCGAATGTGGCCAATGGCTGCATCATTGACTATCCTTTTGCTGATGGTTTCAAAAGCATCTCTCTTCAGCAATGGTTCTCACCTAAATCTTGGGCCAACAACTCCAACTAGTTTGTTAGTCCCAGTCTTCATAAACCATGGGCAATATTTGGCCACAGTCCTTGGTCTACTCTAGACTGACAAACACATGGTTAAACTTTTCAAGGAAATGCAAGACATGCTTGAAATATTCCAACCAGTATGGAATTCAGATTATTGTGAAAGATTAAAGAAAGTAAAGTTAAAAGTTCTACAAATTACAAAAACTTGTACTATAGCTTCCTGCAGAAGCAATGAGATCTCATGGATCCCAGCAGAACATTGCTGGAAACAAAAGCATTAGACAAAACTTGGGTCAGCTTACTGGATGTCATAGAATCTTCACCTCTAACTCTAACATTACATGTTTAACATTTAAGTTAAAATGTCACCTTTAACTTTGATTTATCACCCCACCAGTGACTTGCAAGTACCAATGCACAACAGCCCTCAGTTCAGGAGCCGGTTTGTATATGAAGTCATTGGAATACTGGTACTAGGTACTGGTTCTACATCCTAGGCTTCTTGTAACAGACCTCTCTTGCGCACCTTCATTCTTAGAAATGTAGTGACTATTTGAATAAGTCACAGTAAAGAAAGTGTTATTATTAACAACAACAACAATAATAATCCCTGGGATTATTAAGAAAGGGACTGTAAAGGAAACATCCCCTAGAATAACAGTATTATATACAATCAATGATGTGGACACATCTAGGTTACTGAGCACTGTTCTGATTACCATATCTCAAAGAGAACATCCCACAGATGGAGAAGGTGCAGGAAAGGGCAACCAAAATGATCAAGGGTAACTGCCCTGTAAGTAAAGACTTGAATGTTTGACACTATTTAGCACAGGAAAAAAAGGATCACGATAGATATTTATAAAATTATACATGGTGTGGAGAGAATGGACGGAGAATGTTTTCTCCCTCTCATGCTAGAACAGCCCCATGAAACTGACTGGTAGTAGATTCAGGACAAACAAAATAAAAGCACTTCTTCACACAATGTATAATTGATTTATGAAGTTCACTGCCAGAAGATTTGATGATGGTTTCTACCTAAGATAGCTTTTTAAATAGGTTTAGACACATATATGAAGGACAGGTCTATCAATGAAATTAGCCATGGTAGCTAAATGGAATGTTCAGATGCATGGGTGATATTCCTCTGAATGCCAGCAACTGGGAGGGTAAACAGTGGTGTTAGGCTGTTGCCTTCATGCCCTTCTGTAGGCATCCCAGAAGCATCTGGCTGGCCAATGCTGGAAAAAGGATGTTGCATCATCGTTCTGATTCAGCAAGACTCTCCTTGTATAGGATTATGTAATGGGCAGGACAGAAGATAGGAAAAGTCAGAGCATGCGAAGGTAAAGAGGAAGAAAGAAGAGAGCTCCACTACACAGTAGTACATTTACTCTTCAAAGGGTTATTTAAATTAGAAACTTACTGTCATCAAATACTCCAGCATTAGCAAGCAATAAAGTGATGATTTTGGAGTCCTTTTCCAGCTGCATAACATGTTTGCTTTCATTTGACAGAAGAGTGCACACATTAATTGCAAAGTCCACTTCATTTGGGAGTCCAGATAACAGAGACAGCACCAATTTATTATAGTCATTTGGCGAATTAAAGTCCATAGATAGCCCATAACTTTGTCGAAGAAAATCTATTCATAAAAGGCAAAATACACCATTAATAATAATGCATCTATAGGATCTTTGGGCCAATCTTCCCACAGAAATTGGAGACAAATGGTACTACCATTAACTAGTTTGTCAAAATTTACCTGACACGCTGTGCTGCTGGTAATTATAGGAAGATGGAATTGCACCTATAGGAAGTTGAGGCTTTGGATTGCCTGGTTGTACCTCATCATCATCCTCTCCAAAGTGATGTACTTTCTCGTATTTTTCTAGATAACTGAAATGAAGAGCAAGGATTTTTCACTGTGTAGAACTTCATACTGTACAATTATACAATGCTAAAGAAACTATAAATTGCTTTAATTTAGAACCTGGATGAAACTTTTTTTTTAAATTAAGAGTTCTAGTTAAATAAACTGAATTAATGTGGGCTAGATCTAGACCAGTGCCAAACTCCCACACACACAGATCACTTGAAAATTGCCAGCAGTCTTTGTGGACCACTTAATGATTTTTCTGATTGTTTTAGCCATTTTCACGCACTGCGCTCAATGCTGTATAAATTTTAATTGTCTTTTTATTGCTTCTTTTGTTTCTTGTATTGTATTCCATGCAATTCCAACCATAATACAATAATACACAATATAAGAAATAAAAGAAGCAATAAAAAGACAATACAACTGAAAATCAATATGCATATTTAATGCAGACATGCCATGAACTACCTGAATAAAGCTTGCAGAAAACTAGTGGTCCATGGGCAACAATTTGGGAACCCCTGATCTAGACTATTAGATTTTGGGTTGAAATCCAAGCCAATTGTTTTTAAAAAAAATATACAAATATTTTATATAGGTTATCCTATTCCGGTACATTTTCACGGCATTGCATATCTTCAATCTGACTATTAAACATTTGCAAATAAAGAAAAAACAAAAACAAAACTAAATATATATTCAATGGAATCAGTCACAGACTTGGTCAAAAGCTTCGGTGTTAATCCCCATCCCCTGTCTTCACCGGCTTAAATCAATGTTTGATCTCATTGCACACAGTTAATTATCTAGGAGGACCAAGATCAGTGCCCTAATTTTAATTTAAGGTATTTCAAAAGATTGCCAAACAAACCAAGTCAGCAAAAAACTAAGGTTTAACTCAGATGATCATCAAAATCATTGTTTGAAAAATTAGCAACAACCCACAAGCTTCCTTCTATTCTCTTTTGCACCGATTCCCTCATTCATTTCCTCATATTCGCTGACCACAGCATGCCATGATGTCCCATTCAAACAGCTATACTACTGCCAAGTTATGGTTTGTAAATCCACTTGAGACCATGGATCATAGTTTGGAGGATAACAATCACTACATTTTACCCAATTCCAACAGAAAAACAGACCATGGTTACAGCAAGCCCAGAAATGAAGGAAAAGCCTACTATGAAAGAGAGGAAGAAGGTGACAAAGTGAATAAGAAACAGTACTCAGGCATATGGAACATTTCCAGTCCCTCAAACCATGCTTTAGAGGATCAAGATGACATATCGGAACTGGATCACTGTATTTACCCTTCCAAGAGTTTAGATTGGAACAATAGCCTTTCCAACAGAAAGGGATTTCACAATTTCTGGAAGTGCTTTAGGTTGCAACCATTCGTGCACTTAACAAGGAGTGTGCCCTACTAAACTCAGTGGGACTGACTGCCAAATAAATGTGCATAGGATCAGGCTCTTCAGATCAAAAAGATACTGTGTGTCCAAGGGAAAAGTAGTTTCTTGAGGCCCAAGGACTTTCTAAGGCAAAGGCTACACTTTTAATTATGTCCAGAGGGATGCAGTACACACTCTAGCTCATGTAAAATGGGCTCTCAGAGAACTATTCTCACCAAAAGGCTACCACATTCTACATTTAAGAACAGCACCATGTAGCATACATTTTAAGAGTATTATTTTCTACTTGTACAAAGTGAAATCTTTATCAATTTTTTCAAAATGGTAATTTCATAGCTGAAGCAAATTTGTTTTAAAGATTAATTCTATTTGTCCCCATCCATGCTCAGAGTGGTATATGTGGAATTCTAAAGAAGTCTTCCATTTAGGAAGACCAAACATCCTTATCATCAGAGACAGAAGTTGATCAGGCACCTTTAGAGCTTTCTCTGCTATAATGAATTTAATCTCTCTGATCCAAAGTATGCTGCTTTGCTATTTCCAGTCTAGTCAGTCACTTCACAATCCCACGCAATATTACTGTGTTTAAGTAAAGCAAAGAGAGTACAGTAGGGCCCCACTCACATGGTGGGTTAGGTTCCAGACCCCCGCCGAAAAGCAAAAATTGCCGCAAGATGCCCCCCACTGCCACACACAGCTTGGTGGGCAGGTCACATGGCAGCCGTGAGGCTCGTCTCCAGCTCCATGAAGGGCATCTCGGCCCTGGATGGTGTGCCGCAGCCGCTCTGCGGGGGCTGCTGGAGGCCAAGGGTTCCAGTGCCTCCTGGCACAGCCTTGCCTCTCTGGCCTGGCCCACTTCACCCTTGCTGCAGGCCGGGAGGAAGGCTGGTGCTGAGAGTCTCCAGCCAGCTGCTTCTTTCTCCTCCTTCTCTTCCGGCTGGCTCAGGGTGTCCTGGTCCAGGGCCGACGCAGAGAGCGCCACCGCAGCCAGCACCAAGAAGCTTCCCCGTCTCCCGCTCCAGGGCAGGGTGCTCTTGCTCCCTGCTGGGCTGCTGCCATATTAGCAGAACGCCTAGAAACGGGATGCCGAAAAGCGGGGCCCTACTGTAATATGTTCCTGCATCATATATACAATTACTAATATTTGTAGCAACATTAGTACTCTCGTATCCTGTTTTCACACAGTGAATATGTCTTCATTTTATTTTATTCAGTTTTGCAGCAGCATAGAAAAGAGGGGGAAAAAGCAGCTTAAAACAAGAATTCAAAGTATACTAAAAACAAAATGGACAGCAAGTAGATTTGTAAAATAAATAAATAAATAAATAAATAAATAGTCTTAATATAGTCAAAATTACAATCCAGCCATTGTAGCTTCCTAAAAAGGAAGATCTGGGCTAATTTGCAGAAGCTTGTAAGAGAGCTTGCCAGGTACACTTCTCTGGAGAGAGAAATGCCACCACAAAGATCTGAAATCTAACTGCTCTCATTCTGCCTCCATGAACCGAGCAATACACTCTCTGAACAGAGAAAGCCCATGTGAGGAAATGTCATGGACAAGCTGATCCTAGTTAGAGACCATGGACCCAAATTGTCAGTCTTCCTCAGTCTGCTGCTGTGCTGGCGAGGCCAGGCTTTTCCAGAGGCTGTGCTGGCTAGGGCTGATGGGAGTTGTAGTCGAAACCATCTGGAGGATACCAAGTTGGGAAATACTAATTTAGGCAGTGCTCAAGTTACAGGAAAAAATTAGTGGGTCCCAAAAGACCCTCCCCCAATCACCCTCAATTTTTGCCAAATCATGATCCCACCTGACAGCCTTCTGGAAACCATAGCCAAGGAAAATTGACAAAAAATAGACCCCTGTAATTCAAGCACAGCACTTAAAGGTTTGAACTAGCACCTCTAAATTGAGTTTGGAAATGTATAGTGCATATTTCCAAAACTGATGTAACACGATTTCTCTGGGCAGCCCTAGTCAAACGGTTTGCAGCTACTTTCTGCACCAGTTGTGGTTTCAGAACACATAAGAAGCAGCCTCACAGAGAACACATTACAATTGTCCAATACAGCGAATGTCATGGTGTGCATTCTTGACGTCCAATTATTTTTTTTCATTTATTGGCTCTGGCACAATTCTACAGGAACTTCTCCTGCACAACCCTCACTGAAATAACGGCTGAGCTCCAATGTAAACTATAGCCATTTTGCATTTGTGTTACAAACATTCCTGGTGAATTGAACCCTTGGCCTTCAATTCCGCTCACTCCACTTTAAATTTCGGGTTAGGTGAAGTACTTATATGCTGCCTTTCAGGTGAAAATTCTCCCAAGTTTTACAAAAGATAACTAAAACCATGAAGCAATTTCAAAAATAGAAATAAAGCAGTAACATCACAAAAGCTAAAAACAGCTACCTTTGAAAACCTAACTTGCAGCACTTAACAGAATGCAGACTGAAAAAAGTAAGTTTTAATGTCTATTTAAAAACAATGATAACATGTATATACCTTTTTTGGGAGAGAGTACTCCATATATCTGGAATCTCAATGGATAAGGCATACTATCTAGTGCCTCCGAGTCTGATGGATCGTGACAGCAAGCCTGCAGGCAGGCCAGAGAGGCCAAAGTTGAGGGCAGGGCAGGTTCATTCTGGTGCAGGCAGTCCTTCACACAACATGGTCTCAAACCATTCAGGGCTTTAAAAGTCAATACCAGTATTTTAAATTGAGCCCAGAAATACAGACTTCTAATACAGCTGGTACAGTATCTGTGTTTGGCCTCCACCAGCATGCCTGCAGTTGCATTCTATCCCAGCTGACAATTCCAAACTGTCTTTAAAGACAGCTACATGTAGAGCACATTACACTTGTCTAATCTGAATGTAAATCAGGGCATGGAAACTGAGGTAGGGTCATAACTGGTGAACCAGGCTAAGCTGGTAAAAACCACTCCTTTCCAGAGCTTGGAAAAGTTACTTTTTTGAACTACAACTCCCATCAGCCCAATCCAGTGGCCATGCTGGCTGGGGCTGATGGGAGTTGTAGTTCAAAAAAAGTAACTTTTCCAAGCTATTCCACCTTAGAAAGTACTGATTCCAGGAGAACCCCCAAATTGCAAACTTGGGTTTTCAGGGGGAGTGCAATCCCATCCAAAATCAAGTTTGCAAACCTCTATCTAGACAGGCATTAAACCTACAATACTTCTGTCTAACCGGATCCAGATTGAACTTCAGCATGTTTGCCCTTGTTGATCCTACAGCTATCCCTAGACACCTGTTCAGGGTTTTCACCGCCTCCCTGGAAGAGAGGTAGAGTATGTGGATGACATGCAACTGATGACATTTCAGCCAAAATCTCTGGATATCTTCTGCTAGTGGTTTTGTGTAGATGTTTAACATGGGGAACACTGTGGAACCTTAGGGTACCCTAATCCCAATTAATTTCCCAGTGTACATCATGTGCCAAGATACTGAAACTGTTTCTGTTCTAAACCTGGGCTGGGACATACCCAAATTATCAGTTATCATTCAAGACTGTCTGGAATTGAGAGAGCATGACCTTCTCTGATAAATTAGGTAAGAGGTCCAGTCCTCCACTAAAGGTTGGAGATGGGCAAGGAAATTGTGCCTGATAATACGTTGAGTTTGAAAGTGCAGCAGAAATTCAGGGACAAGATCCCACCCTTGGATGGAGGGGTAACTACAAATTTCGGTTGGTTACCTCAGCCAGCCGTAATATGTGTACCTCTGAAGGGAGTATGAACAATTGACACTAGAGAAGCGAATAGCTAAACGCTGCATGATCCAACAGTCTGATCTCATGATTAAAAAGAACTTTTTTAGCATGCAAACATTATCATGTCCATATGCAAATATAATAATTTAAACTAATTGCAAGCAATCATTCAATCATTCAACTATTTAGGGATTTAACTACAGTGTTCAGTGGTTGCTTTATAAAACACAGAAGCAGTCTTTACAATAAACTATTGCATATAAATCTTTTATATCCCCTTTTAAAAATATATAAATGATATGTATCTAATACTCATATATAAAGCTCCTACATACTTCCTGCTTCTAAAACAAAACTAGATTACAGTGGAAGTAGTTACCCATTTATGCTGTGGCATTAAGGAAACTGTATTTTAACTGTCTCTGCGTTTGCATCAGTGATTGATATCCCTAAAGTCTACTCTCATACAGAAACAGAAGCAATAATACTTCTGAATTTTGCTTCGGCAAGTGATATTTGAGTAATTTTTCAGTTTTCTGTTTCAGTAATTCATTGAATTCATATTTTGATAAATTTAGGGATGTCACTAGGTTAAAATGTTAGGGCTGTATCCAGCCCTGTGTGAGCAGCATGCCACTAGCCCAACCCTCTGGACCAGAATTTGATGGTACAAGGGAGACTGCAGAGGAGGCAGAAGTTCCATTGTGCAAGCGGAAGTTACTTAAATTTAACTAATAAAAGTTAAATACATTTACATTCCTATATATTTCTACATACACACACATTCATATTTCCAAACATCAAAGTAGATGCATAATCAAATACTGAAAGATTATTTTAACTTATGGTCCCACTTTTGTTAGAAAAATACCATCTTCGATATTTTATTATACAGCCACAAGAGTGGCTGTATACTATAGCCAGCGTGGATTTTTCACATTCCACAATGTTAAATTGAAAATACCCCCATGCCATTCTGATGCTTCCCATAGCTCATTTCAAAACAAAACCTTACAAAACGTATAATCCTGAACTGAGAAACGCTTGCTTAACAACCCTCTCAATTTTCATGACGATACACAAAACACTCAGAGAGAATACAGTTCAAAGTGTAAAAAGAGAGGAAAAAAACCCCAGAGCCCTTTTGGACTTTTCCCCCTGAGAGGTCTCATAATCTGTTGAAATTCATTAAAAATCAGCCATGTTCACAGAGTACCTGTAATCCTAATACTGACCTTGCCCCATACTCTGACCTTCATCTTCTGCAGTTTAAAAGTTTAAAAAATGCCTGGCTGATTTTTAATGAATTTAAGAAATTTTGGCTGAAAGCTCAGTAAGAACCAACTGTCAGTGTTCTAAAAGCCTCACAGCTGCTGGGCCTGGCTAATCAGGGGGCCACACCCACACCAGACTTTGATTTCACTTGCAACAGTCATGGCTTCCCTCAGAGAATCCTGGGAAATGTAGTTTGTGCAGGGTGCTGAGAGGAGACTGCTATTCCACTGACAGAGCTTCAGTGGCCAGACTGGTTTAACAGTCAGCCACTCTGATTGAAGGTCTGTGAGGGGAACAGGGCGTCTCCTAGCAACTCTCAGCACCCTTCATTAACTACACTTCCCAGGATTCTTTGAGAGAAGCCATGACTGTTCAAACTGAAATAAAGGCCTGGTGTGGATGTGGCCAGGGGCAGCTTTGGTTTAAATTTGGGTGGGAGGCTACATGTGCCTGCTGTAGAATAAAAAAAGGTGAGGGAAACGCTGAAAAGCAGTGATACTGTTCACAATGTTTTCCTTTTGGAAAGGAAATGATTTTCCCCTTTGACCAGTGCCTACCCACCCAATCTCCTCCCCTCCCCAGGGTCAGTGTTGGACTAGGACCTGGGAGACAAGGGTTCAAATCCCCACACAACCATGAAGCTCACTGGGTGACCTTGGGCCAGTCACTGCCTCTCAGCCTCAGAGGAAGGCAGTGGTAAACCACCTCTGAATACTGCTTACCATGAAAACCCTATTCAAAGGGTCGCCATAAGTTCAGTCGACTTGAAGGCAATCCATTTACATTTTCAAACATGATTGCACAGAAATAAATCCCACTGAACTCAGAAAGTATGCAAATGATCAAACTAGGGTTGCCAGGCCCAGCCTCCAAGAGGTCTTCTATATCTTCAAAAGTTGTGCAGGGGGAGGGAGAATTTCACCTTGTGGTTTTTCCCATTACATTGTTGCAAGAAAACCTGCACCTGGCTGAATTTTCTCTTCTCTTAAAGATACAGAATCATTCTCAGGCCCTGAGCTTGGCAACCCTAGATCAAACCCACCCTCCCTTCTACCTCCTATCCCCTCCCTCTTGCCCCTTCCTTTGCCCCTCCCCCTCCCCTTCCAATTCCCTCCTTTCCCTTCCTCCTCCTCCCCCTCCCCTTCCTCCTCCCCATGGTCAGTTTTACCTATCTTAAGCATGACTGCACGGAAGTAAATATCATTAAGCTCTATAACCATGCAAATGATTAAACCTGCCCTCCCCTCCCCCTTCCTTTGCCCCTCTCCAATACGCTCCTCCCCCTTCCCCTGCCTCCCCCATGGTCAGTTTTTCCTATTCTAACCATGATTGCATAGGAGTAAATCCCATTGAACTCAATAAGCATGCAAATGATCAGAACTGCTTTCTCCCTCCTTCCTCTCCCTTCCTCTTCCCCTGCCCGCTCCAGCCCTCCCTCCCTCTCCCCGGTCAGTTTTACCTATCCTAAGCATGATTACACTGGAGTAAATCACACTGAACTCAATAAACATGCAAATGATCAAACCTGTCCTCCTCCCCTCTCCCTCCTGCCTGCTCCAATCCCAGTCCTCCCCTCTGCCTTTCCTCCCCTCCCTCCTCCTCTTCCTCCTCCTGCCCTCCCCATCCCCTGTGGTCAGTTTCCCCTATCCTAAGCATGACTGCAGGGGAGTAAATCCCACTGAACTCAATAAGCATGCAAATGATCAATCCATTCTCAACAAGCTTGTACAGGATCCCATTTATTACCTCCCAGATTAAAAAGCAGGGAAATTCAGTAATAGGCAAAAAACCTTGCGGTTTAAGAACGTACCTATAGCCCACAGATGGTGAGTGGTGGCAACACCTGCACTCAGCCCAAATAATAATAGAAAGAAGACATGTGCTGTGCTGATCTTGTTTTAGCAGGGAGGAAACAACACTATTAAGACAGTTGATGTAGTTCAGATGGTCACTTTAAATGTCTGATTTACTTTGCAATTTTAGTGAAGTTTCCCACAGTAAATCATTTTCTTTTGTTTCTATTTCTGTGAAAAAGTGAAGTACAGCTGTATGTTTTTGACCGTGCCCACCTTGCCTTAAATGAAGTGGTTTAAACATAGCAGGATGAAAACATGCATCCTCTTTTTTCCAACAGCTAGAGTCATTGCTGAAGGAGCAACATATGTATTCAGTCTGATTTTACATCAAACTGCAGTTTCAGATTCAACTGTTAATGCACTCAAAATAGAAATAGAACATAACCAACAATTTGAAGTACAAAAGGCTGTCTTCACCATCATGACATTGGCCAATAAAAAGGCGTTGAAATTAATAAAAATAAATTTGACACAGATTTCTAGGACGAATAATGAGGGAAATAAAATTTTCTAGTTTAGATTCTCTGTAGAAACATTAGTAACACAGGAAAGAAGCAAAGTAAGAACACTAACAAACATACAAAAATATAATTCTCCATCTTTGGAGATGGCACGTATTGCCACCACTCAGCATATGCTCAGAGGCACATGTTACCAAATTCTTCCAAGCTACACAGCAAGTGGATTGGACTGTGAAAGACCAACCCAAATGGTGTTTGCATTTTGACAAATTTGTAGGACAGTACAATATCTCAGAGAGGAGGTCAGGTCTCCTGCTCCCCTGGTGCATTCACTATAGCTGCCCAATTTCCCTGCTTTTTAAAGTTTGATAGAAATATCTGTGGACTATAGGTACATTCTTAAACTGCAAGGTTTTTTGCCTATTACTGAATACCAAAATTAAGGATTCTCTAGAAACAAGCAAGTGTGCTTTTAACTCACAGCCACACTAATTAAAGCTGGCTTGCGCCAATCAAAACTAATATTTGAGCATGTAGTCTTAAGTGAGATGCAGCGTGAGAGTGTGTGCACATGAAGCGGTGGTTAGCGTCATAGTCTAGCAGTTTTGTTGGATTTTTAAATGTAATGTATTGTTTTTTGAACTGAGGACATCAACCTGTCCTATTGTTCTCTATAAAGCACCATGGATACTGATGATGCTATATAAATAATAATTTAAACAGTGGTTCCAAATGCTACAGACCCAGATTTACAAAACTTGGAAAAAGCAGCTTGCTTGCTGAAAAATAAAGAAAAATATTAGAAATGAACAATAACACTACAGAAAGAAATAATAAGAATGAACAAATTTTGTGCACTGTAAAAAGGCTTGAAGGGAGCCAGTGTGGTGTAGTGGTTAAGGTGCTGGACTATGACCTGGGAGACAAGGGTTTGAATCCCCACACAGGTGTGAAGCTCACTGGGTGACCTTGGGCCAGTCACTGTCTCTCAGCCTCAGAGGAAGGCAATGATAAACCCCCTCTGAATACCGCTTACCATGAAAACCCTATTCATAGGGTCGCCCATAAGTCAGAATTGACTTGAAGGCAGTCCATTTCATTTTTCAAAAAGGCATGAAGTTCCTTAAGTCATAGAGGTGTTTTTTATATTTATTTTATTCATAAAAGTATTTATATACCGCTATTCATAAAAATATCAAAGTGGTTTGCAACATATATTGTAAAATCACATAAAAATTTAAAATAAAAAATCACTGACGTGCATAAGCCTGGTGATATAGAAAGGTTTTCAGCAGGCATTCAAAAGTCACAACAGAAGGTGCCAGATGAATCTCTATTGGCACAGCATTCCACAGGACTGGATTGATGACACTAAAGGATTCTCATTGTTGTCATATAAGCCTCGCCAACTCGAGGAATGATCAATGATGCTCCTGCAGATTATCTCAGTGATCAAGCTGGAATATAGGAATTCAGGCATTCTAAGGTCCCTAGACCTAAATTGTCCCGGGTTTTGCAAATCAATACAAGGACCCTGAACCTGGCTCGATAGTAGATGGGCAGCCAGTGCAGATGTTTTAACAATGGTATCACATGTTGTCAGCCATGAGCTCCCATCAGCAAACTGGCCACCACATTCTGCATCAGCTAGAGCTTCTGAACCAGGTCCAAGGGCAGCCCCACAGAGTGCATTGCAGTAATCCAGCCATAAGGCTACCAACACATGGACTACAGTAGTCAAGCTATCATTGTCTAGGAACATCTTTTGTTGCATTACAGAGCAATGCTCATAAGATTTTATCAAAATTAATCTTAACATTTTGGGGTAAATGTTTAGCATGTTTGGCCCAAGAGACAGAATGCTTTTCTTGAGAAAGGAGCAAGTTATGGAAACAGAGTTTATTGTACACAACCGAGGTTAAGCCAGAACAAGTATGTGTGGTGCTAGTAATATGGATGAGCAAATCTATATAATTTACACGTTATATAATTTTGCTTTTGTTGATGCAGATTTTTACATTTATTTATTTTGGTCCAGAATGTTCATAGCTTTGACAGTAAATGTCTTATAGAAAGGAATGTGTGGCAAACTCCACTCTACAGAATGCAATGCTATAATTCATCATTGAAGTAAAGACTCTGTAGTTTAAATAGCACAATCCACAATACTATAGTCTTGGGCTTGCAGAAATCTCTCATTTTAACACTGATGCTATTAATGGCATGGATGCTATAGGACAAAGCTTTCCTATAAATGTCATCTGTTAATTCTCAGAGTGGCTAAAATATATGTGCCCAGAGAACAGAGCATTTTCATTCCTGATAACACTAGTGCAATAAAGGCTGCAAACATGTACAAAGAGGGTTTTAGGATGAATATACACTACCAGTACTGTTAGCTGCCCAATGCAAGCATAACAAATCAAAATAATACTGCTTCTACTTAATTTAATGTTTCAATGTATGGCCTCAATGAGAGGCAGCCAAAAGCTATACTACTAAGTGGAATGCTGAGATGGAGAAATGTTTTGGCTCACACTAGTACTGTTCTAACTGAAAAAAAAGTGTTGGATCTAGCATATGGAAAAACAGAAGCAGCTACTCTAAATCCTACACCTATCTCCACAATCTCTTCAACTTTGTTTTTCCCTGTGATACTCAGAACTATTGCTGAAGCAAAACCTGACTGCTAATTGGACCTATTTGAAAGTAAATTCCTATTATTATAGCTACAGACATCTATCAACTTCCACCATGGAAATTATTATAAGTACCTAACATGAATAAGAGCTCAGATTTGATAGAAAACTGGTAATCTTGCTTACAGCACTTAAGAACAACAAGTTGATAGACTATGATGCTAAGGCATCAGCAATTGGCATCCCTTGGGTAGTGCCATCTGGTCTCCCTATTGCCAGCCTCAGGCAGAAAAGAATGGTATAGGTCAGCAGCATCTGTGACAGTGAGATTTGGGGGCAAAACATAGGGCTTTGTTCCTCTCCCCATCACTTCTTTATCAAAGTGGCCCTCTGGCAAAAAAAAAAGCCCTAGGCCTTTTATAAAAGCAAAGAGAAGTTGCATCTTTATGACTTGGGAGAGATTGGGGCCAGATTAGTATTGTCCATAAATACCAAAAAGAAAAGAAAAAGTGAATCCTTACAATAAAGAAAAGGAGCGATATGGTCAAACATTATCCTGAAGCTCACTCTTCCAAAACACTGCAAATAAATCCAGCTTTCAATAAACTCATTTGTTGTTCATTATAAATCTCTAATAAATTTAGACAATAATGCTATACTTTCTGAATGGTACAGAAGGATATGGAGTGACACGCAAGTTATTACTTGTCTGATTTACAGTGAAAGTTATTGGAAGTAGTGAAAGCAGAGAGTGAGTGAGTGAGTGAGTGAGAGAGAGAGAGAGAGAGAGAGAGAGAGAGAGAGAGAGAGAGAGAGAGTCTCTTGTTTCTTCATAGATCACTGAACTGGCTTGAAGCATATGGGGCAAGATGAGTCCAAGTTTAACGGATTCTTCCAGCATGACAAGGATACAGGGTGGGATGAGGGAGAGTGTTAAATGTTAAGAAGCAATTGATTTTTAACTGTCTAAATTAAGAGTTGATGTTAATGTCCTATTGATATGAATAAAGAAAACACCTCGGTGCTGGTGCTGTTCTTTGAGTTTGGCTGCACAAGAAAGAATAGAACAAATGAATGAAAGAAGTTTCACTTTCCCTGATTTGGGGGAATGTGCAAAAACATTTTTGCTGGTATATAAATAGCATTGCACAAACCAATCAATCTACAATGTTCATAGATACCATTTTAAATTTAAAAATCAAGTTATTTATTGTTTATGTGTTCATAACACACACAAAAAAACCCCTCAGGAATTTCTTCACTCTGTAACAATGTGAATAAGTAAAAAAGACATTTTAGAACAGGCTGCTCTCTGCTGGAAAACTTTAAAAATTGCTACATCATCTACTTTGCAAGAGTGTAATTTTAAAAAAACCCTCAAGCAAAGGGAAAAACGTGTAAAATACAAAATATATGCAAGGTGATTTTTCAACGAATATTATTCCCTAGATGCAGCTGTCAAGAATAGAAATATATATCATTGCATTACAGCTGTAAATGAATGTCATGTTTTTGGCTTCCTTCGCTCACTTAAATGAATTAGCCAGATGTAGCAAGAGAGAGGTGAACCTTTCATCATAACTGCTGTAGCCACTCATGTGCTCCAAACTTCACTTACAATTACCTCCTGTCTAGTGAAACAGGTCAACACATGTAGGGAGAGCTTCAGCCCTGCTCAGAAATCTAAACATTGAGATGTGGGCATCCGAGCCAGTACTCTTCTTCCAGGGAAACTAACAATCCTACTGCCTATTAAAAGCTAGAAAGCAGGCCACAATTGTTTAAAATAGCATTTTGAAGAAATATTATTTAGCATATTGTAGCTTCTCTGATTAAAATATAACAAAGAATATTAACATTGCTTCTTAATTAGGCATTGACTAAGCATGCTTGGGACAATGGCTGGCAGCTTTGTCAAAATGATTCATTGGTTTTGGGCAGGGCACATTTCTTGCTTTTTACACATCAGACTTTAGCACAAGCATTTCTAGAGGGGTAGCTGTGTTAGTCTCTTGCAGGGGAAAAAAAGCATAAAATCTTATGCCACAATAAATGTGCTAGCCCTTACGCTGCTACAAGATTCTGTACTGTATTTTTGCCACACATAGCTTCTACAGGACCACAAATGCAAGCCAACAGCCAAAACAACACATCTGTATGTGATTCTACTGCAGGAGGTGCCAGTTTCTGAAGATTCTGAGAGAAGAATGGCACTCTTGGATTGGTAGAACACACTGAGGCCAGTCAGGAACTTACAAGGTTGCTATGCCAAATCCAAATTCCAAAACAATGGCCACCAGAAGACTATCAATGGGGCTGGCCCAACATTTTTGCTGCCTAAGGCAAAGGACAAGATAACCCCCCCACTCCCATGTACAGTAAACTGAATCTTAGTTCAATGCTAGTGACTGGACAGCATCTTCTATCACTCCAGAGGTCAGCAAACTAGCTTAGGAGTGCCGGGCAAGCCATGAGACAACAGATCTGCCCATTTTCTCCCCACTAGCATTTGCTACCTGAGGCAGCCACCTCACTCTGCCAAGTAGCAGGGCCAGCCTTGACTATATAGAAATGACCTTCATTGTTCTATAATTAAGATATACAGACACTAGAAAGTAAAAGAGAGCTGAACACAAAGATGTGTGCAAAGTATCTAGGAGCATCTGCACAGTATTTTAAATCTTTAAATTACTTTTTTTAAAAAAACTTTAATAAGATTCCCTTTTAGTTTTAAATCAGTAGTAGTTATCAGAAAGCATAAACAAAGGCCTGACATACAGAAGCAACAAAATGTAAATAGTCTCCCAGCATTTTTATACTGTTCAGAGTAAATGTTTCACAGTTTTTCCATCAAAAGCTTAGGGTGTCCCTATCAGACCCCTACTGTGGGTCTGGTTTCGGATCTCTCACACTGGCCCCAGCACAGGTCTCTCACAATCCCACTACTAGGCACCACCACCTGACACTCTGTAACGCAATGCTGCCCTGAGACTGTGCCTTAGTCTCCTCCACAGATTGCTACGTAGTGTCTGGGTGCACTTACAGGCCACACACACACCCCATATCTTTCTGCCTTTAAAAATTACAGCCCTGGGTTGTTTTGGATACCTGCTGCTGTTATGCTATCCCTTCACCGCGGCTACCATTGATACTGTTCCCAGCTTTGGTATTTGCTCTGCTCACCTTTCTGGTCTGTAATATCCCAGCCAAAGATCAGGTGTGTTGTTAAACCAAAACTCTTTGTTTCAAGGAATAAACATGATTACTTTTAAGTTCAGTCAACATGCGTGTAGTTACATATAATAGTTTTCTCTTTATATCTCTTAGTCCTAAAACCTGCCTCCCTACCCGCCTAAACACAAATCCACCCTCCAAAACCCAGAACCAACAGCAAACCAACTAACCCCTCTCCAACTGTCATTCTCTCATTTATACCTTCAACCACCCAACCGCTTAGCCAATCACAACTCAACATTCCAACCCATTCACTTCCCCCTCTCACTCACGCTACTTACCTCATTTACACTACAAAACGCGCACTTACCATAAATACTATACAAATATAACAGGAGCATCACAGTCCCCATCACCTCTACTTAGAATTTCCTCAATACCTCTACTTCGGCCTTTATATTTCTATTTCTAACCTGTCTTTTCCTTTCAGGAACTTTATACATCTTCTCATGTCAGGCATAGTTTACTGTACTTGCCAAAAGGAATCTAACTTTTATGACAGGAGTGGTCAGTGAGGGAGGTGCCACTGCATGCATGTCCTCCCAGCAGCAGAGTTGCTGGTGTTTACCAGGAGAGGCAAGGTGGTTGGTGCTATGGGAGCCAATCAGCGTAAGTGCTGCATTAGCTCCACCAATGCACCCGGCACAGGACCGACCACCCTGCTGTTTCGCCCTCTCCCTCTCCAGTTAAGTGGCAAGTCTATTGTTGGGAGTCTAGGCGTTTAGCAGCACCCATCCTTACTGAATGCTCCTGTTCTGTGGTAATCAAAGTAAGATCGACAATTCGTTCAATTTAAAGATATTTCACAGAAATCGTCTTAACACAAATATCAATTATAATGAGAACAAAAAATAATCATTCTTCAGCTTCCTTTTAACAAATATTTTCTCAATATTCTGAGGTTGGGGATGACAACACATTCCCAGACAGTAGCATTCAAATGATCAGTTAATTAAATATAAATCAATACCTTGTTTTGTAAAAAAAATAAAAATATGGCACAATTAACACTATTTCTAAAAAACCATGTATGGCCTGTACAGATATATTTATATTTACTTGTTTATAAAAGTTTTTTTAGGATACCTTTTAGCGCAGAGGTGGCTAATTTGTGGCCTTCTAGATGTTATACTAGAACTCCCATCAGCCCCTGCCAGCATGGCTAATGGTCAGGAATGATGGGAGGTTAGCACAGGTTAGCAACACTTGTTTCAGGGCCTACCCCCACTCGGCAGCTTACATAACACAATATAAAATACATTTAAAAACACCAAGCTTGGGCCAGGTTAACACTGAACCAAAGCCAGAAATATATCAGCAACCAGCACAGCTCAACAATGTCAAGCAATGTGATATGAGAGGATGTAACTGGAGAAGAACTTGTGGAAATGGCAAAGCCTTTCCCACTGTACGAATTCCACTCACATTAGGGGCTGTTTGGATAACAGTCATGGTTTTTATGGCTTTTACCCCCCAACATACAATTGTAATAGCAGCTAAGAGTCTAGCACCTAGTCAGCAAACTTAATAGAATGCAAGGGGTGTGAGTCATCCTCTTCGTATACTCCTTGAAGTGGAGTAACTGGGATGTGCAGTGCCAGCTAAATATACAAATCTGAAAACACAAGCCACACATGTGATGCAATAAAGGGATGAACTTCTCTCCACATAGTTTTAAGAGTTCACAAAATGAGGGAGAGAGGATTTCCAGGGGCAGCCAGGAACATTACTATGCTTACAGAATTCAAGCTGTATTTACCAGCAACTTGATGTAATTGTCGATAAGTTACCTAAAGTATAATATAATGTGTTTGTTATGTATAAGAGTTCCATCTTTTGGTCTAATTTGGAATAACGGAGATGTTCCATTACAAAGAGCACTGAGAACAGGAAAAAAAGGTCAAACACAATACTCTCTCTTAGCTGCAAGTTAAAATGGCCTTGCTTCTAAAATCTGAGATGTGTTCTGCATGCAGAAGGGGGCTTTCCTGGTCCATCCTCCTTCCTGTATCCCCCAGCATTCTCAGAAGAATCATTCCAGAAGGTCGGGAGACTTACAGAAATGGTGTGAGATATCGTATTGGGGTCTGCAGATGGAGGAGTCAGCCAGCAGAAACATGCTCAAGCAGAGACACCTTTCGCTAGACACTTCTGGATCCAAGGCAATATGCCCATATTTTAAAAACTTATCCAAGACCAAGTCTATAAACAGAGCCATTAAAAGAAAAAAATTCATTTGATCACACCATACCTTTTCCAAAGGACAGAATGTAAACACTATATCACAGAAGTACTTTTTTGCTAATGCTTTATACTCATGTCTTAACTACAGTGTTGCATCATAATCTGCAAGAGATAAAGGCTTGGTTTCGCATAGGCAAAGAACTTGTTTGGTCACAAACATGTCTTCCTTCATCCAACAAGCAGCCACCATGCTGCTGTCCTACTACTTCCCTATAGCCACAAAACCTCCCCACCTTTACATTTGCCACTCTTCCTTTACACTATGGGATAATTGAGCCTGCTGAGATCAGATTGGCTGCTGCGCAAGCTTCTCTGTGCCTACTTTGAAATTGTTCCTGTTGCACTTAACTTGTAGTTATCAACTGACTACAGCACATAATGTCATAACTCTTCAACATGTGGCCATTTCATTAACATAGGGGGGACTGGTATTTTACCGATGACAAAAGCCTTGGGACGAGGATTTAATATGCATACACATTAGATTAGCACATGAACAAGTTATGTAAACCTTCCCAAATTCTTTCAATGCAATATTATCTACATCTTCATTATCTTAAATTAGGCATTTGTACTGAAGTTTTTCACGTACATTTAAGGATTCCTCAGTTATGTATACTGAACAAATATGTCCAAATACATTAACACTCAAGTCAGAACATTTTTATACATATGTGTGTTTCACTGAATTCACTAGAACTTATTATATTATTTGGGAGAGCCAGTGTGGCGTAGTGGTTAGAGTGTTGGATTATGACCTGGGAGACTAGGGTTTGAATCCCCACATATCCATAAAGCTCACTGGGTGACCTTGGGCCCGTCATTGACTCTAAGCCTCAGAGGAAGGCAATGGTAAACCACCTCTGAATATTGCTTACCATGAAAACCCTATTCATAGGGTCACCATACGTCGGAATCGACTTGAAGGCAGTCCATTTCCATTTTTATTATATTATATTATTTATTATTAAATTTACATCCCACCCTTCCTCCCAGAAAAGACGAGGGTGGCAAACAAAAACATTCTAAAACATCTTAAAAATAAGATTTTAAAACGTATTAAAACAAAACACCTTTAAAAACATATTAAAACAAAACATCTTTAAAAACATTTTAAAAAGTAATTCCAGCACAGACACAGACTAGGATAAGGTCTCTACTTAAAAGGTTTGTTGAAAGAAAAAGGTCTTCAGTAGGCACCGAAAAGATGATAGAGATGGCGGCTGTCTAATATTTAAGGGGAGGTAATTCCAAAGGGTAGGGGCCACAACACCAAAGGTCCATTTTGCATTTGCTTAAGTCATACTTTGAGATCATACACTGTGGATTTTACGTAACATTTTTCTAATTGCTGCTTCAAATTTTTCATTTTAACTAGCTTTTTTCATGTTATAGTGGTTTACATACTTTTGTGTGTAACATAATATATACAAAAATAACCTGCCAATAATTAGGGTTTTTTTTACAAAGATGGCCATATTCTAAATATACTATAGAATGACTGTAAGACATGTACATCATTGCTTCATTTGTAGCACACAAAATAATGTTACTTAAAAAAAAAACAATTCAATCCTGAAAGTTCTAAATTGAAATCTCAGCTCACTGAGGAAAGTAACTCTCTCTTAGTCCTCCAGCCTCACATGTTAATAATGATGACCTATCTGACATGGCTGCTTGATAGTGAATGTGATTAAGCAGATTAGACATAGTCAACTCTTAATCAATACTAGCAAACTGCTCACCTAATGAAAACATGGCCAGTAAGAAGGGAGATAGTTGAAGCGCAAGAAAATGCCAACGTTATCCCCTCCCCTTTAAGATGCATTTCCCTCCTTTTTTTAACTTGGCACCTATTTCCTCCAAAGTGTCTCTCATAAGCCACCTCCTTTATTTTTAAATATATTTTTATACAGCTATTTCATTTAAAAACACCAAAGGGGTTTATCGTACAGCAAAAACTATTACAGATACAGTAAAAACAAAGGTCAACTATTGCAAAAGGACATCTTAATTACCTGCACACGCCTGGAGGAACAGAAAAGTTTTCATTTAAACGTTAAAACAGAAGACACCTGATGAATCTCTGTTGGCAGAGCATTCCAGAGAATTGGGCTGACAACACTTAAGGCTCAATTTCGTATCGATGTGAAATAAGCCTCACCAACTCTTTTCTCCATCCTTTCTTTTCTTGAGTCTCTTGCTTACGTCTACTGTCTTATCTGCCCCCTTATCGTATCATATGTGTTTGATAACTTACTGTACCTATCATATTTTCCTTGCCCCTGCTTCCCCTTTGCTTCTTAGGCCCTCTAGCCTGTCCTGTTTGAACTTTTCTTCCCTTAATACCCATTGATATCATCTGTCCTCATAATCTGTGCCCTCCAATCCTCCTTCATTCATAGAATAGTAGAAATGGAACAGGCCTATAAGGCCATCGAGTCCAACTCCCTGCTCAATGCAGGAATAAATGCATACTCAATAGGTGGCTGTCCAGCTGCCTCTTGAATGCCTCCAGGGCTGGAGAACCCACCACCTTCCTAGGTAATTGATTCCATTGTTGTACCACTCTTAACAGTTCGGAAGTGTTTCCTGATGTTCAGTCGAAATCTGGCTTCCTGTAACTGGAGTCCATTATTCCATGCCTTGCACTCTGGGATGATCGAAAAGAGATCCTGGCCCTCCTCTGTGTGGCAACCTTTCAAGTACTTGAACAGGCTCTCATATCTCTCTTCTCTTCTCAAGGCTAAATACGCCCAGTACTTTCAGTCTCTCTTCATAGGATTTTGTTTCCAGTCCCTTGATCATTCTCATTGCCCTCCTCTGAACCTGTTCCAGAACTGGCTGCATTACTCAAGATGAGGCTTAACCAGCGCCGAATAGAGGGGAACTAGTACTTCACGCAATTTGAAAACTATACTTCTATTAATGAGCCTAAATTACTATTTGCCTTCTTTGCAGTCACGTCACTGTTAACTCATATTCAGCTTGTGATGAACAATGCCAAGATCCTTCTTGCATGTAGTATTGCTCAGCCAAGTATTCCCCATCTTATAACTCTGCACTTGGTTTCTTTTTCCTAGGTGTAGAACTTTGCACTTATCCCTGTAAAATTTCATTCTGTTGTTTTCAGCCCAATGCTCCAGCCTATCAAGATCACTTTGAATTTTGTTTCTGTCCTGCTATTCTTCCCAATTTTGTATCATCTACAAATCTGATAAGCCTTCCCTACACCTCCTCATCCAAGTCATTAATAAAAATGTGGAAGAGCACTGGGCCTAGGACCGAGCACTGCAGTACCCCGCTTGTTATTTTCCCCCAGTTTGAGAAGAAACCACTGATAAACACTCTTTGAGAACCATTCTGTAGCCATCTGTGGATCCATCTGACAGTTGTTCTATCCAGCTCACATTTAGCTAGCTTGCCAAGCAGAATATCATGGGGCACTTTGTCAAAAGCTTTGTTGGAGTTGAGATATATTATTTCCACAGCATTCCCACAGTCTACCAGGGAGATAAGATTAGTCTGGCAGGATTTGTTCTTGATAAATCCATGTTGGATTCTAGTAATCACTGCATACCCCAGTGGTGCTTGCAGACTGACCATTTTATGATAATCTGCTCCAAAATTTTCCCATTCATCGAATGATCAATGTCAGGCTGACTGGTCTGTAGTTCTCAGCTTCCTCTTTTTTGAAGATATGAACATTATTAGCCCTCCTCCAGACATCTAGCACTTCATCCATCCTCCACGATTTCACAGAAATAATAGACAGTAGTTCCAAGTGTTCTTCAGCCAGTTCCTTCAATACTCTAGGATGCAGTTCATCAGGCTCTGCGGATTTGAACTCGTTCAAAACGATCAGGTATTCCTGGACCATTTGTCTGTCAAGCTGCAATCCTGCCCCTTCAACTTCACATTTGCCAGGAGGGTCATAGGCCCTCTTTTGGGAAAAGACTGAGCCAAGGTAGGAATTGAGCTTGTCCACCTTTTCTTTGTCATCTGTTGTCATTTTGCCATCCTCACTGAGTAGCTGTACCACCATTTCTCTGTCTTCTACTATGGATGTACCTGAATAAACCTTTTTTGTTGCTTTTAGCATCCCTTGCTAACCTCAGCTCATTCTCAGCTTTAGCCTTCCTAACGTTGTCCCTACAATTCTGTGCTACCTGTCTATATTCTTCCTTTGTGGCCTGTCAAAACCTTCTCTGCCCCTTTACTGAGGCTCTCAGACTTCTCTTCAGCCCAATGTCAAAGTAAAGCATTTGCAATCTTGCCCCTGAGCGTGGCTGAAGGAAAGGAATTGAACTATTTCTTGTCACTTATTTCTTGAGATTTTCCATCACTGCACTAACCCAGCGGTAGGAGATATTACATGGGTACCAAATAAAGGTTCAATAGAAAAAAACTGTAATTTTGCATTCTCATATGTATGAAGCTAAATTTCTCATAATTACAATTTACAATATTCTTCTGTATAAATAGAAGACAAACAGCACATATGATTTATTCAGAAGCTCCCCAGTACTTGATGCTGCTCAATCCAAGGTAAGCCTGCATAATATGTAAATTCTGTATGGGGCAGAGTATGAAAATGAGTTTCAGGTTTGTACTCTCTCTTTACACAGAACATTTTGCATGCACTGCAATTTACACATGTACATTTGCAAACAAGCTGTTTTAACTGAGACAACCCACCTACCTAAAAAAAAAAGTAGGTGCTTGTAGACTTCAGTTCATAGTCAATGCCATACACATCAAAATTCATGACATGCATGTCCCTTCTCTTATGTCATATACATAGCGTTCCTCAAAAAAGGCTGGACTCCCACCACCAACTACTATGCATACTTTTGTCTGAGCTTTGCAAACCAGGATGAGAGGCAAACAACTACATAAGGGTGGGCAATAAATTAAAACAATAACAGCAGCAACATCATCTAGAAAGTCCACCCAACATCTAAAAAGTCCTAAAATTTGGGTATGAGTACAGAATATTTTTGGATCCCATCCCTCAATTTTCAGAATTTCAATTTTATAAATACGCTATAACAACAAGAAATACTACTACTAAAAAGGAATGACGATACTGCCTTCTTTCATCTTACAAGTAAGCCAAAATCCTACTACTGACAAGGACTTCTAGAATCTGTTTTGTTTGTTTATAAACCTGTTATGTACCTAGGACTTCAACCCCTAAATTAACCCTCTACTTTTCAACCTTGTACTAGTCCTATGATCAGTGATAAGCCTCTCTTGGCTACTATCTTTTACCATAAAAAGAGCAAACAGAGACTTAACGTTGATTCCAGTACTGTGGATCCACAGCACTAAGATTGGAGATAAACCTCTGTTTGCTCTTTGATGGTAAAAGGCAACAGCAGAGGAATAATACTAATTTAATTTATTACCTGCCCTTCACCCTGAGGTCCCAGAGCAGGTTACAATAGTTTAAAATACATAATTAAAAAAATTTTAAAATCGCAAACTTCAAAAAATTGGGTGAGTCCTAAAAATACACATCTTGGGTGCCAAAGACTAGAGGTGCGTCTTCAACATTCAATGAAATGCCGCCCTAGGCTCCTTTTGGGAGGAAGGGCAGGATATATATAAACAAACAAACAAACAAACAAACACTAAAACTAAAAATGTACAGTGAATTTGCCAGAAACAGTTTTATGGGGAGGGAGTTCCACAACTTGGGGGCTGCCACAGAAAATGCTCTTTCTTGGGCCACCCCACAAGCTTCTGAGGGAGGTGGAACTATCAAGAGAGCCCCCTCTGCTGATTTTAACACCCTACAGGGTCTATAAGGAAGGAGGTAGTCTTTCAGGTTTTGGGGGCCTATGTCGTTTGCAGGAGCACCTTAAACTGGGCCTGAAAATGAACTGGCAACTAATGCAGCTATTTAAAAACAGGGGTTATATGAGATCTAAACAGAGCCGCAGCCAGTTCAATTGCTGCATTTCAGACCAGTTGAAGTTTCCAAGCATTTTCAAGGGCAGCCCTATGTAGAGTACACTGCAATAATCCAATCCAGTAATCCAATACCGCAGCATAGAGCTTAGTGGCCAAGTGATTTCAGTCCAAAAGGGGCCATAGCTGGCAAATCAGCCGGATCTGGAAATCAGAACTCCTAGCCACAAAGGCCCTCTGGACGTCAAGTGACAATGCTGGATCCAAGCTCCAGATCTGCTCATTCCAGGGGAGTGCAACCCCATCCAGAACAGGCCATCTCCCCACCTCCCAGACATGAAAACTCAGGACACAAGTCTTTTTTAGGATTCAGCCTCAGTTTATTGGCCCACATGAAGCCCATCAGTGCCTTCAAACACTGGTCTAACACCTCAACTGCCTCTCCCAATTCAGATGGACCAAAGAGACACACCTGTGTCTCATCTGCATATTGATGACACCTCACTCCAAATCTCCCGATGACATCTAGCAGCTTTATATGTATGTTAAATAGCATGGGGGACAAGATGGAACCCTGTGGAATACCACAGGAAGCCTCACAATGTGCCAAACAGTAACCTCCCACAACTACTTTCTGGAAGTGGCTCTGGAGGTAGGAGTGGAACTAGTGAAGCACAGTGTCCTCAACTCACATTTCCCTGGTTGTAGTCCAACACCTTAACCACTACACCACACTGGTTTTCTGTCTAAGTCCTGGTGGATGCTAAAGATGTTATCCTGTAAGTGCCTAGCAAATTCATTACAGCGGGCCTCAGATGGTTCTACCATGTCCTTGGGGCCAGCATGTAATAGCGCCCGGACAATTCTGAAGATCTCTGCTGGGCGGCAGATTGATGATTTGATAGTGGCAGCAAAATATTGTGTTTAATAAGAGTAACAGAAAATTTAATTGTTCCTATATTCATAGCCCCATCGTGGATGGCGTTTCTTGGTTATACTAGAGGGTCAAAGTGTTCTGGAATTTCATATATAATTTCAATCCTGCCTCATCACTACAAACTGATTCTGTGTTTGTGGTGGCTTATAGTAAAACATTCAAAACACATAACAACTTGGGGAGAGGTACTTTCAAACGTAAAGGCCTGTCCGTCACTGTAGATGGTACTGGTGACCCCTGAAGAGCAAGTTTCTGAGACAACACAAAATTGGAACAGATCACAGTAAACAATCCAGGATAGTCTTAATCCACATCTGCTCAATGCTATATAAAAGTCATAATCTTGCATCTACTACCTTCATATAAAAGCAGCTAATCTATACAATTGGCTCCATATTTCGGATTCAGAATAAGTAATATAGTAGTTGTGTTTACAATACTAGAATATTAGGATTTTTACAGACCTTTGGAGGGAAATTTTCAAATCAAGTTGCAGAAAAGGAAAAATTCAAAAAACCCACTAACAAAGCACACATGTGCTCATACATGTACCAAGGTTTTCACATGTACAACTTTAAAGCACTGCCCTTAATTTTCAGCTTAGCTTCCAATGTATTCATTTCAAACAGTAGGTATAAAAAATTAGAGAACAGCTTTTCTAATATGAAAAGGAGAACATTTCTAAAAACTGTGACTTAAATCGGAACTTCAAAGGGAATGCAAGTTCCATTGGCTCATTAATAAGACATTATTAAACATAACATTTTTAGTATTCCTGTAGAGTTCTTTTTCTATCAGTTTCCCACTAATAAAGTGCCACAGTTTTGAGGAGGGATCAGTTTTTCAAATACCTTTCTTTCTCAAAATACTCCCAAACAAAGCAGAATTCCTCTTCTTGCTCAGATATATAATTAGCTCTTCATTAGTTCTGAATTGCATTATAGTAAGAGTTTCTTGATATCTTGGCAACACAAGCATAATGTGTCAGGCTAATAAGATGCAGTTTACTTAAAAAAAAAAAAGACAGGGAGATACCAGTATCAAAAAGCATTTTAAAAAATCAAAGCTGAAGTGTTACTGAAAGAAAAAAGAAAAAAAAAGAAGCATGTTCTCTGCTCATTTCCACTCTTCAATAAGGTTTTTTTAGGAACACAGGAAGCTCCCTTATTCATACTGGTCCATCTGGTTCAGTACTGTCCACTCTGACTGCCGCAGCTCTCCAGCGTTTCACGACAGTGAGTCTTTCTCTCCCCTACCTTGAGATGCCAGGGATTAACCTGGGACCTCCTGCATGCAAAGCAGATGCTCTACCACTCAGCCACAGTCCTTCCCCATTTTAGACTGCATTCCACAAGACATAGGATGTGCCATGCACCACACAGGTATGTTATTATGGCCTCAGATGTATGTGTGCTATATATTTTATATATAGCATACTTCATTGCTAGATGGGTGCCTGTAATATTTTAAAACAAAAAATCAGCAAGACCCTATTTTATTTTGCATGTATTTGCATCTACTCTGTCTCAAGGCTTTGGGATGGTTAAGAAAGTTGTGATATGAACAAATGGAAACAAAACATTCAAATAATAAAAACATGTACTAAACCACCTGCTACTATTCTTTTTATGTCAACAGGGGCACAAACAACAGAGTGATATTATACAGAAAAATTATTATTTGATTATTGCAAGGAAAACAGATAGATTTATATATAAGAATGTAAGGAACTTATGAACATTTGAACACTAATTTCAAGCCTGAGACCTTGACTCACATTTAATAAAAGAAAAATTAGGCCCTAACTTTTAGTTCAAGTGTTAACAGGAAGGACAATATACAGTAACTCTTTGTTCTAAACATTACTATAACAAAATCCTCTCACCACCTTCAGTGTTCTGCCCAAGGTTGGAAGGATTACATTTTGCACTATATGAAGTATGGAAACTGCTCCAAGCATGTGGACAGCTTTGGGTTAACCACGATTTTCAAAGAATTATGGAGGGGGAACAGGGTTAACAGTGCTAGGACAGAAATGACCAACCAACAGCCCCTTGGCATTTTTATCTGAAAGCCCAAATAATTTTTATTCAAAGTGGGATAAGAAATTGTTTGCCCACAGTCTCACTCACAAGAAAAAGAAACTTATTTTCAAATTCCAAGAAATAAATGGATGGAGTTATTATGTACCTTCAATGTTACATCTCCCACTTGGATTTTGTGTGCAGTGTCCCAACCTGAATGCACGTGCTCTATAATTGAAGCCCTACTGCTAGATGGTGCCATTATTATTTATAATGGGTTGTACCCAATTAAGAGTAAGCCCATTAAAATCATGACTAACTTAAACCATTGATTTCACTAAGTCTACTCTGAGTATCACTTAGTTGACTACTACCCAATACTATGATGGCAGACTGCTTGTAGCTGCGGAGAACTCAATCTGTGTGACAATATAGTCTTTCAATATTCTGTATAACTGAGTGTGTAACTGAGTGAGCCTTGATTATACCCTCAAGAATATAAAATATGCTTATTATTTATTTATTTATATATTGTTTATTTATATCCCACCCTTCTTCCCAGAAGTATATTTTCTGTGTAACAGAGTGACCCTTGAGGTTAAAAAAAGCTGACAATCCCTGCTCTAGAGTATGTGACATTCTGGAATTTGGTGCTCCATGAGCAGGAGCATTGCACTACAATAGTAGCCTCTACAGAATTACCAGAACCATTCATTATTGTTCTGTTTAGCTCAGACATAGACTACATTTCCCCCCAATGTTATTTAATATGCATGCTGCCTTTTCTCTAGAGCATCATGCATACCAGTGCAGAAAGTGAGAGAGTTTTAACATAGCATTTTGAGTCATAATAAGTGGGCTTGGTTAAGTCCACATGGCAGCACCGAAGACTATTTAAGTAGCGCAAGACAGTCAAACAGGTTCCTCAAACAGTATGGGTGATCAAATATGAATGTTTCCACAGGCATCTGGCTTTGGCAGTAGGGGGAGGTGGAATATTAGCAAACCCTGCAATGACCTTCCTCCAAACAAATCTGTCAATTGCAGTGATAAAATACAGCCAGCCAATCTATAACTTCCATGAGGCTGACAGTTTACAGTAATCTCTGCAAGCATATTCAACAGAATGCAGCTCAACAGCACTGAAACACTAGCCACTGTAGTTGAAGATGTCATTCATGTAAAAGGTTCATGCATTGCATTGCAAACTATGCCTGGCACTTTCAGTTGTCTATGAATCTTGGCATCAAAAGGAGATGGAAAAGAATGAAGCAACACATTCAGCGAGTGGGACTAACTTTTCAAGAATATGCATGTGTGCACTGTGCAGAAGTCAGGGCAGTGATCAAGACCCAGGAGCTACCTGCTATCTACAATGATTTGACATTTGACAAATTATTTGGCATTTCAGCTAGCAGACAGGACTAAAATAGGGAAATGAAAGAAAAAATGTTTATGCACTTCTACATTGTTCAAAAGAAACAATATTGTTGATAGCAAATACTTTTTATAGCCAAAGGACAGACTGGCCTTTTCTGAGCCAAACAAATGGAAAGCTGGTAGAAAACTGAGGACTAAACAATACAAATGCCACTAATTATGAGAAATATATGCACCATATTGCTAAAGCTGGAACTGGTTCTAAAACTAAAATGTTTTTTTAAAAAATTACATATCATAGCAGATGGCCATAATGACTAACTCAGCAAAAAATAAACTGTTCTATATTGTAGAGATACATGATGGTAAATATTTTTGTTTGGCTGATATTGAGTATGTAAAGGCTTTAGATCCCAAAACTATTACTAAAACATGAGAAACTAAGGGGAAAGCGTCCAGCTTTTATTACTTAAAGATACCTCACCAACTTCATAGCTACTATTAATAATTAGAATTACTTTAATAAATTTGTGAATTGCCTTTCATATAAATTTCAAGACAATTTACAGTGATACATCTAAAAGAAGCTTAAAAACAACACAAATAAACACCAAAGGCAGAGACCTAATATTTTCCCCTATCCAGGTAGAAAAGCTTGTTAATACAAGAATGTCTTTAATTGTTTCTAAAAACTACAAATAGTGACCATCTGTCGTATCACAACAAAGATGCTGTTCCAGAAAACAGGGACAGCTACACAGAAAGCCCTGCTCCAAATTGCTGAGGAGGGGGCTTGATGTTTTACAAAATTCTAGGAGAGCTTATCCTGCAGAACAAAGCAACATCCTGGGTATGAAAAAGATAAGGCAGTCTATAAAGTAACCTAGCTGAATAGGACCTTATATGTTAGCACCAAAACCCTGAAGTTCATTAAGTAGCAGATTGGTAGCCAGTGCAGATCCCACAGAGAGGTGTTATATTCTGGTATTAATTCACTAATAGGCAAAAAAACCCCTTGCAGTTTAAGAATGTACCTATAGCCAACAGATATTTCTATCAAACTTTAAAAAGCAGGGAAATTGGGCAGCTATAGTGAATGCAGCAGGGGAGCAGGAGACCTGACCTCCTCTCTGAGATATTGTACTGCCTGACAAATTGGTCAAAATGCAAACACCATTTGGGTTGGTCTTTCACAGTCCAATCCACTTGCTGTGTAGCTTGGAAGAATTTGGTAACATGTGCCTCTGAGCATATGGTGAGTGGTGGCAACACCTGCCTAGAGAAGTAAAATTTCCAGCAATGTTTTTTTTTTCAACAACAGTTTTGGAAAAATTGAATAACTACAATATTAGCACTTTTTACAGACTGAAAGTCACCTTGTTACTTCAGGAACATCAAATGTAATTAGGTACAATTTGGTTTGGCATAAAATCACATTTGGTATATTAAAAGTACATTTTATTCAAACAATTATTACAAATTGAATTTCCTTTTTAAAAATTTTACTTTTTTTTGTAACAAATGGATCTACAAGATCCTGTATTGTAAGGAACACCTGAACTGTAAGGAGCCTCTTTCATTTTGCTAGTTTATATGGAGCTGGCAAAAATAAAAAACAGAAGAAGCATCAACATTAATAACAAAGAAAATTATTTATGTCTCCACTAGTCCTCCACAGTGTCAAGCAGACATAAAGCATCCATTCCCATAAAAAGAACGGAGGGGGGGGGAAAGGGGGGGGAGAGATTTAATGAAACATTTTATTCATCATGCTAAAATAAAGCATGCCATAATCCATTTTTTCTTCATTTTTTTCATTTTTTTCAGAAAAAAGCAAAGAAGGCTTTGGGAAAAAAAACATTTTTTCCTTAATTTTTCCGGTTTCCCCCCCGGGTTTCACATCTCTACACCTGCCATCTCCAAAGATTGAAAATTATATTTTGTATGTTTGTTGGTGTTATTCTTACTTTGCTTTTTTCCTGTGTTACTACTGTTTCTAGAGAATCTAACCTAGAAAATGATATTTCTCTCATTAGTCATCCAATAAATTTGTGTCAATTTTTTGTTTATTAATTTCAAAGCCTTTTTATTGGTCAGTGTCATATGATGATGAAGATACCCTTTTGTGTTTCAAACTGGAGGTTATTTTCTATTTCTATTTTGGGTGCATTAACAATTGAATCTGAAACTGCAGTTTGATGTAAAATCAGACTGAAACTGACCATGGGGGATGGGGAGGGGAGGAGGAGGACCGGGAGGGGAGGAGGAGGACCGGGAGGAGGAAGGGCAGAGGGGAGGAGGGGGATGGGAGCAGGCAGGATGAGGAGCAAAGGAGGAGGGCAGGTCTTATTTGCAGGCTTATTGAGTTCAATAAGATTTACTCCTATCCAATCATGGGCCACATTCACACCAGACATTTATTCCACTGTTATTCCACTTTAAACAGTCATGGATTCACCCAAAGAATCCTGGGAGCCGTAGATTGTGAAGGGTGCTGAAAGCTGTTAGATTCCTGCAATTCTCAGAGTTTTCTAGGAAGAGGAAATGACTGTTAAACAATTCTCAGCATCCTTCACAAACTATACTTCCCATGATTCTTTGGGAGAAGCCATGACTATTTAAAATGGAATAATAGTGGAATAAATGTTATGGTGTGAATGTGGCCATGGTTAGGATAGGTAAACTGACCATGGGGGAGGAGTAGAGGAGGAAGGAGGAGGGGGAAGGAGGAGATTGGAAGGCGAAGGGGATGGGAGGAACAAAGGAAGGAGGAGGGTAGGGGAAAGGAGGGAGGAGGAGGGCAGGTTTGATCATTTGCATGCTTTTTGAGTTCAGTGGGATTTACTCCTGTGCAATCATGCTTAGCATAGCTAAAACTGACCTGGGGGAGGGGCAGGGAGGGGGGAGAGTGATGGGAGAGGGAAGGAGAATGGGTAGATGGGCACTGAGCAGAGGAAAATCCCCTTTCCTCTCCAAAAGTAAAACATTGTGAACAATATCATTGCTTTTCAGTGTTTCCCCCACCTTTTTATTCCACAGTAGACACAAGTAGCCTCCCACCCAAATTTAAACCAAAGCTGTCACTGGCCACATCCACACCAGAACTTTATTTCACTTTAGAGAGTCGTGGCTTCTCCCAAAGAATCCTGGGAAGTGTAGTTAGTGAAGGGTACTGAGAGTTGCTAGAAGATGCCCTGTTCCACTCACAGAGTTTCAGTCAGAGTGGCTGACCGTTAAACTACTCAGGCCACTGGAGTTCTGTCAGGGATATAGGAGCCTCCTAACAACTCTCAGCACCCTTCACAAACTATACTTCCCAGGATTCTTTGGGGGAAAGCCATGACTGTCTAAAGTGAAATAAAGATCAGGCGTAGGTGTGGCCCCCTGATTAGCCAAGCCAAACAGCTGTGAGTCTGGCTTTTACAACACTGACAGTTGGTTCTTACTGAACATGCCCGCACTTATCATTGACTCCAATGCTAAATTTCTTAATTAAAAATCAGTCAGGCATTTTTTTTTTAACTTTTAAACTGCAGACAATGAAGGTCAGTGTATGGGGCAAGGTCAATAACAGGATTACAGGTACTCTGTGAACATGACAAATTATGAGAACTCTGACAGAAAGAAGTCCAAAAGGGGTCTGGATTTTTTCTTTCTCTTTTTACATTTTGAACTCTTGATTTTCTCTGACTGTTTTGTGTATCGCCATGAAAATTTAGAGGGTTGTTAAGCATTTCTGAGTTCAGGACTATAAGTTTTATAAGGTTTTATTTTGAAATGAGCTTATGGGAAGCAGCAGTATGGCATGGAGGTATTTTCAATTTGACATTGTGGAATGCAAAAAAATCCATGCTGGCTATAGCACCCTTGTGGCTGTATAATTTGCCCTCACAAGTAGCCTATCTGCCATGTTCTGCACTACCTGCTGCCTCTGGACCAAACTCAAGGGGAGCCCCACATACTGCAATCCAACCTTCAGTTTACCAGGGGCATTGCGAGATATCTAGTTTAATCCCCTGCTCAATGCAGGAAATTCAGAGCTAGACCATCTCCAACAGAGGGCAGCCCAACCTTCAGTCTTTCCCCACTACCATCACCTTTGGTAAACAGTTTCACCATTGAACTCTTATCATTAACAAGTTTCTCCTACTGTTCAACCAAAATCTATCCTCCTAAAACTTAAGCCCACTAAATAGATTGGTATGCACTGAATTTAAAATGTGCTGAACTGAAAATCAAACAAAGTCAAAATTCAATAGACTCAAATGTCTAATGAGGGCTATGGGGAGGAAGTATATACTGTTTTAGGAGACATTGTAAGGCAAATGGAACAAGCAGTTTAACAAGAACAGCAGGAACAATGGGTGGTTCAATGGGCAGTTTTAGATGCTGCCCATGGGAACCAGACCTATTCTGGGGTACCATTACAGCCGTCCCTCAGCATAGGGGGCAGGTGGCACTATAGCTGTACAGGGACTAGGCAGACCAGCAAGTGAGAATGGGCTGGGAGTGCTGGCCCTCTCTAGCCACCAGCTGTGTTATTTTTCAGCTACACCTTCTTCCTTAGCTGATGCGGAATTTTTATTTTCAAACAATAAGCAAAATATATTCTTTTATAAAGCTATAAAAGTTTATAATATTTTAATAAGTTAAGTAGCCAGCCAGAACCCTTTTCTTCTTGGAGCTGTCTTCCCTGACTGTTTTGGTTTGTATGGAACAGCTAGAACTCTACAAGGTAAGGTAACACCGAACACACACTGAACATTTATGTACTCTCCAAAACGTAGGAAGGATTGCATTAACTAAAATGCTTAGCTCATTAGCTGGAGTACTCAGCTCATAGCAAAAATGTACTGGGATGTGAAGTTTTAAACATTGCCAAATTGACTAGAACATATTGTAGCCTATGCAATGACTATGAAATGCCTATGTAATACTGTAATGCCTATGTCATACTGATATGCAACCTCCTGATTGGTAGATGCTAAAGTCTTTGTCCTGAAATGTATAAAAACCCCAGGCAACCAGTGCCATGTGGCAGTTCTCCAATCAGAGGGAGACTGACCAAGTGTATGCTTGTCATCCAATAAAGACCTACCTTTTTGCTGCAAGCCTGTGTCCTCAATTCCCTCAAGGACCCCCAGTCCAACAAACTACAAAATTCCCCATCAAGGCATAAGGCAGGAAGGGACCATTCTAGCAAGCCAGGGTGAAGAAACTGTAGCTGTGCTCAACAGGGCTCAGTAGCCACCACCCTAGTGACTTTAAAAAGCCCTCTGGACTAGATGCTGCCATGCCCTCCATGTCACGCCAACATCATTGCTACATGAGGTTTATATGCAGGCCTGTTTTGCTTAATATTTTTGCTGTAATAGCACAGTTGCTGCCATCACCAGACAGTAGACTAATTTGGTAGGTATAGTGGAGGAGCCTTGGACTATGGATAGTTCTGAGGGTATATTAGCATGTTCCTTTAGTATCTAGGGATGCAATTTATCTGGCCCTGAACACTTGAACTTAAAGTGGCTAGATATCTCCTTCTGAAATTCCCACCCACCTTGTACTCCTTTTATTCTACCCATGGACTACTACTAACAGATAAACTAACATTTCTTTGAACTTATTAAAACCAGCTTTTCTTAAATAAAAAAGGTACACATTTGACTACACTCATCTTTAGCTTTCCATTACATCTTGAACTTCAGAATTCCATGGCCATTTCCCCCTCCCCCAAAAGGTTCTAACCTAATTGAACAATTCTTCCCTACCGTTCACATTCAAATCATCCCCTCAATTATTTCTCCACCTTCCGAAAGATGTTGTCAGCAAGGCAAGTGCACTATTTGTTGGAGATTCTATGCTAATTTGTCTCCCAGCAGATATCGGGGTAGTTGGAAGTCCCTCATTACTATTCATTCTTACTTCCTAGAAACATTGGTAATTTGTTTCAGGAAAGCATGATTCATATCTTTTCCTTGTATGTTGGTATGTAGCAGACTGTGTCCAGCAATTGGTTTTAATTTTTTTCCTCCATTTCTTTTTACTAAGATGCTCTCTACAGAACTACCATATTCAGTCTCCTGAATTTCTGTGCCCCCCCACCCTTTCTGTTGCACCTATGCTTTTTGAACAAGGTATACCATTTAATTGCTACATTCCAATCATGTGAGTCATTCCACCAAGTCTCAGTTATTCCTATGAAGGTATATTTACCTTCCTTTACTAGCAATTCAAGATAATCTTGTTTATTTCCCATACTCTGTACATTAAAGTATTGGTATCAAAAAACCTTTTAATATTATTCCTCTTTGCTCTTACCCTTTGCTCCCACAAAACCACCAGGCTACCCTTGCAGATGTAGCCCGTAATTGTTTCAGGCAGGAAAAATAATATAGCACAAATACTGTAGATCACCACCACAGAGTGCTCACTGTGCATCTTCTTAGCTCTTGTTGACATCATACCTTCTGACTCTGTTGTTTTGTCTACTTTCTTTCCTTAGAGCTTGAAAGTTGCCTGGATTTCTGTGATGGGATGCTGTTTCAGCATGCTGGTGAAGAGGACATTGGGGGCAAGAAGCCCAAGCCTCCATCAGCTTTTAGCAATCTTCCAGACACTGCTGGGAGAGTATGCAGATGAGCTGCTACCACACCAGGCCTCAGACTTTTGTCTTGTCAGGTCAAAGGATATTTAAAACCACTCAAATTGTGTTGCATGAAAGAAAGTCCAAGAACAAAGTGGAGCTTATGTCTAAGTCAGCGTTTCCCAACTAGTGGGCCACCAGATGTTGTTGGACCACAATTCCCATCTTTCCTGACCATTGGCAATGCTGGCTGAGGCTGATGGGAGTTGTGGTCCAACAACATCTGGTGGCCCACTAGTTGGGAAAGGCTGGTCTAAGTGAAGAAGCAAAAGACTGAGTTGCATTACACAGATTCACAAAATCATTAGGAGTAAAATTCTAAACTAACACTGACATCACATTGCAGGTTGAGCTGCCACAACCAAAACCCATATGTAGCCATATAGGGGAAGCCTGACAAAGCTTCTGATGAAACCAAGGCAGGACCGCAACTGCAAGCAGCCATGACAGCTTGTCTTTCTACATGTCTTCATTGTACAATTGTTGAAAGCAAAGTCCAGACTTACTTTCAAATATATTCTATCAACATGTACTGTATATTCCAGGTGTGGGGAATCTTTGGTCCTCCGGATGTTGCTGACGTACAACTCTCATCATCTCTGAACATTGACCATGCTGGCTAGGACTGATGGTTGCTGAACTGCAATTCCTATCTTCCTTGGCCATTGGCCATGCTTGCTAGACTGATGGGAGTTGTCATTCAGCAATATCTGGAGCGCCAAAGATTCTCCACTCCTGTCATGAACGACCATGACCATGGTCGTCCATGAACAACCAGAGAAGTAAAAGGTTTAAAACTAAGAAGTTTAGCCATTCTTAACAGGGGTCAGATCCTGTGTTCCCAGAGAAACCCACTTAACCTTGAATCACCTCCAATTGTAGTCTTGATCATAGGTGCTGAGGTGCACATGCCACAGAAGCTACGTTCTCAGGCTGGACTAGATATTTCTGAGACTACAAGGTAACCAGAAATCACCTTTTAAAGCTAAGCCCTCTCACCCTAATTCAAGGGAACTTCATATAAGTTATTTTATTTATTTACAGAATATAGGTTTTCAGTGTGACTGACAACAAATAAAACTATTTAAAATGCGTAAAATAATAAAAACATAAAAGTATAAATACAGCACAAAACAGCTAAAAAGGTAAGGCATGTTATATATTTAGAGGCAGTTTGTGAGGGAGCCACTATGGTTTGTTTTTTTATGAACAAACTAGCAGAAGCCTAGTCAGGGCCAGGTGTCAGGTATAGGGGAGCCCTCGGGCACCAACACTCGCCCATGCAGCCATCATGAGCTTAAATAGGCTCTGTCACCCTGCCTCGTGTGTTATGTCATTGTGCTAGGGCGCTGTGTGCACATGCCTTTGCACGCACTGAGACAGGGCAGCCAGGCCTATTTAAGCCTGCACCAGATGCACTGGGGGGGTGTTGTCTAAGAGGATGGAGCTCTGTGATCTGCACCAACATCAGGGCATGATTTGCAGCCTGGGGTAAGGGGTTGTGGTGAGCAGCAAATCATACCCTGAGACCTGACGCTATCATGGAGCAGGAGCTCAACCCCCCTAGAGGCCCTTCTGAGCTCCTGCCCTAGTTGGCCACCTACTATCACCAGGCATGAGCCTTTGGTTTGTGCATGAAGGAATGAGATTTAAAGCTTCTGTTTCTGGTAAGTAAAAACAAACCACTTTGCCAAGTTCGGATGCAACAAACCAAAGTGACATTTGAAGCACATGAGCCAGAGACTCATTCCAGATAATTAATGTAACAACCCTTGGTTTGTTGCTACTGAAATAGTCAATGACCACATTTCAATGATCAAACTCTAACTAAATAAGCAGGATATGCACAAGGTCCATGTACCTGCATGCAGACCCTTTGCTCCTGTCTTCATGAATTGTAGACAAGAAGCCAGGAAGCTGCAAAGTTAACCATAACTTCCCATTATATGAAGACTGAGAAACTATGGTTACTGGTTTCTAGACACACCAGGATATGATGCCATTGTTTAAAATTGGCGTATAAATTCTGGCTTATTTTGAATGTAGTTTCCCAGGTTGCATATAATGGGAAATTATGGCTAACTTTGCAGCTTCCTGGCTTGTTTCTTTGCTCACATGAAAGGAGGGGGTCAAGGGCTGTATGGAGCTCCTGTTTATCCTGGCTAACTAACTGGGAAAAGGTTATCACTATCTGCAAAATCTATAAAAAGGTGAATTAACAGAATGTTGTTGAATGCTGAAGGAGGAACTTCATCTTAAAAATTAAGTACAACTTTCTCCACTGAATCACTATGAGTGAAACTTGTTGCCCAAGTTCAAAAAATTATGAAGGATTGGGAACACACTCTACCCTCCCATCAGAGTAGTCTTATAAGATCTTGAAATGAAGGGAGGGGAAGGTCAGTCAAAGAAGAAAGGGTTGTAATAACTGATAACTTCATCTATGCTCAACTGACTGGGCAAATGCATATTTTTATGACTGTAATCTTATACTATATAGTCATGGAGCAGATTAGCAGAGATATGACTAATTCTGCTTGGTGCCCAGAATTCAGTTCAAGAACATAAGGAGAGCCCTGCTGGATCAGAACATAAGGGCAGTTATGCTGGTCCATTTTGTCCAGCATCTTTTTTAAAAAAGAGATCCCTATAGGAAGTCCACAAACAGGACATGACAATCCCTTCCCAACTGGTATTCAGAGGCATACCACCTTCAAAACTGGGGGTGGCACACAGCCGCAATGGCTAGCAGCCATTGATAGACAATTCATGGAGGATAACTCTGACACCCTTTTAAAAGCCATCCAAGTTGGTGGGCACTACTACATCCTGTGGCAGCAAACTGCAAAGTTTAACTATGCACTGTATAAAGTAGTATTTCCTTCTGTCAGTCCTGAATCTTCCAATATTAGATATTCCCACAATTTTCTTTTTCAATGGATAACCCCAGGGTTTTACTTTTATGAAAGAGAGAGAAAAATGTCTCCCTAGCCACTTTTTCCATACCCTGAATCTTTCATGTACCCCTTTACTCATCTTTTTCCACACTAAAAAGCCCTAAATGTTGTAACCTTCTCTCCAGGGAGTTTTTTGAGACCCTTGACCATTTCTCTGCCTCTTTTTCAAGTCTACAATATGCTTTTTGAAGTACAGGGGTCAGATCTGAACACAGTATTCAAAGTGCGGTCATGCCATAGATAAATGTAATGGTATTATGATATTGGCAGTTTTGTTTTCAATCCTTTTCATAATGATGGCTAACATGGAATTCCCTTTTTTCCACAGCTGCTTCTCACTGGGTTGATATTTTCATTGAGCCATCCACCGTGACTCCTTGATCTCTTTCCTAGTCAGTCACTGCCAGTTCAGACCCCATAAGCATCTAAGTGAAGTAAGGGGGGGACGGGGTGTAGTCATCCAGGGTCTCAGGGGGTCTTAGCCCTTCACTTTTTTCAGAGCAGGGTCCCAGCGGGGTCCCTATGTCTTCTGTATTCTGCAAGCCAATCAGCATGAAAGGGGAGTGTGTTAGCCACTAAGAAGAGTCTTATAACATGCTTCCTTGTGTGTTCCTGTGGATTGTAACCAATCAGAGTGAAAGGAGGTTAGTGAGCCACTGAGACTCAGTAGCTAACACTCTCCCCTTACATGCTTGTTGGTTCCCAAAGAAGGATAGTATTCTCAACTCAGCAGCAAAAAAAAGGGAGGGGGTGACTGTGACTAACACAAAGAGACGCTGCATTTCTGAACTTGACACTACACTACATTGTGGTGGTACCCCAGTGTTTACACTTGCTTAGGTGGAATTGCATTTGCCTTCTTAATGCCCACTCACCCTGTTTGGAGAAATCCTTTGGAGCTCTTCACAATCCTTTTGTTTTTACTACAGTGAACAATTTGGTGTCATTAGCAAACTTGTCCACTTCATTGCTCAATCCTAACTCCAAATAATTTTTGAACAAGTTAAAAAGCACCAATCCCAAAACAGATGGTTACCTCACTCCATTATGAGAACTGTCTATTTTTAATCTCTGCTTCCTGTTCTTTAACCAGTTACTGATCCATATCAGGAGACTTTGATAAGGGATTTTATCAAAAGCTTTTTGAAAATTCAAGTACTTGACCTTGACATCAATCAATCACTCAATCAATCTTTATTTTTACCCCGCCCTTTTTCCAAAACTGGAACTCGGGGCAACTTACAAATAAAAACTACACATAGGTAAAAAACATACAACAATATACAATTAAAATAGAATTAAACTATTCGTAACATTAAAAACATAAAACATACACTTAAAATACTAAGACAATTTAAAACTTTAAGAATAGAACCATAGAACAATACAACAGACCTTAGAGGCCCTATCTTAAACATCTTCTAGTCCAAAAGCCTGTCGGAATAAAAAAGTCTTTGCCTGCCGACGGAAGGATAGCAAGGAAGGGGCCATTCGTGCTTCCCTAGGAAGAGAGTTCCAGAACCTGGGGGCAGCCACCGAGAAGGCCCTATCTCGCGTCCCCACCAGCAGCAGCATGACTTCTGTCTCACCAACCTTTTAGAGTTCTCTGAGAGTGTTAAACATGTAGACAAGAATAATATGGAAGACACTGTATTCATTCACTTCCTAAAAATCCTTTTTAAAAGCCCCTCACCACAGAATAAATTTAGCAATCATGGGGAAGGAGGATGAGCCTTCACATGATGTGGCAACTGGTGAGAACAGGAAACAGAGAGTAGGAATAAATGAACAGTTTTCACAATGGAAGCAAGCAAGCAGTGGGATTCCTCAAGGAAGTGTTCTGCATACTTGTTAAATGATCTGGAGTCAGGGAGTAACCAAGTTTGTTATTTAGAATGGTAAAAACTCAAAAAGGAAATGCAGACCAAGTGAATGGGTAACATAATGGCTATTTAGATTCAATATAAGTAAATATAAAGTGATGCACATTAGGATCTTGTGGCCTACCTGTGCGTACATACTAACCAAAAAAGTCATTTAGGACAGTTTAGAATTCAGGGTCACACTATGAAATTAATTCAGGACAAAGAACTTCTTTACACAACACATAATTTAGGGAATTCTGACACTAATTGTGATGATGACCACTGGTATATGTGGCTTTAAGAAGGGTTTGACAAATTCAGAGGAAAGGACTATCAATGGTTGTTTGCCTTGATAGCTAAATGGAAGAATATCCAGTTTGGAGGCAATATTCCTCCAAAAAGTTAAGTGGTGGGAATTCAACAGAGGAGGGCCATTGCCTTCATCGCTTGGTTGTGGGCTTCCTGGAAGCATGTGGCTGGCCATGGTTGGAAATAAGATGTTGGACTCTTGTCTGCTCCGGCATGCCATTTCTTATACACTATAATTTGGTAATTGTTCTAGCATTTCTGACAGTCAGTTTTTGCTTTTCTGCACATACTTAACTATACCTTGCATGCCTAAGAATGTTGATGGGTCTTGTTTGAATTTGTAGACTGCAAGCGGTAACAAACCAATTCAACACCCCACAGTGTTTCACTCAAACAAGAATGGACTATCTGTGGCCTTCCAGATGCTTTTGGAATACAACTCCCTTTATCCCCAACCACTTGCCATGCTGGCTGGGGCTGATGGAGTCAGACAACATCTGGAGGGCCACAAGTTCCCCATTGCTGCACTAAAGTAAAGATGGTTCTGCAACTTGAGGACTGCAAGCTTGGTTCATTTAACTGAGGATTGGAGTGGTCCACAAGAGGACACAAGTCTGCCTCCAAAAACAAGGACATGCAGTGCTTATTGCCAAACAATACCAACATCCAAAGGCAGACAGGATCTACCAGTCAAACTAGCTATGTGTGATATTTTGTTCTGAGCTTTAGACATATATGCAGCGTTATGAGATCCTAGGTGGTTTGATAGCAAGCTTCAAGCAGAAAACCTCAAGTGCATTTACTGCATGTGACTGCTAGTTGTGAAACTACTGTGCATATGTAAAATATTCATGCAGAAGAACCTATACATTTCCTACACAAGAAAATCACTAACACTTCAAGGATAATTCAACAAAGAGGGTATGCTCAGAGGAGTAAGTTGGTGGTGGGATTAGGATGGGGTGAGTAGAGAAATGGGATGTGGCCTTACCATCATGGACCAAGGGGAGGAGTCCTTTACTGCCACGGCTGCTGCATGCAAGGGCACCTTCTTGAATGATATTTCCTCTCTTGCTAGAGCAGCGTAAAGAGTCTTCAACAAGACACTTCTCCACAATAACCAGATATAGTACTAGACACATGCTGGTGTCCCAGGTGGCATCCAGATGGACAGAAACTGCCACTGGAGGATGGGTTGCAGAATTTCTCTGGACTTACATTTTTTCCAAGGGGATGCAAGTAGAATCCCTTTAGCTTGCACAACTCCCTCTCCCATCAAGAAGACCCCGGCTTGCTAGTGGCTTAAGGGAAACAGGCACAAGCAACACTCTCATCACTGCAATTTTGGGTGCTTGGTAACAAACGAGGCAGGGAGAATAACTTTGATTCTCAGTATTTTGGGGCTAAGGCAAAGTGTCTCTAGTCACCATCTCCTATGTCTGCATGGAATAGAAGTGGGTATTAAATAGACAAATAGCATTATAATTTATGAAAGAAAACACACGCATAAGCAAATATTCATCGTCATCTGCTAAGGCCTCTTCTTTGTATAGTATCCTTCAACTGTAAAATAAAATTGATATACAGTTGTTATTATGGCTGCCACTTTAAATGCTACATCTATGGCTAGGTGAGCACTTTGTCTGTAGCCACCGACCACAGAGAGAAGCCTAATTTCGCCATGTCTTTTTGCTACTGTTCAGTGGTGTTGTGATATAAGAAGGCTTCTCGACAGATGGCTCCAGACGGCTTGCTAAACTCAAGTCATTTTGGCTGCAATCCTAAACACGCATACTAGAGAGTTAGTCTCACTGACATCAGCCGGACTTCCATCCGAAGAAATTTCAGGTTACATTACACAAATGGCTGCTGCACAGTGATAATCTATATTCACCTTCAATGGCTGTTCCACAGCTCTGTGGAGTTCCATCCTTCAGGAAATCCAGCAGAGAATCCTGAAAATTTCCTGAAGCAATGAATGCATGGTTTTAGCAGCCACGAACAGGCAGAGATATGGTGGCATTGTAAAAAGTATATACAGAGGACAAATGCCAATATTCCATAAGCTATTGCCATTGCTTTTCATCACTGAAGCAATCAACTATTCTGCTTCAGTCAGAAACAACATAATATATGCAAAACTGGCTGATATATCACTACAAATATGTAGCTGCAATTCAGAGTTAATTAGTTCCATTAAAATCAATGAGATTTCATTCAAATGATACTGCAAACAAGTCTGCAAAAGTTACTGGTCTATAAGTATCTAGATTTATAACACATTAACCTCCTGAAAGGGTAACAAAAACACACAACATATTTATCTTTTAAGTTATGAAAGTTTCCCTTTCTGGCTCCTGGAGGTCAGTCTTACCGCTTATGATAGGAGAGCCAGTTAAGCACTTGCATCCCATTTGTTTTAACGGGAGTTAACCTAGTTTTCTCTGAACATGTGTATCCTCTGAGGAGATAGTCAACATAGGTAACTCACAATTATACCACCTGGGCTACACACTGTACCTCATTTTACACAGAGATGCTACAAATTAATTTATAATTTAGAACTTATTCAGCTATTGATAGAGGGAGAATCATTTTACCTTATGTCTACCTCCAAGCTCAATTATTTTTAAAGTTAGTTTTTCCATCCAATCATTCCCCGCCGCCGCCGCCGCCACCACCACCACCACCACCGTGGGTAGGCATTTTTCAAACTTACAAGGCCCCAAACATCGTTGGATCTTCTGACACCTGCACATTTCATTTGTTTATATGAAAAACAAAGCAAGTCAAAATGCAGCAGATTTAATGGCTTGGTTCACACTTAAACTCCAAACCAGTTTGTTGTCAAAATGAACAAGCCAAGCTCACATGTTGGCTTTTAATCGTTACACATTATTCTAATAATTGCTGCCCTTGGCTCCTGCCAGGAGGAAGGGTGGGATATAAATCAAATAATAAATAAATAAATAATTGGGTATATTTACTAACAGGTCTAATAAAAAGGACCAGAATAAACAAAGACTAAAAAAACTGTATTATAGTTGTTGATTTCAGATTAATTTAGAATGAATTGAATGATGCTTAAGAATTCAAAGTTTAACCCTTCTCAGCAGTTTAGTAAATTCAGCCTTTAGATATATAATCTAATAGCACCACCACCAACAAAATTGATATCAGTAAGGGTCCTATAAGTGAAGACTGCAACAGACCCTGTCATGTCTATATTGCTTTAAGAAACTAAGGAGCCTTGCAAAACTATCTATTCATAGATAGTTCACTGGGCTTCTGCTGGGAGGAAGGGTAGGATATAAATAAAATTAATGAATAAATAAACATTCAGTCATTTTTGTCATATCTGCATTCTTTTTTATTAAATATTTTGCTACATTTCAATTTTTTTGCAGAAATGTAACTGTGCATTTCTGTTGAAGCCTTCAATAATTACTCTATATTCATTGACTATCCTGAGTTATCCAACATACAGCAACCCAAAAACACTTCTGTGCAGCCCCTGCTTTGTTTAAAAACAACTTGGGGGTAGGGAGAAGATGGCTGCAGAAGCAAGAAACAAACAGATAGCAAGAAGGAGATAGCCAAAAAAGAGAAAAGAATGAGGATTGTGGGCAGGGGGAAACTTTTGTTGTGTTCAACTCTGGTCAATATTCTGTTCATGTAAAACATTCACAACCCACCTCTCCATGTGCTCAGGGTAGCTAGTAACAATAGCTGCTGTACAAACAACTTTTAAGGGCTATTCTCACAAATAGTACATTTGATCCAGTCTCCTTGCATACTGCACTTGCCTTCTTTTTTCTAATATTGCTACTGTTACCGCTGCTGGTATTTCTAGTTGGGGGCATAGAGTGCTGTACTATAGCAGACAGATGAAATCTGTCTCACTCCAGACTTTCATACTGTACTTTCCTCAAAAGAGTGTGCCTGTACAGTTGCTAAATCACTGCCCTCAGTTTCTCTGTATACTGTATGTATACTCTGCAGCTGCCACAACAACAGTGTCAGAGAAATAAAAGTGGGCACTGCAATAATGCAGTTGCAACTTTGCTGCTCACCTAGAGGCTGTAGCTTCTCACCCTGGGCAAATGATAAAAAGGTCATGGCTGTATCCCTGTGTATATGTATATATCCCACACACTCTATGTATCCCCACCACCGAAGAACTGATGCAGGTTCTTCACATATAAGGATAAGCATGCCAATTATGCATAATAATCACTGCTAACAACTGGAGCTTGGCATATGCCATGTATACTGTATATGAGTATGGAAATGTTAATAACATGCACTTAGATATGTAAGGCTACAGTGCACTATACATTTAATAAGGCCATCAGCACTGAACAAGTTACTCACCTCTGAAGTATACATATCCAGGATTGACTGTGGCTAGAATTTCCACACATTCACAGCCAAAAGTAGTATCGCTGTACACAAGCTAAGCTTTTCCTTCACTCCTCTTGGACTCACTATCCATAACCTTGGTGTTGTCCTTGTTTCTCAACTCTCATTTTGCCTCCCCTATCTCCTGTGAGAGTTTCTCTGCCTATCACAGTCTCCCACACACAGACTGCGGACCTTACTCTGTTCATTCCACATTTTTAAAAACAGTTTCTTCTATTGCTTTCCAAGCAATATGCCAAAGGGAAAATGCTTCAGGGCCATTTCTTCATTTGTGAAAAACAAAACAAAGTATAGCCATATGCATCACCCACTATTCAGTAGACACTTTCTAGTCATTTCAGAAGCTTTAAATATACCCAATGACGCTACTCATTCCATATAGATAAGCCTCAATGTTTCCACAAATTCATCGGCAGAGTTGTGAAAGCCTGGCTAGCAAGATACAGCCAAATGATTTTGCTATTAGATCTTGGCCTCATTTTCCAAATCCAAGCTGCAAGTGTTTGGGCTCATCAATATTTCAGCCATGAAAGTTGTTCAGGCACAAGTGACAAACTGTATAGCACAAAACTAAAAGGTTCAGGCTGCTTTCTCTACTTTTTTCTTTCAGCAATACATGGCTCCCAAGCTTTTAAAAGATGGGAAATTGTGTATAAAGAAAAAAATTAGTTCAGAGACAGAGCCTGTTCATCTTTTTTTTTAAAGTATATACCTCAGCTCCTCCTTATTGCAGCTCTTAGTTCAGTTGCTCTGAACTATTTTGAGTACAGAACCTTATACCTAATAAAAGTCAGTGGGATTCTGCACACCTGCAAGAGTATATAACAGCAGATCTCACCATGATGCCAAATCATGCTAGCTATACAGCAACTACTTAGGAAGGAGATGACTGCATATAAAATGCAGTAAATTCTGTAATTTCTGAAAACAATTGCCAAAATCAGATGTAAAGCAAAAGGGGGGGAATCATATTGGTACCTTTCCTCCTCTCTCCTCACTGCCAGGTGGGACAGCGGGGATGGGGGAGGAATTTGCAGGCATTTTCATTCTCTGCAGCATATTTGCTCCAAAGGCAGGGATAACTATGAATTTAGCTTTGCAAACACACTGACAGTTTAAGCTTATTTTTTTTTAAAAAGCCTCACAACCCACACTTCCTAGATGCAATCATGTGCCATTAACTGGCTGCAGAAATCAACCCAATTTTACAACTATAAATATTAAAAAAGGGAGGGGCAAAGGCTGGACTATTAACTTCCACCATGCATAATCCAACCACTACCCCATTTCCTCCAAATCCACAAAGTAATTTGATAAGAGTTTTCAGACAACAGTCTATAAAGCGCCATCTAAAAGAAACCACTTAGGTTGCACCCTTATACCCACCTACCTGAGTGCGTCCTACTGAACACAGTGGGGTTTACTTTTGACTAAACATGCACAGAATTGCACTGTTAGAACAGAAGGTGCCACAGCAGATTCTAACTGCTAAAGAAGAATGTGAGTATTCTTTTATGCTTTGTTCATGCAACCGTAAGTTGGCAGTAATTCAAGATAACATGTTGTTTTAAAATTAATATTATACCAATTTGTTATCATGCAAATATATTAGCCAGCACAGCTAGAATTTCGTTAGTTTACAAGCTTTTTAAAAAAATAACTGATTTTGAAAAATAAGTAAGGCTAGTTAATAACAAAACTGACTTTTATTAGGAGTACTAACTAGCCTCAGTACAGTCATTAACCAAAATGGAGACAACAGTCAAGAAATCAGAAGAAGGCTAGAACTGGGGAGGGCAGCTATGAGAGAACTAGAAAAGGTCCTCAAATGCAAAGATGTATCACTGAATATTAAAGTCAGGATCTTTCAGATCATGGTATTCCCCATCTCTATGTATGGATGTGAAAGTTGGACAGTAAAAAAAGGGGATAAGAGAAAAATCAACTCATTTGAAATGTGGTGTTGGAGGAGAGCTTTGTGCATACCATGGACTGCGAAAAAGACAAATAATTGGGTGTCAGAACAAATTAAACCAGAAATGTCACTAGAAGCTAAAATGATGAAACTGAGGTTATCATACTTTGGACACATAATGAGAAGACACGATTCACTAGAAAAGACAATAATGCTGGGAAAAACAGAAGGGAGTAGAAAAAGAGAAAGACCAAACAAGAGATAGATTGATTCCATAAAGAAAGCCACAGACCTGAACTTACAAGATCTGAACATGGTGGTTTATAACAGATGCTACTGGAGGTCGCTGATTCACAGGGTCGCCATAAATCATAATCGACTTGAAGGCACATAACAACAACAACTAGCATGGAAAATGAATAGAGAAAATGCTAGCACTATCCACCCAGATTAAAATTAGATAGCTTTACAGATTCTGTTTAGTAAAATCTCATGAAGTCCTCACAGTTATTGCTTAAATCCAGGCCCACTAACCATAGGCATCTGCAGGAATTTTTCAGAGAGGCTACATAAAGATGCCAAATAAATATTGTTAATATATCTATCAGCAGCAGCGGCACCATTACAGAACTAAGTGGCGGGCTGGTAGACCTGGTCTCTGTGAAACTTAAGATTCCAGGTTTGTCCCACCCCACCCTCCCACCTCTTTCTACATGGGTAGACCTGATCCCTCAGGATGCCAGGATAGCAATTGTCACATACTTCAGGATTGTCATATATTACCCTAAATTCCCTTTTTCCTGCAGCAAAACAAGCATAACACTTCATTAGTTTGCAAGGCTGGTGTAATCTACACTGTCTCAGTTACAGCATTTGTAGTATGCGTATAAGAATGAAGGGTTTTATCTGCACTGGCAGGGTAATTTTTAAAATGTTCACAAACAGAGGTGGAGTGGGGGAGATAACATTTCTTTGCATGAAATAGGACCCAAGTTAGAACTCCTGTCTTTGTTGTTACCTTTTGTTTTGGGCTTGACACACTACTCCCCAATCACTAAAATCCTGGATATCAGAATTGCTCTCCATGGGAGTAACAATCACTTCTCCACCAGGGAAAATCAGCAGAAAAGACTTAAATACAAACCAAGAAACTCCTCCTTTTCTAGAATCTAGCCAATGGGCGTTTTACCCTAGGCTTCTCTTTGTCTAGTTGGCCAGATCAGTTTTCCTAAATGTCAGTCATTGCTATGACTTCATTCATTGGCTAAAAACATTTACAGGCAGAAGCAGGCTAGTTTCTCACAAAAGAAATGAGTATGTTTTGCCATATATCTGAGGATCTACAAAGATTAGGAACTGTTCATTCAGTGGAAGTCTCCCCCTATCAGTAAAGGGAAAAGTACTAAAGAATCACACACACTTACGCTGTAGTAAACTTTATGAAGCAAGTACTAATTTGTAAACTGCATATACTTAAGTAGTTGACAATGGCAGGAGTTGGATTCAAGTTTGTCTCTTTACAGAAGATACAGCAGCCACTTAAGTCTGAATTCACCTTTCCGTAGATCAATAAGCATTATAAGGGATATTTATCTTATCTCACTGACATGAACTGACAATATAAATTTTAATTAGGCATATGGAACATTATGAATGGACAATGGTTAAGACCCTAAACATTATGGCAGAAATATTTACTCATGGTGTGTTGCAGTCATTATATTCCAATTTACTAGAATTCCATATTACACAGTAACTTTATTCTAGAAACTTGTATAAAACTTGGTACTTTCCAATGTAGTTTTCAAAAAATAGTTCTCTGGGCTGTTTCCATACTTTGAATTGTTAATAGGCCTTTACCATTTAGATTCATTTTCCAAACTCTTTCAGATAACTCTTAAAAACACAGAAGGGAGAGTTTACTAAAATGTACAATGTATTTCCATGTAACAAAAGGACCTCGCAGAAACAGATCAGCCAAGTTTGGACCCAAAGCTACTACACCAAGCATACCGAAATAACTTTTTCATTAGTGTAGTAGCTGACACCTGAACTGTGTCTGAATATAGACCTTTCTGGTGTGAGTGGATAGTATCCCAAGAAAAACTGCACCAATACCATCAAGGGACTGTAGGAAAGATTGCGAAGCTGCACAGAACAAAGAAAAAAATCCACAACAGTTCACTAATGAAAGTAGCAGATACATTTTATTTCAATTAGTATTTCCAGTTATAAACCCTAGATGTGGGTATGTATGGAGATGGTAAGGAACCACCTCTCATGATAATGTAATACATTAGTGCTCCCACAGAACGAAGTCCCACTATATCTGACAGTACACTGGGCTCTAATAAATAAGACATACACATGACACATGTGGAAAAAGAAGGTTGTATTCAACACGGCACTAAGCAAAACTCCTTGTGCAACACAACATTCTTCCCCTCTCCTTCATCTCTGTGCCCCTAAATCTGTTATGGGTTCCCCAACCTTCTGGAGCAGATTTTGGGACAGCACAAGGCATGTGCAAGGGGAGAAAGTCCTACTGCACAAGCAGAAATATTTATGATAGTAGAATTATTTAGTTGAACACTGCCCTAGGTTAACAATAATACCTTCAGCTTCATTTGGAAATGCTAAAAAGGCACATTTGATCCCACTGGTAGATTTAGTATTATGTTAAAGCTGCAGTCCTATATACACGTTTCTGAAGTAAGCTGCACTGAAAACATTAAACTTACTGTAAGACTTCTAAAAATGTGTGCTTACGTTTTACAGAATAAGCAAAAGAGGTAGAACAATGAAGATTTTACAGGACAACACATTTCACTATCCAGATTTTCAAGGTTCCAGTGTTTCAGAACAGTTTCAAAGTATGTGTACTTACTCTCTCTAACCTGAAGCTCTTGATAAAGGCTACCAGAACCTTGAAAATCTTTTAGCTAGTCAAATTTGTAATAAGGCAGTATTAAACAAGTTAACAGTAATTACCATGAAATGACTTAGCACTGGCTATCTGAGTACCCCAATGAAGAGTGTGTGATAATTTACCATTACTTAGCAAAATTAATTTCCTACAGCATGTTCCAGCATAACTAGCTACTTGAATATATTACGTCTCGAAGTAAATAAAACATGGTGATATCAGTGAAGCTATGTATAAAACCAGCATTTGTAATCATGCAGCATAATAGACCACAATGTGATCCTAAGCAGATTTACTTGGAAGTCTGTTTTCAATGCAAGTTCATTCCAAGTAATAAACACTCTAATAATCACAGCGATAGATAGCAAGTGTCACATAGAACATGCCCTGTATGAACCATCTATTCAGGGGCCAAATGTAACACATGTAGCATCCATGAGAAGCGATAGCCATGTTGTGATGTATGGATGCTTTCTGCATTCTAAGTATTGGCAACATAGTTCAAAATAAGGAAAGTGTGTTCATCTAGATCTCTCAATCTACAGTTAATCTAAATATGGCATAATGCAATTAGATGACTCCACAAATTTGTAAACAACTGCCATACTAGATATAGTAAATATCCTTAACCTGCCTACAAAGAAAACTTCACACAATTTTGGTAAGATAACTGAACTTTTCCAACATGCTTAATTAACATCCTTAACAGAAGTTCAGTTATTCAGAGATCAAGAACTAGCAATCAATGGTCGAGCTCTGCTGATGCTCAATTATCATGGGAAGGGGTAAAATTTGGAACAGATGCATTCATTATCCTTTCCCACAAAGGGATGTAGATTATATAAGCATAGTTTACATAGTTATATAAATAAAAGAAATAATGATTGCTACATTTAAAGTTTCATAATTTCCAAATCATTTCATAGTTTTGAGGTTATAAGCCAACAGGAAGTTAAAGGTAAGACATCTACCCCCTTTTAAAACTAATGGCAAGAAAGGATTCCTTACACCTTGCAAGCATATCTAAAGATGGTTTCCTAAAAATTATCAATGATTTTGGTCATGGAACTTGCTACTGTCACTTCTTCCTGGGAATTGTTTTTTCTGTGCAAGCAAATATTTATTGCTAGACCTTAATAAGCATCTCAGTAAACTGATAATCATCTCTACAGGAACTTTAGGAGCAGCCACTTGTATTCTACCACAAGAAATCCCATAGTTTGCATCACAGAAGGTCAAACAAGTTTACTCCCCATTATTTTTATTTAAATTATTTCCTAAACACCTGTCATCAGCAGATGCCAGGATAGTATACAAAAGTGTGAGTAAAAATCATTTACACAACACATAAATGTTATTTAAAATCAACAACCAAGCACAACAACATAAAACAGGACAGAACAAAAAGCTAAAAAGAGAATAGAACACAATTCCAAAAGTAATTGGATTGCATCCAACTAAGTTCTACTCAAAGGAGACCCACTGAAATTAATGGACCTAAGTCAGTCATGTCCATTAACTTCAATGGGTCTATTCTGAGTATGATTAACACTGTATAGTCATGGGTGAAATAGGAAATCAGTGACTTAAGCACTACCATATCTACCTAAAATATATATATAAATATTTAAAAGGAGATGGGCCCCTGCTGTGGTAGTTGAAAGCATGGTGGAGACCATGCTAACACTGTTGGTGTTCTCATTCACAATTGCCAGGGTAATGCCCCCAAATGGGACATTTCAGGGGCAAGGGTAAAGAAGGACCAGCAATGGATCCACTGGATCCAAAGCCAACCCATTTCCTAATGAGGGGATCCATTTTGGACCTGGCACAACAAAAACAGAGAACAAAACTGCCCTACCTCCTCTGTGAATGAAAGAAGCCAGAAAGGCTGTGGCTCTGCTATTCCTTGCTCCTTCCCAATCCCAGGAAGGATTGTTCTGTTGAATTAAAAAAATGTTTTTACTTGTTCCAAGCCAAAGGATGACGGTACAATGCAAATCTAAATAGGAATCAAAATATGTAAACTAAATGAATCCATGTTTCATTACATGTTTGCAATATGGCTCAGTATTGAACAAGTACCATATCCTATTGACAGCCAATCAAATCCTATCTCACACACCTTATATAATTTATATACATGTGTGTATTTATATATAAATAATCACATCTATTTCACAAAGGTTATGTTATCAATCAAAACCATACTTGCTATTTGCGCTAAATAACAATTTGATTACAATGATCATGTATTAATCAAGGTAAATTGCTCCTTTTTAACATTTTGATATTATATATTCTGATTACAATGTAAAATTTGCCCACCAACCCAATATTATCATTGTTACATGCCCTTCCCAGAGTTTCTCATCATTCAAGATCTTGTGCGACAATATTCTTTCCTGGGGTTGCCAACATTATGCCATCCAAAGTTCTGGACTACAACTTCCATCATCCTTGACTATCAGTTATGCTACTGAGGCTGATAGGAGGTGTAGTCCTACATATCTGGAGGGCACCATCTTGGATATCTCTGTTCTTTGCCAGACAGTCGTTTCCTAGTCTCCTAAAAGTGGATGTATTCTCTTTTTCCCCCCAGAACCAATGAAATCTGATCAAGTATCTCCACCTCTGCCAGAAACTCAGATAACAAAATAATGTTAACATGACACTAGATGAGACTGAGGTAACCAGGTTTGCTCTTCACATTTCTGACCCATTCAAATTCAAACTGTTGTTTCACAACAAAGTGTGCGTACGGGCAGGGGACCTTCAATATTCCCTTTTGCCTTACCTGCACATGCTCCATCACTGCAGTCACTTTATCCTGCCCTTGCTATGCTGTAGGAAGCGAGCCAGGGTGGAATAAAAGTGCTTCAAGCAATAACATGCAGCAAGAGAAGATCAACTCCCTCAACCACACCAACATTTTGTTGTAAAAATGAAGACTCTCATACTCCTTGCTTTAAACATTAATAGGGCACCTGCGAATAAATATGGCTACTCTGTCATGTCTAGAATAAGTTCAACCTCAATTTTGCCAGCTCACATACAAGTGCATTTGTTTAGTGCTTAGATTCCATGACCTAAGGCATGAGCGGAGAACCTCAGACTAAGGGCTGAATGTGGCTTTCCAGGCCTCTCTTCCTGGCCCTCAGAATTCTCCCCAGGCCACAATCCTTCCTCATGCCACATTCATCTCCCCATGCCATACATCTCACTGGGTCTGCTTTGCACCCTCCAGAGCTTTTGCCTGGAATTCCCTGTCTGGAATGTGTCCCTTGCTTGCTCGGCTGTGGGATAGAGAAGAACATGTGAAGAGACTAGACTACTGTATATAGCGTCAATGGCTATGGAGGCAGTATATCTGTAAAAGCCAGTTGTGAGGAATTGCGGGTAGGGAGAGTGCAGCTTGCGATCAGGTTCTCCTTGTGGGTTTAACAATTGCATGTGGCTGGCCACTGTGAGAACAGATACTGGACTAGACTGTCCAAATCTGCAACCATCACACAAATAACCTTGCAATATGCAGTAAACCAAATGGTATTCATTCTTCATAATGAAAGCTGCGTCATGAATACCACTGCTTTAAACAAGATGTATAATACTACAATATTAATTATCCTCTAGTTTCTAATACACTCATTTCAAGTAATCTGGACTTAGTAACTTGGTAACTACATTCAGGATAAAAATGATTTCTTTGTTTATAAAATACATAGAGTACTTTTCAACAGAATCATCCAAACAGTCTGCAATTCAACAAAACCATTAAAACAAAATACAGTCAAAATCAGAAAATAATACAAACCATCCGATCCTCCAGAATAGACTTAGCCAAAACCATTAAAGATGTAGGAGAAAATATATGTTTTGACAAGGCAATGGAAGCCAATCAACAATGTCATCATTCATGCTCCAAGAGGTGGGAATTCCAGAATCAAGGTACAATTAAGAAGGTCTTATTTCAAGCCCAAACAAAATGAGCAACACTTACCAATGGGACTACAGGAAGTTGCCCCCCGGGCTGTTAACATTGATACCTTAAAATGGGGTCTAATAAGTTTTAATAGGTAGTGCAGACTTGTTAAGACTCACAAGAAAAAGTGTTACTCCTCCTATTTAGGGTTGCCATATTGCCCGGATAGCCGGGTTTTACCCGGATTCTATGCATGCCACCCGGCGCCCGGCTAGCCCCTTACGTGGCCCGGATTCTCAGCTTTAATTAAAAAAAAAAAGTTTCTAGGTGGTCCGGTTCTCGAGATATACATAAAAACGTCAGCCACCCCCCTCGACTGTTAAATCTTTCTTTAAACAGTACTGTACTATAGCACTTTGTAGCTTTAACCCCGCCCGTTCAGCATTGCAGCCAATCAGGGATTGTGTTTCAGTTTCATTGACCTGAGGCAGTGTCTAGAAAACAAAATGGTGGTTTCACCCCCCGTTTATCTGAAAATCTCATAAATTGGGTAAGTATATACATTTCAGTTTTTTTTCCTCTTGTGTGCAGGAGTCAGCTTGGGCAGTGTTTTGAAAACCTTCCCAATACTTGCTTTTTGTAAAAGCAATGCTAATCCCATATGCCCAAAGTAAATCCCATTTAATTCAATAGGACTTACTTTGAGTAGACATGGTTATGAATGTGCTGAAAATCAATGGGACTTTAGAGTGAATGTAAAAAAGAATTATGTTTGTGTTCAAACTCTTTCTGTCTCCAGTCCAATTTTAAAGCAGGTAGGCAGGGCTTACTTAGGTATTACAGTTTTGTCCGTTAGAGTAAGCCCCACTGAATACGCTGGGACTTGCTTCTGAATAAATAAACTTAGGATTGCACTATAAATATCTTTACAGTTTGTGTAAATAATAAATATATTTGATAGTCATGCTTATATACATATTTCTTCATTTATCATATTTTTGGTTTTTGGTTAGGAATCCTGACTGGTTGTGAGATGCTTAGTTTTTTGCCTTACTCATAGGAATCTTGTTGTGGTTGGTATGGTATTACATTTAGGAAGTGTTACTGCCTTCTGTGTTTTTTTTTCGTATTTGCATTTCACTTATCTTTAACACTCGGTTACAGCCATAGAAGCAACAGCAGCATATGCAAGATAATTAACTCCCATTAGTGATAAGAACAAGAATTTATAATTATTATTTCAATTAAAACAAGAGGCTTATCAATACTTTGAAAAGGACCAGATATTTATTTTCTTTCTGAGCCCAGGACTGGGTCTTTCATGATGCCCGGGGGGGGGGGGGGAAGCAGGAGAGTAGTCGATAAGACAGACATCCTGGCATTGGTAATCTAATTAGCAAGGTATGTGTGGGGTTGTTGCACACTTCCAGGCCCAGTTTCATTTTGTGTATGGAGGTGGAACCTGTGTAGATGTGGTTGAAAAATTTTGAGTTATGCAAAGCTCTGCTTTTATAAAACCTAAGAAACATACAGATACTTTGAATGCCTGAGTGCCTGCACCAGTGGAATACTGGAGAAACTTGTAAAACTTGCTGCAACAGTATTTAGAACCGAGCATGTGGTGTGAAAGACTCCTTTTCCTAACATTTTGGCTTGTTTTTCTCCACCCACCACATCTCTGAAATATATTGCATATGTTATGGTTAACCATGCTGCTGCCCTGACTTACTTTATGTTTGTTGCTATTTTATGTTTTTATTATGTTTTTATATTGATTGTGTATTTTTATTGTTTTTATTATATTTGTAAGCTGTGCTGAGCTCTGTTTTTAACAGCAAAAGGGCAGGATATAAATTCTCTTAATCAATCAATAAATACTCCATAGTGTTGGAAACTAGAGTCTAGCCATTTAAGGCTGAAAATGTTGCTTTAAAAAAAAAGATTTCTCACATCTTCCCCCAGTTTTTGGTGGTAATTCCTAGGCACAAAAACAAAACAACTGGACAATCCAAATATTAATATGCAAATATTTGCATAATATGCAAATAATTTGCATAATATGCAAATTAACCTGCCCGGATTTGTGGAACTGGAATATGGCAACCCTACTCCTATTCCATGGCACAATGGATCCTTGTATACCACTTCAAACTACAATTACTTTTTCTGATGTTAGATTGCAACTGTCTATGTAGTATCTGCATATGTATTGCACAGGGGGGAGGAAAATGATTCAGATATTTGTCTTTCTACTTCATGCTGCTTATTACCTCTGTCTTGCACATATTCATAGTTTTCTCTTTCTACATTCCATGCTTAGGAAAAATATGGCATTTTACTTATATTATTAAATGTCTAAACATGCTAGGTGCTGTGCAATAATATAAACTCAAGAAACGGCACTGCCAAAAGGCTTACAATCTAAATGAAACATCCCCTCCTTTCCCTTTCATCCAATATTTTAAAATATTGAGTGAAAGGGAAATGAGGGAATAAAGGGAGGGGGTGAAGAAAAAAATGCGAGTCCAACATTTTTTCAAAAATCTGAAAACTTTTGACAACAGCATTACAGCAGTATGCCATCTGTATTCCATCAGGTATATCTGTAAGATCAAACTCCACCATAGTTACTACTAGTAGTTATAACTATTGTACTGCATAAGAAACTATTCTGCATATTACCATTTAGCAGTATAGCCCCAACGATACCAATATGTGCAATCCAATTCATGTCTATGCATATGTAGGTACCTCCAAGTTCATTCAGGATAATTCTTCTATAAGTAAACATAGGACAGCAGCCGTAAGGGTTTATCTATATACCCAAATACTACTGGTAGTAAGAGAAAAGGCACTACAGGCGGGCCCCGCTTATATGGCAGGTTCCGTTCCAGACCCCCGCTGTAAAGCGGAAATCGCTGTAAAGCGGAACCCCATAGAGTATAATGGGGCACGTAGTGCAAAAATGCCGCAAAATCGGCTTTAAAATGGGAAATGAAAGCTGCCACATTAGCGGAACGCCGGGAAGCAAAGCGTCGGGAAGCAGGCCCTACTGTACTAGTATGTTTTCTTTATTCATTGTTCATTTACTTCCAGCAAATAAATTAACTGAACTGAAAACTTGATGCATAGTAGAGAGATTACCAGGACCATCAACGTGACTCATATGTGTTGGTTGGGGACATTTTTCCTCAAAGGAGTGAAACAGCTTGAAACAGTAAATAGCAAGTAGTACACAGCAAGTTCAGATGGGCTTTCTTCAACTAGACCATAGATTTCTCAAATACATTTGCTGGGGATGTTTGCTGCAGCCACGGAAGCATGGAAGCACAAGTGGCAGCAGTCACAAGCAGCAAGAATTCATGGAAATGAGCCACATACCACAACATGCACACATTTTACATGGACATCAGAACACAGTCTGGGGCAAAAGGCACGTACAGGTCAATGGAGTGGTATTCATTCTCTGGATGTGAAAAGACAATCTGAAATCAGGAGAACCACAATTCTCCACAAATTAGATTCAATTTCATGGTTTTACAAATCTCTATGTTGACTCCTAAAATCTTGCTACCGGGCAAATATGGGGTTGTTTTTATGATGTGTATGCACACATCAAAGCAGTTATGGCATTTTAAAAAACCCAAATACTGTGCCTTGCAAAAGTAATCAGACCCCTGACCAATGCTCTCATATTACTGAATTACAAATGGTACATTGTAATTTTGTTCTGCATGATATTTTATTCTGAAACATTTACACTCAAAATCAATTGTTGTAAGGCAACATTGGTTTTATGTTGGGATATGTTTATAAGAAACATAAAAAACTGAAACATGTTGCTTGCGTAAGTGTTTAAACCCCCCCCCATTAATATTTGGTAGAGCCACCTTTCGCTGCAATAATAGCAGGTAGGTACGTACCAGCTCTGCACACAGTGTTGGCGGGATTTTGGCCCATTCTTCTCTGCATATTCGCTCTAGGTTGTTCAGGTTGGTAGGATGTCACTTGTGGACCACAATTTTCAAAAAGCACCACAGATTCTCAGTGGGATTGAGATCAGGACTTTGAATGAGCCACTATAGGACATTCATCTTTTTGTTCCTGAGCCACTCCAATGTTGCTTTGGCCTTGTGCTTGGGATCATTGTCCTGCTGAAAAGTGGATTTCCTCCCAAGCTTCAGTTTTTTAGTGGACTGAAGCAGGTTCTCTTGCAGTATTTCCCTGTATTTTGCTCCATCCATTCTTCCTTCAATTTTAACAAGATGCCCAGTCCCTGCTGATGAGAAGCATCCCCAGAGCATGCTGCTGCCACCACCACACTTAACTGTAGGGATGGTATGTCTTGAGGCATGGGCAGTGTTAGGTTTTTGCCACACATAGCACTTTGAGTTTTGACCAAAAAGCTCTATCTTGGTCTCATCTGACCATAAAACCTTTTCCTACATTGCAGCTGGGGCACTCATGCTTTTTGGCAAACTCCAGATGTGCTTTCAGATGGTACTTTTTGAGTAATGTCTTCTTTCTTGCCACTCTCTCATACAGGCCAGATATGGTTGACTGGTGCACCATTTCTCCACTCCCAACCACTGAATGTAGTTCTTTCAAAGTGACTCTCTGGCTTGTCTCACAAGTCTCCTTGTTCAACTGCTGAGTTTTGAGGGATGGCCTTTTCTTGGCTGTGCCTGGGTGGAGTGATGCAGCTTCCACTTTCTGATTATTGATCCAACTGTGCTCACTGGAATATCAAAACACTTGGATATTATTTTATACCATTTTCCTAATCTATGTATTTGTATTACATCTCTCATTTCTGCACAATGCTCTTTGGTCTTCATTTTCCTTCAGATCCGCAGCCTGACCAACGATCCTTCAACAGTGGGGGTTTTATCCTGACAATGTGACAGCAACTTTAATGGTTCACAGGTGGAAGCCAATGGTAAGGTAATTGTGTCAATATGGCAATTTCTTTCATCTCTGTAAACTGCTTCCACAGCACAGGGGTTGAATACTTATGCAAGCAACATACTTCAGTTTTTTATGTTTCTTACAAACATTTCCCAACATAAAACCAATGTCGCCTTAAAATAATTGATTTTGAGTTTCAGTGTTTCAAAATAAAATATCGTACAAAACAAAAAATACAATGTACCATTTGTAATTCAGTAATATGACAGCATTGGTCAGGGGTCTGATTACTTTTGCAAGGCACTGTATATTTACTGTTTTCCATTCTTACATCATGAGCATACGGACCTACAATCTCTTTTATATGGACATCTGCATGATGCAGGGGCTCATCAAAGAATCAGGATTTAATTTTGTACATTTAAAACTTAGTTCCTTTGACTAGATATTTCTAACTCACCAAATCTAATCCCCTATACTGAAGAATTTTATCACAATGTCCTCAGTTTAATTCTCTCATTTTTACTATTATTATATCTCCCCCAGCTTTCTTAGTTTTATCTCATTTTTCCTTACTTTTATACGGCAAGCTATGACTAGAAATAATTTCAACTATAATAATTCAGTATTTATATTTTAAGTTATTTCCCTAAAAGGCTAAAATATAAATTTGCATATATTGCCACAGGTATAAAAGAAAGATTAATTTTTTTGGAACTAAAGCAAATTACACTTATTCTTGATAAGGCAAGGTGGGTAATTTGTAGTCCTCCAGATATTGTTGGAACTCCCAACTCCCATCAGCTTCAGCTACCATGATCAATGGTCAGGGGTCACAGAATCATAGAACAGGAGAGTTGGAAGGGGCCCATAAGGCCATCAAGTCCAACCCCCTGCACAATGCAGGAATCCAAATCAAAGCATTCCCGACAGATGGCTGTCCAGCTGCCTCTTGAATGCCTCCAGTGTCGGAAAGCCTACTACCTCTCTAGGTAATTGATTCCATTGTCGTACAGCTCTAACAGTTAGGAAGTTTTTCCTGATGTCCAGTTGAAATCTGGCTTCCTGCAACTTGAGCCAATTAATTCTGTGTCCTGTACTCTGGGACGATCAAGAAGAGATCCTGGCCCTCCTCTATGTGACAAACTTTCATGTACTTGAAGAGTGCTATCCTATCTCCCCTCAGTCTTCTCTTCTGCGGGCTAAACATGCCCAGTTCTTTCAGTCTCTCCTCACAGGGTTTTGTTTCCAGTCCCCTAATCATCCTTGTTACCCTCCTCTGAGCCTGTTTGTTTGTCTGCATCCTTCTTGAAGTGCAGAGACCAGAACTGGATGCAGTATTCAAGATGAGGCCTAACCAGTGCTGAATAGAGGGGAACTAATACTTCACGTGATTTGGAAACTATACTTTTGTTAATGCAGCCTGATATAGCATTTGCCTTTTTTGCAGCCACATCACACTGTTGGCTCATATTCAGCTTGTGATCAATGACAATTCTAAGATCCTTCTCACATGTCGTATTGCTTAGCCAAGCATCCCCCATCTTATAACTGTGCATTTGGTTTCTTTTTCCTAAGTGTAGAACTTTGCATTTATCCCTGTTGAATTTCATTCTGTTTTCAGCCCAATGCGCCAGCATATCAATGTCCCTTTGAATTTTCTTTCTGTCTTCCACGGTATTAGCTATGCCACCCAATTTTGTATCATCTGCATATATATATATATATTTATTTATTTATTTAAATTTCTATACCGCCCCATAGCCAAAACTCTCTGAGCGGTGTACAACACAAACATCAATACAACTAAAACCACATATTAAACAGTTTAAACATGTTAAAAATACTAAAATACAAAATGCTAAAAATACAGAATACTAAAAAGCTAAAATGTTAAAATACTAAAATGCCTGGGAGAAGAGGAAGGTTTTAACCTGGCGCCGAAAGGATAATAGTGTTGGCGCCAGGCGTACCTCATCAGGGAGTTCGTTCCACAGTTCGGGGGCCACCACTGAGAAGGCCCTTTTTCTTGTCACCACCCTCCGAGCTTCCCTCTGAGTGGGCACCCGGAGGAGGGCCTTTGATGTTGAACGAAGTGTACGGGTAGGTTCATATCGGGAGAGGCGTTCCATCAAGTACTGTGGTCCCAAGCCGTGTAGGGCTTTATAGGTTAAAACCAGCACCTTGAATCGAGCCCGGAAACATATAGGCAGCCAGTGCAAGCAGGCCAGAATCGGTGTTATATGTTCGGACCGCCGGGTCCCTGTTAACAGTCTGGCCGCCACATTTTGCACAAGCTGCAGCTTCCGAGCTGTCTTCAAAAGCAGCCCGACGTAGAGCGCATTACAGTAATCTAATTTAGAGGTTACCAGAGCATGAACAACTGAAGCAAGGTTGTCTCTGTCCAGATAGGGACGGACGTAGCTGGGCCACCAACCAAAGTTGGTAGAAAGTTGGTATACTTGATAAGCATGCTCTGTACCTCCTCATCCAAGTTGGTAATAGAAATGTTGAAGAGCACTGGGCCCAGGACCGAGCCCAGGACGCTAAGCGCTGTGGTCCAACAATATCTGAAGGGCCACAAGTTAGCCACTCCTGCTCCAAGGCCACACAGCTGGTTTAATACAATCCCTTCCCAACCCTAAAATTGTTTCTTTATATTTAATCAAACTTCCACGTATCATCCCAGTTCTTTTGCAGAGCATAGGAGTAGGCTCAGGATAGCCAGCACAAGTAGACGCCCATGTCTGCTTCCTCTGGTGGTGAAAACTGGTCCCACCTACAACAAAGAAGCTTTGGTACTGTTGCTTTGATATATCTGTTGGGAGAAGGCAACTTTTGTTACACTGTCTTGAACTGTTGCATCAATGCAGCATCCTAACTTTGAGTTGTCACAGCAGTAAAGTGTCTCAAGCATTTCTCGTGCTAGTGCAAAATTGCATCTTTTTTGCTTTTGGGGAAGAGTAAAGCTGGTTTCTATCCTAAGGCTTCCAGAATTCCAAAGCTAGGAGCTGAAGCACTGGGATTTCCCTAGGGTTTTTTTTTTTTAAATCAGTCAGGGTGGAACTACTTAGTTTTGTCCCCATTGTCTCTCTAAGGATGCAGCAGTGGTTGTTGTGATATAAGCATATGTTTTGCACTACAAGTTCAGAAGATAAATTCAGACTACAGGTTACTGGTCCAATCCAAGTTGAATAGTTTTAAGTATGAAGGGCCTCCTTCCCCAGCACAGCACAGCACTTGATGCAATTTTGCACTAGGCACAGCAAATGTTTGGGACAATGTACTGCTGTGACAACTCAAGAAAGTAACAATACCAATGCAATTGTACTATACATGGCCTTTCATGACAAGAAGGAGGAGTGGCAACTACAAAGAATCCTATCCATATCAAGGGGAGTTAATATAACACCAAAATGCAAAGCATTAACTTAATAAAGCAAGCAGTCAACACTCTAGCCATCAGACAATTGCTGGTACAATTGTGCCATTTCATAACATTAAAAATGTGTACCTAATGAATCAGAACCTGATAATCAAACTATTCTTCGGCAGACTCTTATTCTCACCTGAAAGCCCAGAAACAGAGCTTCATGCATGAATAAGTTAACAACTCTTTATAGGGCTGGACCTTAATAATCATCAGATAAAAACAAACACAAAAACATGTTTAATCCTGACGCCTTGCAGCCAGCCTTCACATTCCCATGCTATACATGTTTTACCATAACAAAAAATGTAAAAACTTGATTTTCATCAGTATACAAGGTCATTTTTTTGTTTAAAATATTTCATTAACACTGTCAAATGTCCATACAGAAGTATTTGAAATTCACTTTATTAATATAACTGACTAAAGCTTAAACATCAAACCTACAGTCCACTCGAGGAATGATATTAACTGCTGCGGGGGCTCAGATCACTACAACAACAAACAAAGTCTATGAATGGTTATTGGCACTTTGGCTTTTGACTGCTCACTACACATCCACAAATCATAAAAATTACCACATCAGCCAGGAAGTTCAAAGCAATATATTCAAACATGACTTCTTTTGTTTAACTTTAGGTGGGAAACAACTTATAACTGAGTTTTTAAAAAGTGTTGGGAGTGTCCAATCTTCTGCATACATTTTTAAATAAAGCTGAAACCCACTAGTGATAATGCAACTGACAAGAAAAAAGCTTGTTCACATTAAAACAAACACTCACTCACTCACACACACACAAAGAGAGGAAGGAAAGGAAAATCATCTATATGCAGGAATGTGTTGAAACTTCAGTGAGGTTTTTGCTTCCATAGTCTCATATTCCCAACGTATTATAATATGATAATTTTTCATATATACACAAACACAGATCAGTCTGAAATATTTTGATATTAAGCTGGCACCTATGCCAGTTCTTCTCATTCTAAGCACCTACCAATGAAAGCAAAGTTGGGAACATTAGTTTAAACACAATTAAAATATCAAAGTTCAGAGTCCCCTTAATACGTGGTCATTTATCTAATTTTTAAAAGATGTGGTCTACTTAAAGACCAACTCATTTCAGAGCACGAGCTGTTGTATACCAAGGGCACAAGCCTATGTTCACCTTACATTGGCTGAAGTGTGGGGTCTTGATGCAGACATAATGACAGGACACATCAACAAATTCTTGCTGCTTGCTCCACCAATGGAAGGCCAAATAAGGGTAGCATTAAGGGTATGTCAGGGAAGGAGCCGGCTTACTCTGAATCTTAAACTCCATCAGACCCCACTCCTGGTCACTACACTGGTAAAAGGTTATGCCAGCAAGAAGTTACCTGACTGAAAACACCCCCACTGAACTCACACTGCCCTTCTCATTCTGCGCACACTACTGCAACAAAGCACAGGATTCCAAATAACCCTGTACTGTAATCATAGCACACCCAAACCACTATATAAACTCCTTCTGGAGACAGCCCATAATTCAGGATGATGTACAGCATGGGGCTCTATCTCTCTGGCCTCACATCAAGCACACAAAGGAAAATTCTGAATATAACAACTATGGAGAAAGGGTGCCCTACACAGGTAAGCAAGGAGTCCATGATTGGAATTTTCATTGCTGAAAATGTCTTCCTCTCTTTCGTCTGCTTTTCCCCACCCTCCCCCATGAAAACTGTGTCTTGGTTACACTGATTGTTTAACGGTTGGTTGCAGTGTTTCCCACTGAGGAGATACAAGGATGTGTGCACCCTGTGCACTGTGCAGAAAGTGCATGGAGTGTGCTACCCCTACAGAGAAAGGTTGCAGCATTTGGGGCTTTTTAGTTTATTGAGAAAAGGAGAGTAAGAGGTGATATGACAGAAATGTATAAAATTATGCATGCCGTAGAAAAAGTGAATAGAGAACAGTTTTTCTGCCTATCTCGTAACACTAGAACTCATGGACATCCAATGAAGGTGAATGTTGGAAGATTCGGGACAAACAAAAGTACTTCTTCATGAAACTATGGAATTCACTCCCACAGGAGGAAGTGATAGCCACCGACTTAGATGGCTTTAAGAGGATTAGAAAAATACAAGGAAGATAAGGCTACCAATGGCTACTAGCCATGATAGCTATGCTCTGCCTCCACAGTTGGTTCTCAATACCAGTTGATGGAAACCAGAGGACGGGAGAATGCTCTCTCTTGTGCTTAGGTTCTGCTTGCAGTTTCCTATAGGTATCTAATTTATTACATTTATATACCACCTTTCCTCCAAGGAGCTCAAAGTGGTGTACATGATTCTCCCCTCTCCATTTTATATTCACAACAACCCTTGAGGCAAGTTAGGCTACAAGACAGTGACTGAGCCAAGGTCACCCAGTGACCTTCATGGCTGATTTGAACCCTGGTCTCCCAAGCCATAGTCCGATGTCACATTCACACCATACATTTATTTCACTCTTATTTCACTTTAAACAGACACGGCTTCCCTCAAAGAATCCTGGGAAGGGTAGCTTGTGAAGGGTGCTGAGAGTTGCTAGGAGACTCCTGTTCTCCTCACAGAGCTACAATTACAAGAGTGTTTAAATTGGAATTGTAGCTTTATGAGAGGAACAGGGGTCTACTAACAACTCTCAGCACCCTTCACAAACTACCCTTCTCAAGATTCTTTTAGGGGAAGCCATGACTGTTCAAAGTGAAATAATAGTGGGATATATGTGTGGTATGAATATGGTCCAACACTCTTAACATGGCCACTGTAAGAACAGGATGCTGGATTAGACAGGCCACTAGCCTGATCCAAGCAGCCTCTTCTTATGTTCTTAAAGGGGTGGGGATAATGCCAGCACCTCCAGTCCAATCACTGCTACTACTGCCCAAACACTCATAACCACTTTTGCCCTGCAGCTTCACAGCAGAACAAATGGGCATGCACAACTCCTTCCATGGGAGAGGTCTCCCCAACAGAGAAAGGGAGGCTGAGGCAAAGGCATTGAAAAAGCCTAGGTGGCAACACTCATTAACCATCACTCATTAACACCTATTGAGAATCTTAGACAAGACTGTATGTTGCAGCTGCTGATCATTAAACTTGTCCTTCTGTCTCTAGTTTTACCTCCCCATAAGCAGCATTCCAACAGGTGAAGAGGAAAGGATGCTTCCCACCTCCAGTGTCATAAAAACAACAAGTGAGGTCTATAGCAAGACCAGCAACAGAGACTGCACAAGTTCAGCTGTTCCTCTGTGGGACTGCCAACTTTCATGTTCTAGCTACATAACTTTGCAAGATGTTTGACAGTCTCTTATGTAACAGGTGAAACCAAACCCAGCATGGGGAGGCAGCAATTAAATAACACTTGCTCCTCTCCTCCTCTGTCTATTATGCAGCTTTCAAAGGGACAGCAACCCTATTGGGGTAAGAAGGCTGGCAACTCTAGTCATCTGCCCTGCTTTCAAAACCCACTCCCTTGCCAATGCCCTTCAGTGAAAGCATTCACTTTGTTATGGCTGGTGTTTATTACCGAGAGTTGGCAGTAGTAGTGTTGTGTGAGTGGGTATAGGGCGAGATGGAGCACGATACGGAGGCATTTCTCCATCACTATGTACAGACTGGTTCGGTCCATGTATGGTTAATATAGGAGTGTCATTAGCATGCTCATTTGTGATTGCTGAGTGCCATGGACCCACAGGTGGCTGCCAAAGTTTCTATATCCAAAGTTTGTTTGGTTTTATTCTTTGCATATGATTCTGACTACATTACATGTTAAGTGAAATTATGTGGATGTAAATTGGCTGCAAGCTTGCTGAGATCATAGGATTGCATGGTAAAGCCAACTTTGTCAACGGTGAGATGGACTGAACAATGACAAGTATGTAAGAGCAGTTGTTTAAAATGTTACTAGTAAATGACTCACCAGCATCATTTTAAAATGATACCCCTTAATTTCTTTCAACAGGTTTTACAATATGAAATAAATCCATAGACCCTATTGAGACTCTGGTTTTCATAATTATTGCCAAAACAAGCTTTTTAAAGACACCACACACTTCCTTAACAAATTCAACTCTATTAGGGAACTTCTACAGGAAACCTTGTATAGCACAGTGGGGAGGAGAGCCTGGCTGGGAGTCCAGAGTCTGTGAGTTCAAATTCCCGCTCGTGCCTCCTGGGTGTAAAGGGCCAGCTAAAGATCACCCTCCCAGTGAGTGACTCAGGGGTTACGTGCCCTGCCACCTGTGCAGCTGTGGGCAAGCTGCATACAGGAATACCTCACATTAACGTACTCAGTGGGACCCGAGCAAGTACGTAAACCGAAAATGTCCTTAAAGTGAAGCACTACCTTTTAAAACTTTTTTTTACCTCTCCTTCATGAGGAGCCTCAAAGCCCCGCGCTAAAGCCTCTGCTGCTGCGCTGCCACGCCTCTCAGCTGATCATGATCGCGCCTCCCAGCTGATTTGCGGTGGCGCGATCGCGTCTATTTCCACCCCCACGCACCGTTAAGTGTCCATAAGTGTGAAGCAAGCGTATGTAAACAGGGGCATGGTGGAGTATGGAGTACGTAAAAGCGAGTGTCCGTTAAGTGAAGGTCTGTATAGCGGGGTATTCCTGTAGTCCCAAAGAGCCCAGTTGCCCCCCAGCGGCAGTTGCAGACAAGGAAGGGGCTGGCTTGTGCAGCTGTGGCAAACTGAGCAGGCCCTAGTCAGCTGGGAAGGACTAGTCTCAGAGAGAGGCAATGGTAAACCCCCTCTAAATATCCCTTACCATGAACACCCTATTCATAGGGTAGCCATAAGTCGGGATTGATTTGAAGGCTGTCCATTTCCATTTACAGGAAACCATCCCAACAACTGTGGAAATAGAACTGTTATATACAAAAATCCCAATGATGATGGACTATACGTGATTACTAACCCTGACAAAAAAATATAGTCATCACCATCTCAAAACATTCACATTTCATCTTCTTTACACACTACTGTTTTAAGTTGAAATACCCCATACCTACATATTCATGGCACCACAATGGGCATATGTATAATACCACATGCCAACGTGTTCATAACAGAGTGTGAAGTATATGTTCTGATTAGCTAGCAATTAACCCACTGGCATACCTTAGATACACCAACGATGTCTTCATCACTTGAACTAATAGTGAGGAACAGTTTAAGAAATATCACCAAAACATCACCTCTTGACATCCTGTAGTCATCTTCAGCTTCATCTATTCCACACAACATTTTCTGGATCTACCGTACAAAAGGTCAGCTGAGGACCACTTCATACAGAAACTGACTACTCACACCTACTTCCATGCCACCAATTATTATCCATAGCACATTATCAAATAATGATATATAATGAGTAGTTCAGATCCAAATGACAAATACTTGGAAGAAACATTCTCAAGTCTCAAGTACCATAATCCTGACTTGTGGCGACCCTATCAATCCTGACTTATGGCGACCCTATGAATAGGGTTTTCATGGTAAACAGTATTCAAAGGGGGTTTACCATTGCCTTCCCCTGAGGCTGAGAGGCTGTGACTGGCCCAAGGTCACCCAGTGAGCTTCATGCCTGTGTGGGGATTCGAACCCTGGTCTTCCAGGTCGTAGTCCAACACTCTAACCACTATACCACACTGGCTCTCCCAAAATATAATAGTGAACAAAAAATCCAAAGGCCAGAATAATAGCCTGAAAAGTACATCTCCAAAGCAAATTAAGAAACATAATGGGACTCCCTTTGAAAACCTACACAACTCCAAGTAAGAGGAGCTGCAGAGAATCATAAATGATCTACAGCCCATCCTTGAGAGTGGGGATACCTTGACAGAATCATTCATTGAAAAGCCCATGACAGTCTAGAAACAGCTACCCAACTTCCAACACTCCTCCCTGGCAACCCAACAATTGCAGGTACTGGTGTTTCACACATAAAACTAAGCCATTGCATGTTTGATCATCCAAACCCTGCTCAGCAGCTTACCTATGGTTTGTTTATAGCCAAACAAACAACAGTCTGAACTTATGGTAGGTTGTTGGCTTAGGAAGCTTAGTTTGTTTTAATTACAGCACAGCATTACAATTAGGGTTGTCAGGTTCAGGGCCTGAGGCTAATCCTGTATCTTTAGGAGAAGAGAAAGTCATCCAAGTGCAGGTGTTCTTGCAACCCTGTAATGGGAAAAACCGCAAGGTGGAATTTTGCCTTCCCCCTGCACAACTTTTAAAGATACAGAAGACCTCTTGGAGGCCGAGCCTGGCAACCAAGAGGTCTTCTGTATCTTTAAAAGTTGTGGAGGGGGAAGGGAGAATTCCACCTTGTGGTTTTTCCCATTACAGAGTTGCAAGAACACCTGCACTTGGATGACTTTCTCTTCTCCTAAAGATACAGGATCAGTCTCAGGCCCTGAGCCTGGCAACCCTAATTACAATCCAACACCCTTCCATAACCATGATTTGTTTGGACATCCCATCCAGATGCTTACTGAGCTACAAAGGCACAACAGCATCTGGAAAACAAACCAAGCTTTGGAGAAACAAGCCTTGATTAGTTTGATTGTTTGTGGGACAACTGTAGTTAATGTGTGGTTTGCTAAACCATGGCTTATGTTGCATGCAAACCAGGCCACATGCATCAAGGCAAGAACCAAAGGTGCCAGATAGACCTTTTTATTGACACTGGGAACATTGCTACAGGACCTAGTAATGCAATCTACAGTATCCAGGGTTCCTTTGCATGCCATGCTACAAATGTTTTGTGGTGATATTTTATCAACTGTATCCAGCTGTAATCTACACAGTTCAGACCAGTTCCTGCTTATGAAAAGATGGCAGCCATGAATCTGATATAAGGAACAGAAACACCTGTGAGTGAATGTTTTAACCTGCCTGCTCATTTCATCAAGGACCTCAAAATGACTGTCCTGAAATTCATTAACTTGGATGGGTAGAAAGCATGTCAGAGTGCAGAACAGGAATGAACATGAAGCTTTGACTGTGCAAACCAGTGTCTCAATAGGTAATGTGGATTCCTTCTTTCTTACAAAACCTGATGGAAAACACTATGGTATACCACTTTAAGATGAAAATTCCACTGCAGTGTTTCCGTTTAAAATTCAAATAACTGCCCTTCTTTGTTTGTTATTGTTCAATCCTTTTTAGTATATGATGACAGTATACAACTCTAGGCTATGGAAGTTCACACTCTTGAAATACTGGAGTACCACTTTAAACAATGAACTGTGCAAGCCTAGACATATCTACTCAGACATAAGCTCCACTGTGTTCAATGAGACTTACTCTCAGGTGTGTATACCTATTTTCTAAGTAGTAAGCCCCACTGAACACAGTGGGGCTTACTTCTGAGTAGGCATACATAGGCTTGTGCTGCACCTGTTATTTTTTAATTAAGGTATCTGATATTCTAACCTATAACTACTTTCCTTAGAAGTGTTAGAAATCTTGACCTATGAGTAACTAACAGCATATTGGCACATGCTTCCTCATATATTTTAGGCTGCCTGTCACTAGAGCTGGAAAAGGCACCTGGTCACCTTGGCATCTTTATTATTGTAAGATTTCTTACCCGCCCCTCACTATAAGGTCTCAGGGCAGGTTACAACAATGTAAAAATACATTATAATCAATTAAAACAATTCACAATCAAAAGAATAGGGTGGGTCCTACAACATAAATCTCAAGTGTCAAAGGCCAGGGTAAAGAAGTATGTCTTCAGCATATGACAAAGGCTACACAGTGAAGGTGCCAGTCACACCTCTGTGGGGAGAGAATTCCACAACTTAAGAGGCTGCCACAGAATATGCCCTCTCCTGGGCCACCATCCCCTGAACTTCTGAGGGTAATGGAACTACTAAGAGGGCCGGTCTACTGATCTTAACTCCTGAGAGAATCTGTAGGCAAGGAGGCAGTATCTCCGATATTTGGGGCCTAAATTGTTTAGGGCTTTAAACACTAGTGTGAGCACCTTAGATTAGGCCTGAAGATGAACTGGCAACCAATACAACGGTTTTAGAACAGGGGTTATATGAGTTTTAAAAACATCCCCAGCTAGTAATTTGTCCACTGTATTTTGAAACAGTTGAAGTTTCCGAGTCATCATTAAAGGCAGCCCTGTGTAAAGTGCATTGTAACAATCCAATCTGGAAGTTACAAGAGGGTGGAGTACAGCGGCCAAGTCACCTGAACAACTATCTGGGCACCTATTAATATCAAATACTTTGTTTAGCATCAGGTGAAAAAACACCTGTGGCTGGATGCCCACATAAATGTACAAGACAAACAGAAGAGTGATGGGAAATGCCCTCTTATCATGAGCAGCAATATCCCAGAAGCCATTTACACATGTTTGCAAACCTTTACAGGGAGAATCTTGGGACAGAGAAAGTAAGTTAGATGAGTGGCTCTGAAACAGAAGATGTCAGCCATCTTTCCATTACTTATTCAGAGGCATCCACAAATCCACTTACCAGCTTGATCTCTGACAAAGTGGAAATCCAACAGCACACAGATTCCCAGAGCTCTCAGTTCCACTGCAGGTTTTGAGCAGGTTAGAACAGCAGAAGACCCTTCCAAATAGAGGAAGAGAGACTCTTTGCTTCTTACCTTCTCCATATCCTACATACATGAAGGAAGACTCTGCCTGTCTCCCAAGCCCGTTTGCATACCACAGCATGCAGGGGAAGGGAGTGATAGCGACCATAAATAATAGCTGATTAGTAAGCCAAGCCAACATTTGCAGACCATTATCTATTATCTGTTTGTTACATTCTACTCGTTCTCCAAAAAGCTCAGAGCAGAACCTACCTCCAAGGATTGTTGTGAGGCTAGGTTTGGCTAACATGTATTAACTTGTTTACAGCCAATCAATTTTTTCCATAGCGAAGCAGAAATTTGAACCTGGGTTTCCCATATATAAACACAATATGTTCACTACTGTACCACACTGCTGTATAACTAATTGAAAATATTAATCTAGTGTCTTTTAAAAAATGTGAAACACTTAAGAACAAATTCTTAAACAAAACTTCTTGCACATACAAACTCAAGTCCACCTTTCATAAGTCTTCTGATCAGGTACTACTTTTATGAGTACTAATGCCAATTTTAAACTAATATTCCTACAACTCAGAATAGAGGTTTATCTTTCTCCTTATTATTTCTTTCTTCAAGCTTCTCCATTTTTCTTTTGATACTTTCATTCTCTTCCTCCATCACACTCCCTGAACAATTGTCTGTTCCTCCTTGGGGAGGCCTGCATCACATGTAAACCAAAGCCCTCTATTCCCATTTCACTCTAAACATGCTTGCAATGCCAACATCTATCACCACAATTTACATAAGGCCATATGTCTGTGAAGGTCTTCTTAGATAAATGCCAAGGACCTCAACTAATATCTGTTTAAGGATTCACTTGAAGGATCGGGACATTTTTGTTGTTGTGGCACTTATTACATTCTTCAGTGACTGCAGCACAAAACCAAATATGGTCCCTCAAAAAGGTCCCTCAGCAAAAATGTGCCTATTAGCAGCATGGTTATCACTGCAGTCACTTACTTGAACTGTATCTCCCGTACTGATCCTACAAGTCTGTATGAACAAGCAGCAGTCACCTTGGGGACTAGTCACCTTGTGGCTTGCAGGTGCTAAGCATACCAGTTCAATATACTTGGACCTGGCAAAACAGTTCAATCAGGAAGGCTCCTTCAAACATGCTCAGCTTAAGAACAAAAAACAACAACAAGGAAACATCTGGGATGGTGGGGTTGGGGGGAAGAGGCTTGATAATGCTGAGAGTGTTCAAGAGTGGACTAATATCCAATCTTTCATGAATACTTTAGTAAAACAAAGGTTAGTCCTCTAGATTGAAAATCTGCAGTTACAAACGAATATATACCATGATAAAAAACACACAGATTTACACATCTACACAAGGCAAAGCCATAACAGACAAAGTCACAACATATGTGATCGGGCATGAGGAAGGAAACTAATATAGGTAAAGGGTAGTGAGTTTAAAAGCCAGGTCAATCAGACTATGAATACAAAGATAAATTATAAACAATAGTAATTGCATTACTTATAGGATGATCATAGTAGACCTACTGAGAAAATAAAATATCCTTCAATTTTTCCTTTTTTAAGAAGTTAAAAAGTACTGTGAGATTGACAGTATAAAGAAATTCAAGAACAATTTTTGATATTTGTAACGTTAGTATATGATCATCGGCAAATAAAGTTCATTTTTGCCAATATTTTGCACACAAAAAATACTGTAAAGAGGTCACAGTCATTTCCTAGTGTTAATTTGGTAACATCCCTGCCTACACACATTATATGTAAATCCCACACAACTCAGTAGGACTTGCTTCAAAGTAACAAGTTTGGGATAAGGATGCAAGCATCTGAAATAAGTCATTCAAGCAAATACATAATTATATTTACAAAAATTTAGAGCATGATAACATATCTAGATACATGCCAGGCATACGCAGGATGCACATAAAAACCTATTAATCGAATTGAACATATAATCAATTGCTGCTCCTTGGAATGTTCAAATCCTGGATTTCCTATTGAAATTACTGAAGAAAACAGAGGCACACATATATTTTAACTAGGGCCCAAAAAAGCCAAAACAATTCAAAACTAGATCTTAAGTATGCCAGAGAGGGGGGTTTAGAAATGAACATCATGAATAAAGAGATGGCATGATCTGATGCATCACTAAACATGCTTACCTCCCATTGAGTTACAGTGGAATCCTATATATGTCTATTTAAAAATAAGTGCCACTTAGTTCAACGGGGCTTATAGGACTGCAGTCCTAATAAGACTTAACTTGGGCCGCAGTTTCAGTTGAAACTTGAGTAATAAGGTAGAATTATTATTCATTCTCAAGAGAAGTATGTACTATGTTCTGTGATTAACTGTATCTTTATTAGCTTTTTCCAGTGCTTCCCCAAAGCATCCTTAAAAACATCAGTTAATCTTATCCAGACCCTTTAAAAGCAAAGATATAAATTACAGGTACACATGCACACATTTGAGAAGAAATTTCTTATGGTCTAATTTTAGCAAATGCATGTGCCATCACAAACATGCATACAACAACTTTATATTCCAAATTATTCTGCCTAAGGATTTCCAGACTTCCTTGTAACTCAATAGCCACTTCTACACTGTTGCTGTGAACTCTACTGCTTCAAACTGGAAGTCAATCTAGGACAACCAATAGAAAGTGCACCTGTGCAAATTACATTTCCTAATTCATTGTGCTAAATCTCCTACAGATAGATTTTTAAATATTAAAACTTTTCTATCACAAAACAGAGCAAATCCTATCTATACTGACAGAAAAAAATTCACATCTTATGTTAAAAACTCAAAAAATTACACTTGTTTAAAGAAAATGTCTAAAATTCACAAATGTAGATTCCTTGACATAAACTTGGAAGCTACATTTATATTCATTTGTATTATGAAGACAAAAACATATTACAATTGCTTCCATTCTTTTTTAAAAAAATCTAGGACTTCCAGTAGATAATACATTAAACTACTTATGATTTAAAATTGCTAGATTGCAGAAAAAAATTACATTTACTGAAGACAACATTTTAAAAATGCAGCCCCCACCCATATTTATATGCAACCAAAAACATACCTTGAGCAATAGCACTCTTTTGATAACAAAGAATGTTTACATCTCCCATTCTTAAAAATACATAATTATAAATTAACATTCCATCTCCAAAAGCAGTCAAGCAATGTTACTTCATTATTATGTAATTAAACAAAGTTGCTATAATGTTAATTTGCTCAGCCTTAGTATAGCCAGGCTTATTGTGATATCCATTTTAAATAATCAATAAAATGCTTCTTACTATTGGTACACATTGGGCACCAAGCAGAAGTAAAATAAATAAATAAAACAATCCAAAACCATCACAGCCTTAAACAAAAGAAAAGGGCACCTTTCACTGATGAGAGACACAACAGCAATTTTTCAAAAACAGGTTTTTATGAAGGCGAAGATATTACTTATTTTTATATACTAAGAAAAGCAAAATGCTATTCCATGCTCAACACTTCTGCTGCAGTAGCCCTTATCAACACTTACCGCAAGTAATACTGTTTTAAAGCGAAGGCAGCGTTAGAACAACTTCTGGGAAAGTTAAACTCTTCTACAATTTCTCCCCACTGATTCTTCTCAGATACCTGTCAAAAACAACACACTCAGATGCACAAAACCGCACATAAACACAACATCGTTGATCGCGACCCTCAGAAGGGCTGCCATGAAAGAAACAACTCTGATCAAGATATAGATTTATTTCGATTGGATCTGGGATCTCTATTTCTTGCTGACAGTCACCGGCGATACGATCTTGCTCCTCCCCTTGTATTTTACAACATTTATTTTATTGGGGAGTGAGAAAAAGGTTTTATTCTGTATGGAGAGGTTTGTTTTTGTCCTCGCCGCCTGGACAATAACCAATCGGGAGTCTCTCTGTCGCCTGCTTTTAAATCCTCCCGCGGTCCGTTAAAACCCAAAGAAGTTGAAAATGAGCCAAGAAAGTCTTGATGGGGGCCGCCCCCGCCGGCTGTGGGTGCAAGGGAACCGTCCCGCTGAGTCTCCCCCTCCGCAAGCTCCATAGACACAGAGAGGCCTTTCTTTTGAGGCCTACATTTCTGTCCCTAGCCTTGAAGCCTAAAGATGGCTATTTGATTACACACCGTCTTGGCTGCCCCTTTTGTTATTTCTCTCCGGAAAGGGCTTGGAGGGCAGCGCCTGGTCCCCCCCACGGCAGCGAGAATCATTTCCTAGCCCATGCTCCGTGCCGATTATCGATGTTAAACATGCCCGCTAATTTTGAGTTGCACTAAAACTGCACTCAGACTCTCTCTCTCTGTTCGCGAGACACACACATATACCCAGAGCAGCAACCACAAGCGGAAGAAACTGCCTCACACACACAACCTTTCTCACTCCCCTTCTTTCAAGGAAAGGAGGGAACTAGCCAAAAATCTGGGACAGGGGGGCATGGGAAAGCTGTACTCTACAAACCCCAACTCCCCCCTTTCAGCTCTTCACCAACAAGGCCAAGCCACCAACCTGCCTTGCCTGCTTCCTTCTTCCACTTCCCCCCCTTCCCAATCCGGCTTGAAAAAGGACAGATCCCGACCCCCCCCCCCGTCGACCGCCTTTGCCCGCGATGATCAGAAGAGTTTCGGGAAGAGGTTAGTGGGAGGGAAAGCAGAATTAAAACTTCCACTCACCTTCCCAAATCCGCCTAAAGTGGTGATTCGGGTGTAGAGAGCGTGAAGATCCAGCTCCTTCCCACCCACCACGGGGATCTTCTTAAAAGGAGACCTGCCAAAAGAGAAAGAGAGACAAAAACAACTTGTCAACTCTGCCCCCCTTTTCTCCCCTCGCAGGGGGGCGCCTCGTCCTTCAGGGAGGGGGCTGGAAGTTAAAATCGGTCGGTTTAAACAGCCTCCCCCCACCGCCACCATCCCCTTCCATCTCCCCATTTTCCTCACCCTCTGCTGTGGTGAAACTGCCGCAGCTCATCCAGGAAAGCGAGTCCTTTTCTCCGGTGATCGGGTTGGTTTTTACCAGTCGAATTTGCCATTTTCCCCCGGATTTAAAAAGGTTTGGGTTTTGTCTCCTTAAAAAAAAAATCCAATAGAAAAACAACAACAATCCGCGGCTCCTCCTTGCCTTTAAGAGACCCAGGTTCCTGTGCTCGGCCGGGGATCAGCCATGGAGAGGGGCTTGTTTAAAAAAGAAAGAAAAGTTTAAAAGGAAAAAGGGAACCCAGAGAGAGTGGTAATTACGAGTCCTGTCTCCACACAACACACAGGGAGGGAGAGGGGCACCTCTTGGTAATTCTTGCTGCTGCCTGCCTGCCTGCCTCTCTCAGCACCACAAACCCAACCGATCCAGCTTGCACATGAGACTCAACATGGTGCTGCTGGATCACACAATGAATTGGGTTAGTGTTGTGGTAGAGTGGGGGTTGGGGAGGCTGGAGTGAGGTACTGACAGTGTGTGTGTGTATTACAGACGCGGCTCCATGAAATCTCCCCTCTCCCTCGCTCTCTCACACACACACTGTACAGCGGCGGCGGCGGCGGCGGCAGCGGGATTCACTTCTCTTCTCTCTCAGACAAAAAGATCTGAGGCCGCCGTGCTCCTGCCTGGGCGAGATCGCAACACAGCGAACCCCAGAGGCCGGCCGAGGCACTGCAAAAGGCAGCTCTGAAATGGCAAAAGGCTGCACTGCCAGCAAGCAGTTCCTGGCGGGGAACAATAGGCTTCTCTCGCGGCTAAGGGCTCATCTGCAATGTGCCGCAAACTTCACACAAAGCCGGGCGGAAAGAGAAAAGGCAGGAGATGGGGAAAGGGGTGGGGGGCTGGAAACGGCTACTACCGGTTGTTCCAGGGTTAGGGGCAGAGGAAATGTTTCATTCTTCCCAAACTTTAGCGAGAAGTACTTTTCAGGTTTATCGAAGGAGATAAAAACCGGAGAAAAGAGGGACTTAAGTGTTTTGTATAACCATATGAACAGTCTTTTTAAAAGAAAAAGAGGAAAATAATCTTTAATGCATTTTTCATTTTGAAAACCGTTCAACATCCTAAATTTTTGTGATACTAAATTTTTGTGATACACTATATTTTACATGTGTACATATTTTCTAATATCACATAACATATGACCTAAAGTAATTTTATGAGAGTCCCTAACCTCTACAATTCAGGGTGATCTAAAAAAAATCTAAAAAGTTTCCTGAAGCTGATGACTTCTGAAGATTCACTAATACAAATATTTTATATTAAAAAATTATGAGAACGTCATCCACTTAGATGTGGCTTCCTTGTTGGAGTCACTGGTATGTAGCTGGTCAATCTATCATAATGGTAAAGCTGGGAAATCTTCCCAGTTCAGATTTCATCTCAGCCATGGATTCACTATTTAGGCAAACTCACAGCCTCAGCTCATGTGCAATAGGGCAAATGCTGGCCTACCCTACAGGGATGTTGCAACACTCAGTAAGATAAACTAAGTAACACACTCTGAACTCCTAAAAAGCATTATATAAGTTGTATTATAAGTGCAGTCTTACTTATCAAGAACATCATATAGGTGGGGAAAATGTATTTCCTGAGGAAATTATGCTAGAAGTAATACCTGATCATAACTTGTATATATAGCACTTATTTTTATACATCATGTATATGACAGACTTTACACCATATATGTTATATATATATATAAAGTTTCTCAAACAGAAAATAATGACATACCAGTGGGGAAGAGTCTAATAATTTTGCAGACATTAGTGATAACGCTCAGGATTTCCTAACCCCAAATATAGATTGTGAGACCCAAGAATCCCTAAAAGAGAGGCGTGGTTTTGTGCATTTTGAGTATTGCAGGGTACTACCTGAGACTGGAAATTAAATGGCACAAGGAGAATGGATGTGTAAGGACCCCAAACAACAGGTGGTATGAGAGATTATAGCTGTTAGGGGAGCAGGTGAAAGATATGGGTTTGTGTGTACATGCACATATGAGGTATAAGGGGGAAGGGGGTTCAAGAGGTGTCAGGCCTGGAGTCTGGACTGGGCAATATTCCTGCATTGAGCAGGGGGTTGGACTGCCCGTCCAGCTCTACTATTCTTTGATTCTGTGATAAGAGGGTAGGATATCATGAAATTTGAAACATGCTGATGTCTCTGTTTACTTTACAAGGCTTAAAATTGCCATTTTTCAGTACAATCCAATACATGTCTACTCAAAAGTGAGTGCCATTGTTGCCTCCCAGATAAATATGGATAGGATTACAGTGTGGGAGGGAGGGTTGTATGCTGGTGCTCCACACTATGTATAAAAATGCTTGTCCAAACAATGTTTCTGATCATTTCTGGTAACTTGTTTCATACTATTGATGTGCAGTTTACACTATGAAGAAAATAAGCCATTCCTGATTTCCAAAATGGGTGAGACACTGGTTTGTGTGATCCTCACTTCCATCCTTAGATTGAAATCCTATACATGGAGTAAGTTCCAGTTAATTCAGTAGGGCTTTCTCACTAGACATGGGGAAGAGTGTAGTATGTGATGAAAATGAAATGGACTGCCTTCAAGTCGATCCCGATTTATGGCAACCCTATGAGGTTTTTGTGGTAAATGGTATTCAGAGGTGGTTTACCACTGCCTTCCTCTGAGGCTGAGAGGCAGTGACTGGCCCAAGGTCACCCAGTGAGCTTCATGGCTGTGTGGGGATTCGAAATCTGGTCTCCCAGGTCAGAGGCCAACACTCTAACCACTACACCACACTGGCGCTCAGTATGTGATAGTACTTGTTAAAAAAATAGTAACAACAATAATAATTTGCTGATCACAACACTACAGAGTCAGAATTATAAACCTGAATGTGTGCAATTCAAAGGAAATTCTTTCATTTTGTTCCCACTGGGTAAGAAATATCATCAATCTACATTATAAGATATCCCAGCCTCAGAGTAAAACTTCAGATAAACACTCTGCTATACTTGGGAATTTGAATTATTTCCCATTTCTCAATCATGGTTCTTTTCCTGCTCAAAACAGAATGGGGAACAGGCCCATAAAATAAATTATACTCCAGAAGAGGGGTTGATTTTAAAAAATGTCACTGACATGTAAAAATTGTAATATAGGTAGTGCCTGTCCTTTCCCTTAGAATAAAGATGCTAGATGAATATTTGAGGCTAAGGGCATCTTTCCCTCTCATGCAATAAACTGGAAACCCAGTCCTACATCATAATGTTACCAAATTTGAGATCTGGTGACTAAAGTTAGCAGAGTTCTGTTTAAAAATCGATTACACGTTATGGCATCCAGTGAGCCTGTCAAGGAAATCCATATTGCCTTTATGCCATGTACTGAATTACTTCTGGAAATTAAAATCTAAGATTGTTTTTCTTTCAGCTGGATTGCAGTTTCAGCATGAATACCGAGAGACAGAGATGTAAAGATGGTTGGTAAAACCTGCCCTCCAGGTCATATTCATTATTGGGAAGAGGACAAAATCCCCTATTTGGGATTATTTCTCAGCATTTTAAATCTGCCCTTAATTCTCCTCCGGACATTGCTGGTGAAAAGTTATACTTATCCACAATACCTCCCTAATTCGAACGGCTGCAATTTAAAGAAAATGATTCCCCCTTCCATTTGAAGTAATAGTATTTGCAGAAAGATTCAAAACTCAACACCACTTGAGCAAGCGTTCAGTGCCTTAGGGGAACAGAGACTTACTCGTCCTCCACTCAGGAGGGAGAGTTGTAAACAGTCCTCGAATGACTCAAAAACTAGGGGTCTCCCTCCCACAAGCGACTGGTACTTGGCAGAGGTGAGTCAGTTTCCTTGCTTCAGATACTGCGGTGGCGGGAGCAGCAGAGGCAAGGATAGTCAAATTGCGTAGAAGGGCTTCCATTGCTAAGCACAGCAATTTCCTACGGTCCCTTACGTAACCGTCAGCTGGGGATTCCCTGGAGGGGGTCATTTTATTCAACCATTACAGACCCCAGAAGCCGTTTCAGCGCGCCTGCCTTGCCGCTGTTATCAGAACGAGGCTGCTTCTGCGGCGGCACCACCAATACCAACGGCCGCTTAGCCAGCTCTTCACAAAATGGCGGCGCCCACGGAAAGAGCAACCCCATTTTGTGCCCGTGGAGCTGTCAGCGGAGACGAGCTCGGTTTAAGGGGGCAGGAGAGTAGAAGGCGGCGGCCAGTTCATGTTACGAGTGAACGAACGAGAGGAGGGGTGAGGAGGACTTCACTGGTCTCTCACTTCCCCTGAGAGGAGACTTTACGTGAAAGTCTGAAGAGCGGAGGCGGGCGGAGTCACAAAGCAGCTGCTACCCGCAGGACTGAGAGCGGGCGGTAGCTGATCCACCGGGCTTTGCTACGACATCTTACTGGGTTTTTTTTGGCCTTTCTGGATTGGCTGCTCTTTTCTTTTTTTGAATTGGGGCCATTTTCTTTGCAGTTCGGATTTCTTTTAACAACCCAGCAAACCTCGCCAGCATCGCGATTGTTCGCCTCCTCCTCCTCTTCCGCCGCGACGCAGGTCTCCACCCCGTTGTGGGACTTGAGTGCCGGTCACAACAGTAGGATGAAAGAAGAGGGATTGTTTTGCCGCTTCTCACTCTTTTTCTTCTCTGGCTTGTCTTCTTTCACCAACTATTTTTTAATTATGATGGTTTATGTAACTTTGCTTTTCCTGATTTTTTTTATAACTACATTTCTCCCGCGAAGGATGGGAAGCTATAGATTTGTATGACTAATACGGGTCACGTTTGGGAGTTAATAACTTTCATTTTTTTATTGTGCCTTTCTGAATGTATCACCTTGTTAAACTGATGCTCTTCAAGTTGCAGTGCTGGCAAGCTTGCAAGGTACTACTATATGTAAGAATCTCATTCTTGGTCTTTGTCAATGGCATTTTTTAACGAAGTTTTTTTTTCTTTATTTAAGAAGTAATTTTATAAAAACCTCGGGATGTCCATTATTTTCTGAAACTTGATTGCTTATTTTAATTGTAAGCTTATTTAGGACCTATAGCCTGTGGAAATTATTTTGAAAAAGGCTTAAAGTCATATATAGAGGCTCCTCAACTGATATCATAAATGCTCTTGTCAGAATGGCTTGGAATGCATTGTGTTTAGTTCTAAAAATTATTATGCTTTTTCAATTCACACAAAACAAACTTTCAGAGTGGAAACTTTTATATGTGAGCAGCACAAATTAAAACTACTTGATTTGGTAGTAATATTTATGAAAAATAAAAGCTGAATTGGAACACTGCCTAGTGTTATACTCTTGAATTTGTACCAGTGTTAACATTAACTTTATTAGAATGCAGATACTGTGATTTTGCCACAGACTTATTTATAGTGTAATTTAAAAGGTAGTTATGAAACAAAACCACTGTGGCCAATTCCTTAGTGCTAAACCATACCCACAATTCATTGTTTTACTAATACATCTACTTCTCCTTTTGCTTGCTATCTGTTTATGCGATGGTTGTTCTCTTATGTGGTTTCTGGCTTTCTTCCTTGGAATAGACTGTTCCAGCTTGCTTTCTGGCATTTTGTGTATTGTTGGTTTTTAAGTATAGATGCTATTCATTATTTTTAACAAAGAACTTCAAGCCTAGCTTAAGTATAACTTAAGGATGTATGCTTACTCAGAAATAAACCCCACTGTGTTCAAGAGAAACTGAGGGTTGTACTCAGAGTAGACCCACTGAAATTAATGTACCTAAGTTAGTCATGTCTATTAACTTCAGTGGGTCTACTCTGAATATTGAATACCACCCTATTTGCCTTAGCAATATCAGCTTTATCTTAGAATTTGGGTTACTTTAATGTGTGTTAGCTGTGTTTTAAATAATAAGTACACTAGTTTTTGAAGGTTGTAGTCCCACATTGTGCATTTTATTCAGTGAAACATCACTGATAGAGTGTTTTTACAGTAGGGAAGCATATCTTATTACATGTGTCCCCTGCCTTTGTTAATATCTTGAAAACCCCATTTCAGAGAGCCAGACTGCAGTCCTATGCACACTCTTTCTGTGTAAAGACTTCTTTGTTACTCGCTCTAGCCAAACATCCTCTGGTAAAGACTGTTCCTTTAAAAAATGTTTTCTTCCTTAATTCTTTTTTCTTTCCATTTCAATTGAGATAACACTAATGCAAATACTGTTCCTATTCAGGGTAACTTAAAAATATTGTCATTCAGTCATTTTTCTTTTAAGTCAAGTTGGTGGATCTTAGCCACTTTAATAATAAGAGCCACTTAAAATTGAATCTTGTCACTTAACATTCACATCTGTAAGCTGCCTCTGCAGTATGATTTGAAGCACCGTTACTCAAGATGAGACCTCACTGAGTTCAGTGGGACTTACTCCCAAGCATTTGTGGATAGGTTGCAGTTTTAACCTCACAAATACTCATCCTCATAATCCACAGACCACTTGTATTAATAAAAGTACTTTTTGAAGTAAGCTATGTAGCAAACTGTATTAATTTGATTCACAATTTATATTAATGGAATCCAGAGCTGTCTTTTGTGGACCTCCTGGACTTGTTATAAACTTGTTTATATGATGGTATAAATACTTAAAGAAAATAAGATGTTTGACTGAATCTTTAAAGCCTTTGTGTTGGAATTACTTGAAGCATTTACAGGGGGGTTGTCACTAGTTAAACAGCAATAACAGCTACTAAAGGATTTTTTTCTGCTGAGAGTTACATGGCATACTTTCCAGACTCTGACAGTTGTGCATATATTTTGCGCCAATATTTATCCTTTATTATGAAACTTGATTGATATGTAAAGTTGGATACGTTTCAAACTACAATCCAGATTTATGTTGGGCTAAAAATGAAGGTTTAAGTTATCTCAAAAATAAGGAAAAAAGGCTTCTTGACTACAAGCATCTGGCAAATTTAAAATGGTCTAAGTCTTCTAGCAAAATGGTACAAGATCATGCAGTTGAGATGGTGTTGACCTGCATTCCTTTATTACTATGAAATAGCTCTTAAAAGATAACTAACGAATATTCTGAGTAAACAGTGCTATGTACCTTGGTGCCTGTAGTGATTGTAAAGGGAAGGGTATCCCTAAAGCCAGTGCAGAAGTTCAGTCTGACGTCTATTCTTGTTTTTTTTTTTTTAAGAAAAAAGTGAGGGTTTTATCGGGGGAAAGTAGGTGAAGCTGTCTTTGTCCAGACAAAGGCATTGTTCCTATAACACTGTCAAGATGGGAAAACAAAGTAAATGCGGTAACACCCCCCCAAAAAAACAATTGCATCTTAGTACTTGGAAAAACTAAATATTTATGAATTTATGTCTGCTTACCGTGCAGCTCACAAAAGCAATCAGGAAGAAAAGGTAGTTTCCTTTTTCTCCCAGACAAAGTGCTGCCTTTATGATAGAGAATCCTTTGGGCATCTCCTCAAGAAAGTTTGGCTTTCTGCTTTAAGTTAAGTAGAAATCCATATCGTGGACCAGAACCTCCATCTCTGCAGGCCAGCTTAAAATTGGTGATATGTACTCCTCTCCTTCCAAGAGCTTGGTGCCTCTAGTTAAATTTCCCCTTCAGCATAATCCTAAACATCATTGGCTTGTATCATATCACCTAGGTTGACAATGAGGGCCGTAAACTCTGTTTGTTGAGAGAACCTCTTATTCTAGAGAAGAACAAGGTACATACCTGCATCAGTACTTTGGCCACTGGGAATCTTGAAAAGCTCTATTCACAACTCATGATTAAGGCAAGCTTCAATATTGTCAAGCCTCTCTTAATGCCATGCAGGAAAGGAAGCAGATGCCAATGGATCTTTGCAAATGATGGAACTGGAGATTAGGCGTGCAGCAGAAATTCACATTTCTGCTGTAAATTACTATTAATCTAGGTTTTCATATTTACTTAGTTTGTGGATTAATGTCTCTATTGAGTTGCACTGAATTAAAACTGTGATGCTCCTATGTTAAAAGGATAAACACTCTGGACCTGTTAGCACATAACACTAAACCATGTTTTAGTGTTGCAAGAACAAGAAGAGTGACTCCGAAGCAGCTGTGAGGAGATCAGAAGTTTTTACTTCTATTTAAAGGAACCGTAGGTTAGTATTGCATCCCAACCCTAAACAGTGGTTAATCTTAACTGGTTAGTGGAAACCAGGCACTGTCATAAACTGTTCTGAAATTAGCTTGTTTCTACTAATTAAAAGTAACTACGGTTTGTGGTTTCAGATGTCATGACAAACTATAGTTAGGACAAAATGGAAGCAAAAGGTTCTGAACTCTTCAAGGGAGCACCAGAAGATGTGAAGGGGGAAGCATATGAACTCTAACTTGCTAAGGTTCATCATAATGCTAAACTATAGTTAGCATTGCATGCAAATTCAGTTATTGTGTACTTACGTGTAAGGTTACAAATTAAGGTGAAAATTATTTGAGGGTTATTTACTTTAAAAAATAGTTTCAATGTAGCTAATTTTAGTTCCTGACTTACACAGTAGGAAAAAACAAAGTGCTGTAGAGGGCAAGGTATTGACTTCTAATAGAGGGAAGGTAAGATGGCATGTAGCAGATGCAGTACAACAAAACTAGTTCTAAAACACCTTTTTCTATAAAACACCTATGTGCCTCATTCTTACATCTGCCACTCTAAGCATTCTGAGGAGCAAGTCCTGTTGAACTTGATAGGATTTACTTCTGCGTAAAGGTGCATATAATTGTTGAGTATTTTAAGTGATGTGGAGTAGAATTTAGATGTCCCCTACCATAATGACTGACAATTTTAATACAAAAAGAAAAAGGGATGCTGAAGGAGGGGTGTGTGTGAGCAAATCCAGGTGCTAACTCCTACATAAAGATCAATACAGGAGATAGATGAGGAATGGCAAGTGGTCCCAGGCAAGGCTATGAAAGGAGACTTGACTGTGATGTGAGCAAGTGGGATGGGAAAGCCATAATATGTATGTTTCACATTATACAGTCTTTGAAAATCTGTTTCACATGTTATAGTTGATGTATCCGAGTCCCTCTCTGCCTGTTTTAGAATCCAATAGAAGTTATTACACTGGGATCATACAGAGAGGCAGGTGCTCTGAGGGACTGGTTAATTTAACTAATTATCTTATCCTGTGATGAAGAGGAGAAAATGCTACTATGCTTACTGCCTCATCCTTATCATTGCCAGCAATACAGTACCTAACAGGCTTGTTTACAGTGGAAGCAGCAGGTTCTTGCACCCTAGGTTGGCCAAGAAGAGGCTGGAGCAATATGTGTAAGCAGCAGCTCCTCAAAAGAGAGAAAAAAGCAGAGAATATATGTGATAAGGATTTTCTGCTTTTGGATGGCAATAATAGCAGGGGAGATCTGCTTTATAGAGACATGCATCTAATCTACACAATCAAGATTTAGGACTTGTTTACCATAAAAAATATGAGGGAATGTTTTTAAGCTATGTTCCTTGGATATTATGTATCCTTTTAGATTTCCTTTATGGAATTGTCAACTCTGGTCATCCAAACATTGAAATTGTTTACAATGACAGTAGAGAAGTCAGTTACATCCATAATCTTGCTATGAGCCGTTGATCCCTTTTGTGGCTTACTTCAGCTTCTGAATCAGAGGCTGAAATGTATTCTCTATTGCCCTTCAGGAAGGGTTATGATGTGTGTCTTATCAACTCAGCTGTTGTAATTATAGTAAAAGAAGGATTGCACACTCCACAGCTCTACAGAAAAAGCCCTTTATATTTGTGAGCTCTGACATAGTCCAAAACATCTGGAGGGTGAGCAAAATCACTCTGAGGTTCTAGCAGAGGTCCAGGGGCTTACAGAAATACCTGGCTAGTTAACACAGATGCCAAATCTACACTAAAGAAGTGATGTGGCTAAAGGCATGTTAAAGGATGGATGGGGAACCTGTGGTTCTCCAGATGTTGGAATTCATTGCTGACTAGAGCTGATGGGAGTTGGGAGGGCCACAGGATCTTCACCCCTGTGTTAAAGCATTAGTCATTAGAACAAATGGTTCTCAGTGCATTTAAAATACATAGTACTCACATTGTCATAGGCTTAGCCGGTGGCTTCCCTCCAGTGTTTCACTTCATCTATGGCTTTTTACCACAGCAAATATTCTTATCTCTTCCTATTCCCACCCCCACTGGGAGTACTGTCCAACCTGTGGTGTTACCTTTCTTCCCAACAGTCATTCCCAACTGCCTTGGAACAATTTCAGTCCAAAATTCTATTCTCCCCCTCCCCTTAAAATGCTGTATTTTACACATGCTGTTTGCTATTCTAAAAGTAATCAAACTTAATTCCTTTATGTACAGTGTTTCATATAAATCAGCCATGAACTCTAATGCTGGCTTTGACCACTGAAAGGAGGGTAAAGATGGTTGGTTATCTGCTGATCCCGAGAGGAATCAAGTTAACCTCCACAACGCCAGACTATGTGTAGTACTTCAGAAAAGGTACACCTGGCAAGGTGTGTAGATCTTTATGGTGGAGTAAAACATAAAACTGTTATTCTTAGGTATGAGTTATCTGAAGGAATATGGTTAATGGATAAATATCTCTTCATGAAAAAGGAATTAAAATGTACCTTGTCCTTGTGAGACAGACAAGTAAGAACAAGTCTCTTTAGAAATAAACTTATTTTGAACTAATATTTCAGCGAATTTGTGGTTTTCTGTGCCCCTCCGTAAGTACGTTCCATCAGTCCTCTGATCCTGGAAGCAGTGAAGATGACAAAAGCTTGTTTTACTTGCCAGTACTTTCATAAAGACCTGTGTGTTGGGAAAACTTGTCTTTATTCCTTTTAAATATTTCATTTACAAGTACCCAGCAGATTTGAGTCGTTGTGTCACCTTATATGTTTCATGGATTCTAATGTTCCTATATTGAATCTAAAGGCAGTTTATTCAGAATTCAAAGACAGATTTTGGCTTGCTTCTAGTAACAGTCTCATTGAATTTCACGGGATATTGGCCTTAAAGTATGTCTTTAAGAGACGCGCATCCTGAAAAAGGGCTCAGCAGAATAAATTATAATTCTGTTTTATTATTGGATCTTGCTTCTAAAAGAAATCTTAAATGACATTACCCAAACGCGTCACGTAACCAACTAGTGGGGAGGCGACCCTGGACTTAATGTTAAGTGGTATCCAGGACCTGGTGTGAGATGAACTTTTACCAAATTCAGCATACATGGAAATGGGCAATTGCCAAGGAAGTCCTACACAGTTGCATGTGACTTCAATAGAGGACACTTCTCAAAAATTGCAAGGAGGGAGGAGACTGGGGACAAAGGAAAGTCAAGAGGGGCAGATCTCTCCAGAATGCTTGGAGGTTATACAAAGGCACAACAATAGAAGCTCAGCTATAATGTATTCTACAAATTAGGAAAGGTACCACAAAGGCCATGAAGGTGCCAACATGGTTAATGAGCAGAGTCAAGGAAGCCACTGGAGGCAAGAAGACAAGACATCTATTTGCCTGAACTACTTTTTGTGAGGCAAATAAGGGTGGCAAGTGATTTAAGTTCTATGTCTTATTGACAAGTTAAAAACTAACAAATCACTGGGTCCAGATGGCATCCACCTGAGAGTACTGGAAGAACTAGCATGTGAAATTGATGATTTTGTAATAAAAATATGTAACTTGTTCCTCAGAACAGCCTCCATACTTGAGGACTGGAAAATGGTCAGTGTAACACTAATTTTTAAAAAGCACCAAGAAAATAGTACTGTATTATTAATGTTGTCATCTCAAGAAACTGAACTGTAGCTTGTGAGGCAGTTTACAACACAGTATTTCAAGTCAGATAGATCAAAGGCACTTCTGAATAATGGGGTGTGAACTAACAGAAAAATGTAGGTTCTTTGTCAACTGTCGTGATTGCCTCAAGTTATGTGGCTTATTATAAACTTTTCCACTTAATCTACTGAAAATCCAGAAGTTCATCTGCCTAGCTCCTAATTTGTATTAACAATTTGGTCTGCAATATATTAATGCACACAAGATGCATATCCTAGTAATATTTTTCACTTTCATACAGCCAAGCAGACTTGCAAGGTTATTTACCTTAGTGGGAAGTATTCTACAAGTGTGTTTCTGTTGGAAGTAAATTAATTATTTAAAGGTTATATGAGAATTGGAGCCACATCCTTTAGGTAAAATATGAAACATACACAGCATTTATCATCTGGAATCCTACTGGTTTTGGTATTCTAAAAGTTTATGCTTCTGTCGTCATTGACTTGAGAAATACGTAGGTTCATCTGTGTCCCGCTCATATAAGCACATGTCGTCTCTGTTGAAGTTGCGCTGATAAGACATGCTGGCTAGCCTCTGATTAAAAAGTGGAGGAGGAGGTTGGAAGGACTAGCTCTTAATTTACAATTAACTGTATTGTGAATAGTTTCTCTTCCCCCCCCCCCAAACAGGTTCTCCTGGCTTATAACAAACTGTTCACAATGCAATCTTGTACATGTTTACTTAGAAGTAAGCCCTATTAACTTCAGTTGGATTTATTCCCAGGTAAGTCCATGTGTAAGAGTCTCAGCGTATATAAGAAAGTGGAATAAAAATAGTCATTGCAGAATTTCAGCATTGTTTATGCACATCTGTCAGCCTTGACTCAAATGTTATACATCCCATTTTAAAGTATTGTGTCAGACTTTCTATAATAGCTTGCTACAAATCAGGCTATCTATGTCCAAGACAGATATGACCCACTGCCTGAGTCTGCAAGAAAAAAATGATTTCAGGCACTGATGACACAGTGATGGTAAATTTAATAATATCTGCTCAGAACAATAGTTGTGTTGATGGCAGATGTCTACCCTGAAGGCAACTCTGGTGTATACTGACTCTCATTCTCTAAAGAGAGGCTGAGGAACTCCAGTGTGAAAGGATAATATGTGGGAGGAAATTGACTAGTCTTCATACTTGGAGTACTGAATTAATAATGAAAGGGGGAAGGGAGACTTCTGTGTACCATATTTTCTGATAGACATGTCTTTCATATTTTAAATAAATGTTTGTTCATTTACAGTTGAGCTTCAAGCTAGTTCTAATTTGTTGCAGCATAGATGAAAGCAAGTTGGCAAGGCTTATTATGCAGTAAGGATATGCCAGTGACCCATGTCTTCAGTCATTAAGGACAGGGTTTCTGAGATGGTTTCATAACTTTGAAAGCAGCAATTTGCTGATTCCAGTTTCTCAAAATTAGATATTTGGATTTTTTTTTTAATCATTAATTTTTATTCAAATTTTTAAAATTAGATATTTGGATTTTGAAGAAATAATAGAACACTTAGGTACTGTGAGAGATCTGGCTGCCTACTTTTATCAGTCCTGTAAAATTAAGTTAGATATTTAAATCCTATGTAGAAACAAATGAAGTAGTCTCTTGTTTATGAAAGTTCATGTCACAATAAACTTGTCAATTTCTGGTGCTGAAAAGCAATGTTTTTTCATGTTTAATAGTTTATCAGGTTTAATCTCTAAAGAATCTGTAACAGTGGTTCCCAACCTGGGTGCCGGGACCCCTAAGGGGTCACGAAGTAATCCGGGGGGCCACAAACAGTAAAGAAATGAATTATTTATTAACCTTTTTTAAAAAAGTCTTAACTCCCTGGATGCTGTCTGCTCCCCACTGCCGCTGCAGATGACACTTCCCCCTAGGTCCAAATGAGAGGGGAGGACTTTTGCTGAAGTGGCAGAGCGTCCTTCAGGCATGCTGAAGGCAGGCATCTGCCTATAAAACATGTGGCAGACATTGAAGGAGGCTGAGGGCGGAGCTACCAGGAACCCTTGCCCAGAACAAGAGGAGAAAGCTTTTCATGAAGCAAAAGAAGCAAGGCTGCAAGGAAAGGCTACTTTCCCCCTTCCTTCCTGGCAGCCAGCCTGCCTGCCTGCCTTTCTTGGCTCCTGCTTCGCTTTCACCTCCTTTTAAAGATTATTTGCAAAGCCGTCCAGATCTCATATTTGGCCCAGATAGCGCCAAGGAGCACCGAGGAAGCTCAGGACTTGTTTGCCCCCCATCTCTGAGGCTAAATGTGTGTGCCAGTGTTCACCCTTTCTTCCACCTAGACCAGCCTTTCCCAACTAGTGGGCCACCAGATGTTGTTGGACCACAATTCCCATCTTTCCTGACCATTGGCAATGCTGACTGAGGCTGATGGGAGTTGTGGTCCAACAACATCTGGTGGCCCACTAGTTGGGAAAGGCTGACCTACACTCTGTCCCTCCAGTCTCTCTCTATCCAAGATGCTGTGGCACCTCCCATTTGCCCGAATGCATGCATACTTGCAGATGCTTGCAGGAGGGACAGGTGTGTTTGTGTATGCATGTGCTAATCTGAAGTGCATGCTAACCAAGTCATCAGTTCTGATGCTTATCCCAAGGCCTAAAAGCACTCACCCCCCCTCCTCAATCTATCTACCCATTTGTCTTCACAATCTAGCATCCTCACCACCATCACATTGCTGCTTTATTATTAATTTATAAAAGCTCAGTGGGTTAGCTGAGGCTTGGGTCCACATGCAGCAGCTGAAATGTATTTATTTAATTATTATTGCATTTATATCCCACCTTTCCTCCAAGTTGCTCAAGGTGGTGCACATAGTCCCTTCCATTTTATCCTTACACAGAGCCTGTGAGATAGGTCAGGCTGAGTGACTGTGTCTGGTCCAAGGTCACCCAGTGGACTTCATGGCTAGGTGGGGATTTGAACCTGGATCTTAGTCCAGCACTGTAACCCACTGGTGTTGGGAGGCAGGACTATACATCTTCAGACTGTGAGGGGGGAGGGGTATATTAATTTGATTGGACCTTTGCATTAAGAAAAGAAAGCAACACCTCCCTGTCTGCAGGGAGCTTTGAATGGAAAGGCATATTTGCAGATGTGATTTTGCCACGCACCATTTTTTTTTAGTTAACAGAGACTAAAATTATAATTACCATGGGGGAGATCACCAATTTTTTTGAGCTTAAAAGGGGGTCCTGTACTCATAAAGGTTGGGAAACACTGATCTATAATTTACATGCAGGGCATATACTATGGATGGGGACATTGCCCCTCTGTATAATTCAAGGGTTTAAAACAGAACTACTACTAACAGAAATAATATTACTAGTAGTAGTAGTAGTAGTAGTATTACTACAGTAACAATTCTTTAGGGAAGCATTAACATTCTAGGATGTTAATATGAACACTGGGTATGTATTGTGATCTGCCCCCTTTGGCTGTATTCAGGCCTTTGCAAGTTTTACTGTATCAGTGCAAGCAAGCTTGTGCACAAGCCTTAAGAAGTAGCTTCTTTTTTTAATGCACCAGTGAAAATATTTTGAGAAAAGTGAAAAACCATTAAATGTGAATGGTTGTATGGAAAGGCTCTGAAGGGAGGAATCTTGGGAAGAAAAACATCAATTCTATTTTTTTCCACCTTCTGTAAGCTAAGAACTTGCACTGGCTACTACATTAGCAGCATCACTCTAAAGGAGATATCAGAAGGCCGCTTCTGTGAAAAAAAAGGTTTCTGCTAGCCATTCTGATTCAAGTACCTTTAGCTGGCAAGCAGACCCTGTTTTCCTGCCCCCTACCTGCTTTCTCCCTGTGTTTGCTACCACTTCCCTTGTACCTGGCAGGCTTTTGTATGAGGTGGGGGTGAAGCAAAGGGTTGTCCTCTCTGTTCACCTTTCTCACAGAATGGGAGCCCAACAGAAGCATTGTCCATCTTTTTTATTACTAAAGTTTTCAACAAAAAACTAAAATTAAGAATAATATATCGGTCATCTTGGCAACATATCATTCTTCATATTGAGCAATTGGTCAGGAAGGCATTTCCCCATTGTAGCTATTTAAAAAAGGCCCTGAGGCAGTACCAGGGACTACTGTTGGCTCTCCCTGTGGGGACAAATGGTGGCAGCAAGGTTAGGAGAGTGTCTGGAGCAGGCCGTTCCCTGTTTGCATGGCTGCAGTATTTCAACCAATATGATAAGTTGAATATTTAGGTTATTGTATCATTTCTCAAAACACATTAACTGCATTGCTTGAATCTATGGTCTACATTACACAAATCCACAGTGCCATCACTGCATATCTGTTCTCCACTCTCTCAAGAGGAATTATTGACTAAAAGGTTACTGATTTAACATGACACTATATGAATTGTTAATTTTTACTGATTTTAATTCTTCATCTCCTAAAACAACATTCAATATTCATCGAACCCACTTAAATTCTTCAATTGGAAAAACTCTCAGCATTTCTACTGTAGCTTTAACAAATGTTAAAATGTTTGCTATACCTTTCCAGATAGCTCTATGAATGCAGTTGGAAGGTGTTACTATAACTGTTGGGAGGGGGGAAACCTATGTGTGATCAAGGGCAAAGCATTTGTAAATGTTGTACGAAGCGGCATTTGCTATAGATCATAAAATGGATTAAACTATTAGGGAAGAAATGTCACACCTGGAATATATTAAAAATACTTATACAGTAATGTAGTAGTTAATGTCAGATATGGGCCAGGAAGGACAAGGCCAAATCCCCACCTAACTATAAGGACCAGGAGGAGACTGGTAATTGACATGGTGATTGTGTGGGAGAAAAAAGTAATAGACCCATATGGCAGCCTGAGCTCATTGGATGAAAGGTACAATACAAATTCAATGAAACCAATGGAACAATCGCAAAAAGTAAAGTGGTTTTTGAAGATTTGTCAAACTGGCTAGGCTGTTCCATACCTGTTTATTCAAAACTCCTATCTTAATGTTACCACACATTGCACTGTTTAACAGAAATAAAAGAAAGTTACATGTTTGTTGGCTGCTGAATAGTTGAGGCCAAATACAAATTCAGTGCTTATAACACTGTTTTTTCACCAACTACCATAGTTTTGCTAGTGTATAGTACCAATTGGAAGGTACATGTGACATCAGTGCATTTTTATGATATCATTCTTAATGTCTTCCCTGAAAATATCCCTTTTATATTATCTCTCCGAATGTTTTTAGTCACATGAATTAATTTCTGTAGAGCTTTATTCTTTTTTTTTTTTTTTTACACACTCGTAACTACCTCCCTTGTTACTGAGGACAGAGTGTTCAGTCTTGCCTTTCATGTTTTTTGGCAGGTTTTTAAATTTTAGACTTCTACCATTATTTCTGTTATGAAATCACTAATGTGGAATAACCAGTGAGGGGTATCTGTGCATATAGGAAACCCGCATTAGTGTAATGTTGGAATTGAATTTACCTTCAATTCTGTGACTTTAGTGCAGTTTACTTGTGATGTGAAGGGATAATTTTTGCATTAGAAATATGATTGCACATTTGTGTATTATATTTGTTTTTATAGGAGGACATTTTGTAAGTTTTCTAGAGATGCAGAATTGGTCGAACATGAAAAGCAAGTATGACTGTAATATATTAGGGTGTGTACATGAGGTAACCCAAAGCCTTGTGTGTCATCTTTTGCTAGTAGTATCTAGTGCATGAGCATTCAAAGAAAGCATCTTTTGTAGTTAGTGAGTGTGGAATACCTGAAAAATCCTGATTTCTAAGAGGCATGGCTGGCACAAAGTCATAGCAACAAAATATCTCATGATTGACGTGAGCCTAGTTAGGTATAAGTTTGCTCTTTATTGGATTCATAATAATGTATTCACAAATCGATATACCAGATTATATTTCTTTCCAGATTACATTTTGCAGACCGGTTCTATAAACTGCTTTCATTTTTAATCTAAATTGATTTAGATAACAGCCAGTTATTTAAAATCATGATCCCCATATATCTCAGCTTTGAGGGTTGCTGGAATTTTAAAGTATAGTGTATCCACCTGGCATGACAATCCTATATCAGAGTGCTTACTAACAGAATCTAAAAATCTTTTTAATGTATGTAGGTACTGTTAACAAGTGCATTGTGAAGTACTCGGTAACATTTAAAACTGAATCTAAGTCCAGATTCAGACACTTACAGGGCTGGAGGAACAAATATCTATATGGACTGATTGGCACATGTCTTTAAAAAAAGTGGAATGATCTCCCAAATAATGGGTGTGGGCCAATATGTATAGTGTTTACATCACATGTTACTTTGTGTGTGGTGGACTACGCACCTTCACCACCACCATGAGAGTTGCAAAATTAGTCTGATCAGTTTCTGGACCAGGCCTATTGAATAGCCCTACCTGATGAGTCTGCACCTATTTTTATATTATAACAATCACAAAATCCCCCACCAACAAATGCTTGGGGCTTTGCATGGCTTATTTTTATTTTTAAACTTGTTATCTCAGGATTATTTTATCTCCTCCATTCAGTAAATCTTTCAGCCTTATTTTAGCAAGGAGTGTGATTTCTAAACATTTTTTCCAATTAAGGAAAACTAGTTGAGGGAAGGGCAAGAAGCAGTCAGGGCAGTTCAGTGAAAATATTTTTGAAATTCATTATAATACAGAAGTAGTTGAGGGTATTCCTTCTGTTTCCATAAATTCCTTCAACTTCAACAAGAATCAGTTGCCAGTGAAATGTCTCAGCCATCTTGCTTGTGGGCTGCGCCTCGCAATAGCGGAGGTGGCCATTTTTGAGCCCGGTGCCTCCTGCCCAACAACACCCTGGCGCAAGGCCTCTTGTGCAGGGCCTCCCAGTGTGGGGCCTCCTGCCCAACAACAGCCGCCGCCATGTCCTCCTCCTCTTGCTCCAGGCAAGGCCCAGGTCCCTGAGCCCAAGCTCCTGCAGCCACCCCCGACATAAGCCACCACCACCAGCAGAAGCCCGGGGAGCAGCAGCTGAGCGAGCCCGAGGACATGGCGAGGAAGACAACGTTGAGGCAGCAAACAGCTTCGCTGTAACAAATGCCTGCCGCGCTTCTGCCTCTCGGGAGCTGCCACCCCCGCTAACACCACCTCCTCTTTCTTGGTGGTGCTGATAATGATAATGTTATTTGTTATTTAATTTTATTTGTTATTATACTGTTATTTGTTATTTAATTTAATTTTTGTAAATTGTATTGCTTTTATTGTATTTTTATTGTATTTTATATTGTATTTTTATACCTGTGTTTATTTTTCTTTGTAAGCTGCCTTGAGGGCCTTTGGCCGAAAGGCGGGGTATAAATAAAATTTAATAAAAATAGTAATTTTTTCTGTCTATCTATTTCTCTCAGTTCACACAAATTTGAAGTATACAAATTTAACAACAGCCAAATAATTAATAAAACAGTCTTGTGGCACCTTAGGGCACGAGTGGGGGAACTTGAAGCCCTCCAGATGTTGCTCAGCTATAAGTCTGTAGCCGTTTCTGGACCGGGGTAGCCTGACCACTGTTGTCCACACACTGGTAACTTCCAGGCTGGATTACTGTAATGTGCTCTATATGGGGCTGCCCTTGAGGTTGGTTCAGAAGCTGCAGCTGGTGCAAAATGCGGTGGCGAGACTGCTCGCTGGGACAGGGTATTGCCAACATGTCATCCTGCTGCTGAAAGAACTGCACTGGCTGCCCATTTGCTACCGGGCTAGGTTAAAGGTTCTAATTTTGTTGTACAAAGCCCTATACAGCTTGGGAGCAGGATACCTGAAAGACCATCTTCTCCCTTATATACCCAGTCAATCACTGCACTCTGCAGGTGAGGGCCTCCTGCAGATACCATCTTATCATAAGGTCCGTTCTGCACAACATAGGAAACGGACCTTTAGTGTGGCAGCACCTACCCTGTGGAACTGCCCACCCTTGAATATTAGACAGGCGCTATCTCTGTTATCTTTTCAGCGACTGTTGAAGACCTTCCTCTTGCAATAAGCCTTTTAAGTTGAGACCTTATCCCAGTATGCTTCTGTGTTGGAATTGCTTTTTAATATGCTTTTAAACTTTTTTTTTTAATTGTTTTGACCTTTTAAAAAAAAATATCTTCAAAGCTTTTTTAAAAAATGTTTTAAAAGTTGTTTTAATGTATTTTAATGTCTGTTTTTATGTGTTTTTAGTGCTTTTGTTTGCCACCCTAGGCTCCTGCTGGGAGGAAGGGCAGGATATAAATCAGATAATAAGTAAACTCCCATCATCTCTGACCATTGGTCATGCTGGCTGAGGCTGATAAGAGATGAAGTCTGGAAAGTCGCAGGTTCATGCCTTAAAGGCTAATTCATTTTGGTATTAAGCTTTTATATATGAGAGTCCACTTCGTTTGATGAAGCAAAGTGTTTTTCTGAGTTGCATGCATCTGACGAAGTGTAGTCCACACAATCTTATGCCATAGTAAATGTGTTCATCTGTAAGGTGCTACAAGACTCTTCGTTGCTTTTGTTGCACCAGATCAAACATGGTTACCCCTCTGGAAATTGTTACACTATTGCAACTAGCTTCAGTTGTAACTGTCTTTTTGGGGATGTTTTATAGTGCCCAAAATTGGAGCTGTTGCTGCTATTGCTAAGGCCAAACAACATGTCACACTGGTGATTGCATTTAGCAGCTGTGAAGTGGGCTAACCTTTTTCTTGATGCTGTAGCCCCTACAAAAATAGTGCCCCCAAAGCTGCTATTTATTGTCAGAGGGAAGTTGTTATTGGTTCCCCGATGGCAGTGCTTGCTGGGAATGTAGTTTGGGCCCTAACACCACAGGTGGTCCTGGTCCTCATAGACTCCTCAGTCACAACTGCTGTTAAAAAAAGAAAGGAAAAAAGGGGAGAGAAGCATGATGGCATGTAGTTTGGCCACGAGCATTACTGTGGTGCATGTAGGGTAGAGCTAATCATTGCAAAACAGCAAAAATAAGGCCTAAACCTAAAATTTATTATTGCATTTAATATACCAGATTCATTAATTATAAAATGGGGTATCTTAAACCTTTTTCTGCCTCCACAGGCTCTTATTCTGTCCCATGCAACTGCTGAATAATAAATTTTAAGGGAATTTCTAAGGAATTAAAATGATCCTGCAGGATGTTACCCTCCCCTGCCAACAGCTGCTTACTGGGAAGAGGGAGAACAGAAGTGTAAACCAGAAAAACCTGTACCAAAATGTATCCAAAATAAAAAAGGTGTGTGGACTTCTATATACACTATTGCTTTTTTACCTCTTTCTTCACACAAGAGCATGGTGAAGCACATGCAAAGAAGCCAGGAAAGACATTTCTATGGGAAATGCTACTGGAGGGGGTCTGGCTTCCCTTAGGACAACCCTTAGCCAAAGGCTTTTCGGAATAGGTCACACAGAAATAAACATGCTTGTATGATTAACGTGTTCTATAAACAAAAGGTTGCATCCAGCTCAGACTACTAGATCTATGGAAATGAATGAACCTATGTAAGCCTTGTCCATTAATTTCAATGGATCTACTCTGAGTATTTCTAGCACTGGGTACAACCCAAAGTAAATAGGAAGCACTTAATTAACTAAAAGTGCTTAATTGTTGTGGGTGATGACCCAGAAAATGGTATGAGGTCACACTACTGCTAACGCTAATCAGGTCTGACTTTCTAAGGTGGTTAATGCAAGACCAGTAGTGTCAAATTCAGAAGTGCAGGGGCCCTTCACAGCCATGCCCCTTTCTAAGATTATAGAATAATTTGGCCAGGCTTCTCTATCACTGTCACAATTTGACTCCTTTCTCACTGTCGGAGACAGTAGTGTAGTGGCAAATTCAGAAGTGCAGGGTCCCTTCATGATAGCCACAAATGCTTCCATCCTCTTTTTTTTCCTGCTGGGTTGAGAATGATATCCTTGTCAGTGCCTTCTCCCACAACTAGGAGCCAGTAAGCATGAAAGAGCAGAGGGTTACCTACTGAAAAGAGTCTTCTCAGTGGCCAACTTGTCTCCTTTCACTCTGATTCACTCTAAGCAGGAAAAAACAAGGAAGTGTGTTAGAAGACTCTTCTCAGTGGCTAAAACACTCTCCTCTCATGCTGCTTGTCTCATAGGATGCAGGACCCTCCTGGGACCTGGTTCTCCAAAAAGTAAGTGGTCTTAGACACACACATCCCAGTCCCTGGATGGATGCACTCCTATGCAAGTCCATTTGGGAACCAAATGTACATTTAAATTATTCTGAAATTTATGAAGGAAGAGCAGCATATAAATTGTAATTAAATAATAGTACTGCAATAGTGAATAGTAACACTACTTTTTTAAAGACAAAAGAAACCCTAAAATTATTTCTGCTGCATCTCAGATACTGGTATGTCCCTCACTAGTTCAGAGTTAGAAAGGATGGTGGAGATTTGCTGGTTTGGCTGCTGATTTTGCACACTAAGGCATTCTAGTTACCTTGTCCATACAGTGGCCAAGCAAGCCCCAACCTTCCTCTCAAGTTAATTGAGGCTGGTGCCCATTGGGATTGATAGGGTGCAGGCAGGAAGACCAACAGCATGTGCAACCAGAGTCAATAACAGGCTTAGCCAACTAATTATAGCTTTGTCCCCATCCTCTTTACTGAGTTCTACAAACACTGAGTTCTGCACCAATGAGACTAAAGTGGGGACAACACTGAAACTGAGGGACGTGCTCTGTGAGGATAGACTGAGGTTGGTGTGGGAGTGCCCTATTTGCCAGAACAGATAAGCTTCCATTGCTCTCAGGCTTAAAGCCAAGGAGGAAATGGGGATTGCCACACAATTGCTGGGACAATCCCTGCCCAGCTCCGAGGCTCAGATGAAAGCCGGAGCTCCTCGTTCTTGTGGAAGGTAGGCAGTGAGATTAATAGCTAAGTATTCTTAAATCAGTGTGAGTAAATGATGTTCTTTAATTGATGTGTAATAACATAAATCCAGATCAGCTGATAACCCAAAATAGCACTTTTCCCTTCGCCTTAAGATCTAGTAGTACTAAACGTTTCCAGATACATCCCAAATTTTGTTTAAGTGTACACTGGTATTTCAAGACAGATTTGTTCTAATGTTTTTTAATCCAAATACAAGAATTGCAGAATACTAAATACTACTATTTGTGACTCAAAAGACTAAATACCTTTTCCACATGTGATTCTTAGCATATTACATTTCTACTTATATGTGATTCCGTGTGTGAAGAATATCACTCCTGAACTGATTCTTTTGTAGAACTGAGTGGAAGTTTCTTAGGCCTCAGTTTAATATAGAATTCAGTTTCACTGAAATAATTTAGACTTGCTTCCATTTAACATGTACTATATTTTAGATCCCAGCCAAGCCATGTCTATTTAATACTTAGAAGCCAGTTAGTTTTGGACATTTTGGATATTTTAATATCAAGTCTTGATTGTGCTGTTATGGGTCTTGAAAATTCAAAAAAATACACTTTCTGTAGCTGCTATTTTTTTTGAATAATTATTTTATTTTCTTCAAAGAACTACATAAAGAGTCAAAATTATGTCTGAATAAAAAAACTTCTATGTTGGGTTACAAGTGATGTTGCAATATGTTTTTCTTCATCAACATATTTAACTTGGAATTAAATCCATGGTAACAAATGATACTGACTTCTCAAGGAACCTTCATAAGGAAAATCAGACATCATCCAGATAACATTCTGAATCCTCAAGACTTTTTTTTTTTAAATACATCATTTTGCACAAGTTCCATGCAGAACTATGTATTGTACAAAAGCATATGGAACTGCACAAGTTGCATTTTTCTTCTGTTCATTTCCCTCTAGTCCTGGCCTAAGTTTCTCACCATCACCTTAACTAGAAGTTGAACTGTAGTGTCAACTATTGTAGTAGTTGTAATTTCTTACTCCTGTCTTGTTTTTTCTTGCTTAATTGTGGACTTAATGATCAGAAGATATAAATATATTTGCTGACACCGCAGCACAGCAGAAAGTTAAAACTTAATAAGGTAGTGTGAAGCACAGCTATTGCTCTGCCTAATTGCCAGCTCAGGTGGTGAGTGCTGACAGGATTGGAACCAACAGGGGGCCACGGATAAGAAGAGATCAGAGCAGCACACCTGATGTTTGCAGAAGTACTACATACATACCACACACACACACAATCCCTAAAGAGGCAACCCCCCAAAAATGCAACCAATCAAGTCTGCAAATACTAGCTACAGAATGTTGAGCTGGGAAAGAGAAATTGGGGGGAGGGGATAATATGGTCACCTGGAGATGAACATGGCCAGAACTCTGGGCAGTATGCTCCTATTGAGAGTGTGAATACATATATATCCAACTTAGGTGTCTAATGCACAACATTTATTGCACAAAAGGCATCCATTACCTTCTGTTCCTTTTGAGTTCTATGTATAGCAGGTTTTATTCTTAATTATGTTAAAATTGAGGGGGAGGGTGTTTAAGAAAAGATTTCATCTAAGAAAAAAATTGCCATTATTTCTACAATAAAAAAAATAGAAGGGACATGTATTTGTGCAGCCATACCTAAGCAAAAGAACATTATCAGAATTGTTTTAATTACCTCAATGGAAAATGTTATCTCTTGTGTACCAAACAGTTTAATAAAGTTCCAGAGATGTCTTGCATAACTATGCTGCATTGGCATCCTCTAATTAAGGGGCAGATGGAAAGCAGTAGGACTGAAGAGTGAGATACTACTTCACAAGAACGTGGGGATTGAATCTGCCGAAATAGGCTAGTGGGCAAGGAGGATTAGCTGTTGTGCTCTCTGCTCTTATAATCTGGAGCTGGTATTTTTCTAAAGGGAAATGAAACATGAGTTGGACTAGGCTAGAGAAATCTGACAGGAAAACAAGTCCCCTAGAAATGTTATAATTGCAGCAAATGAAATGCTGCATGTGACTACATCAGAGGTCAATTTGTCCCACTTGGCTTTTTTACCAGCCGGATACCTTATACGGATAATACATTCAACTGGTAGTAATCCCAAAAGTGCAGGTGTTGGTCTCTCACATCAAGCTTGGGCCTTAAGCTGCAGTCCATCTGATCAACTGTCTCTCCTACTATCTTCCAGTTTGAAGTTTGCTTTGTTTTAACAGTGCCTGTATCCATGAAGTGTAATTGGTTTGTTATGTGAATGTAAAAGCTACACATATCAGAATGTACATTTCTTCTGTTATATTTCTGTCCCACGTCTCATCCATAATGGAACTCACGGTGATGCACATGTGGCTCCCTGGTGGACCCTGACCTGCTTATCTTCAGCAAAGTGATGGCCTCATGTGCCTTCAGACCATATCCATTTAGTTTCAGTTTGTATTCTGTCCTGCATTAAGAACATTCACAAATGGTACAAATAGCATGATAAGTTGTGGGGTTTTTAGTATCATGTATGACAATTCCCATTGTTAGAATAGCTTTAGAAGGTTAAGAGTACAAAGCTGTCCTAAATACAGAAACATCAGCATAGAGCAAACATGTAGCATCCATTCAAGTAACAATGGGTTGCCCTGTCTCATCTTGCCCTTCTGTTGCTAGACAATCATGTTCGATTATCCCTCCTGTTTGTCTACTACTTCAGACCACATTTGATTTCTCTGCTCTTCCACTTTAACCTATTGGGCATCTTTGGAAGAAATGAAATACTATTCTAATCTTGACAGAAAACACATGGTCAGAGCAGTTGACCAGTGCAGAAACATGCTGGGCTATACCATTTCAGACTGCAGATGAAGAATGGATTATGGTTTGAAGGCCCTGAACATACAAAATTCCATTGTCTGGCAGGAAGTTCTAACTTTTTAACTTTAGTGTTTTTAATGTGCTGTGAAAAGGTTGGATCTTGTTTACCTTCAAAATGTCACAAGCCTTATTGATCTATAGGCGATAAAGCTGCATTTTGTAGATATACGGGTGAGGTGCTACAACATGTGTATGTATTTGCGGAGGAGCCTTTAAAGCTCTCCCTTCTCTAGTAGGGGGCTGCCCAGAGAAGGTGTGGGGGGGCAGAGTGAACAGCAGGGACTGAACCAAGCACTCCAAGCTGAGGCACAGCTTATTTTTCTCTCTGGCAGGTGGCCTCATGGTCAGGCCAGGAGGGAAGAAGGAGGCACAGCTTATTTTTCTCTGGCAGGTAGCCTCATGGGGGACCAGTGAGGGGTCTTCCTCTGATTTCCAGTTGGTTGTAACGGGAGGAATATCTCATTATTCTCTATCTCTCCTTTTTTTTTTTTGCGGAACAAAGTGATGGGCAGCCATCAAGGTTTGGCTAAACTGTTAGGAGGACCTCTGGTGCAGGTAAACCCTTTGAGTCATGGGACAGAGAAGAAGCTGTTGCCTTTGAGGAAGGAGGCTTTGGGGTCCTGTTTCAATGAAAAACAAATTTTCAAAATAAATGGAAAACATTCCTCTCCTCTCCCACTCCCCATGTGTGAGCCCATAATAACTCTTTCAGAGCAGAAAGGTAGCCTGTTTCTGCAAGTGTTTTGGCTTTTTAAACCCCCTTTGTTTGTTTTTTAATCAAGGTCTTTTTCTGCTTCTGCACATCTTGAGAATACCCCAAGTTTACTGTCACTATATTGGCTAGCTAAGCATGCTCTCTTTTTCTCTCCAGATTGAAAATGGAATACATGATTTAGCATATGTGTGGTCAAAGCTGCTTGTCAAACATCTCTGCCCTTGATGATAACACTGTGAAAATGATAGCCTTTCATAAGGAAAGGAGCTTAGAACAGTTTTGCAAAGATTCTGTTTTAAATTGGGTATATTGCCAGAGCAGCCTTCCCTAACCTGGTGCAATGCAGAAGTTTTGGACAGTAACTTCCATCAGCCCCATGCATGCCATAGTCATGCTGGTTGGCACTAATGGGAATTGTAGTCCAAAATATCTGGAGGGCAGCCAGTTAGGGAAGGCATAGACTTCATTTGTGAGTATTGCCATTATGCCACATAACAAGAGAAAATCAATTACTGCTAATTTAAGATATGCAGACGATACCACACTACTAGCAGAAACCAGTAATGATTTGAAAGGAATGCTGATGAAAGTTAAAGAGGAAATCACAAAAACAGGACTACAACTGAATATCAAGAAGACTAAAGTAATGTCAACAGAAGATTTATGTAACTTTAAAGTTGACAACGAGGACATTGAACTTGTCAAGGATTATACAATACCTTGGCACAGTCATTATCCAAACTGGAGACAATAGTCAAGAAATCAGAAGGCCAGGACTGGGGAGGGCAGCTATGAGAGAACTAGAAAAAATCCTCAAATGCAAAGATGTATCACTCAGCACTAAAGTTAGGATCTTTCAGACTATGGTATTCCCCATCTCTGTGTATGGATGTGAAAGTTGGACAGTGAAAAAAGGGGATAAGAGAAAAATCAACTCATTTGAAATGTGGTGTTGGAGGAGAGATTTATGCATACTATAGACTGCGAAAACAACAAATAATTGGGTGTTAGAACAAATTAAACCAGAACGATCACTAGAAGCTAAAATGATGAAACTAAGGTTATCATACTTTGGATGCATAATGAGAAGACGTGATTCACTAGAAAAGACAATAATGTTGGGAAAAACAGCAGGGAGTAGAAAAAGAGGAAGGCCAAACAAGAGATGGATTGATTCCATAAAGTAAACTACAGACCTGAACGTACAAGATCTGAACAAGGTGGTTAATGACAGATGTTGTTGGAGGTCACTGATTCATATGGTGGCCATATGTTGTAATTGACTTGAAGGCACATAACAGGATGAGCTGAGCTGAACTACACTGGATGCTTATTATCTCATCTCTTCCCCCCCCCAAACTGTAGACATATTTACACTGAATATATAGGAACAAACAAAATGGCTGCACACAAGCTGTTTTACTACACTATTAATGTGGCCAAAGAATTGCAGGGGGATAGTTAATCTTCTGTTTCTCTGAATTCTCAATTGCTCTCATTATTTTATTTTTTAACGTTCATTGATTTCAGAGGATCAACTCTGAAATGGCTTAGGCTGCAATCCAATATACACTTACCTGGGAGTCCCATTGAACCCCTGGAGCTTACTTCTGAGTAGACATGATTTGGATTGCAGCCTTAGTTGGCTATCATCTATTGATACCAGTAGGTAGAAACACAAGTGTCACTTCACTGACCATGATATTATCAATTAGTTATCCATAGGAATAGGAGTTGCTTTATCACCAAATGTTTCTTCAGATTTTTTTAAAATAAAAAGCCTTAATGATACTATGGTATCCTGCAATATAAACAAGAGAACTAATTAATATCACGTTACTTCAAGACAATTATTTTCTACATGAGAAAAAGAGGAATGACAATTTTACACATGATAAGGCCAATGGGTGTAATATACTATTCCTTTTTACAGCATTTAAAAATGCAACCCCCTCCCCCCAAAAATCTCCATGTTTGTGCTATTAATTTATAGCCCAGCACCTCTTCACTGACTTGAGATCACTTATTTAAAAATGATACAACAAAATGTAGTTATAGCCTATTTAAAAATAAATGCCAAATCTGTTAGAATAAGCAAACTTGCATGTTCCCTTTAAGGGATATTTGGGGAAATATCCATGTACCTGTTTACCATGATGTAACTTCCTAATGGGTGGGGTTAGTTACCTGGTTTCCTCCTCCTTTGTCCTGGGATATCGCAGACTCCTGCATTACAATTACCAAACAAAATCAAACCAATATTGGAGTACCTGAAAAACAAAGGGAAGGCTTCCTAATGTGAAGTGGGAGGGAGCAACATTCCACCTGGAAAGAGCAATTTGAAAAATTCCTGTGTGAAAATGTAGTGAAGACTACTAGAAGGGTTTGCCAGTAAGAGAGGGAAATATGCTGTTTTTAAAACTGGCAAATGTAGAATATAGGGGACAACATTTCAATCCTCATATTTTGCTTTCATCATGGACCTAGATTTTAACTAATTGTGTTTGTAAATAAAGACACAATTACTCAATGTTAATTTTAATAAAAAGCCACAAATGAACCTGATGTAGACATGAGTTTGGCAGCTCTTCAGGACAGGTGTTGTCTCTCACAGTATAGCACTCCAAAGAATAACTCTCATGTAAATCACTACAGTAAAAGCATGCCTGATTTAAATCTAAAATAATTTAAGAAGCAGTTTGCAAATTGAAAGTTTAATGCTTAAGTAAGATTTACAGCAGAAATAGAGGACACTGGAGCGATTTACAGTTTACAACCTGTGAGTGATCTCGGGGGGGAGGGGGAATAACTTCTTTAGATAATAAAGAAATGGTCAAATGTATTGGATTCTAAGGTAGAAATCCTTTACCAGCTTACCTAGAACTCAATGGAACTTGCATCTTCTGAGTAGGCATGTATACTATTTTACTGTAGAACAAAGTTAATGAATTCAGAGGCTGTATGCGTCCAAATACCAGTTGCTGGAAGCCGCAGGAGGGAAAAATGCTCTTGTGCTTAGGTCCTGCTTGCAGACTTCCCAATAGCCATCTGGTTGGCCACTGTGAAAACAGGGTGCTATCCTAGATGGGCCATTGGCCTGATCCAGCAAGCTCTTCTTGTGTTGTTAATGTTCTGTTTTTAGTTTGTCTTAGCATCAGAAGTTGTCCCTTATTATGAGCAAACATCAAACCTGGGAGGGGTAGGGAGACAATTACCCAGCTAAGGAGGACCTCCATTTCTATTTTGAACCCAACCCCTGTATGGGTAATTTAGAAAGAAATCAGGGACTGATAAGGTCTTTCATTTAATTCTTTAATGATGGTCACATGTACCTGGGTTCACGTAATGATGACGGTCTGGGAAATAGGTTCATAGTCTGTTTTGACAACCAGCAGAGAGTTTATTTTAAAAATGTACCTATGTGCAGAGATCAAGGCTTTTCCCTTTGTCAGTGGTGCCGTAGCCCACAACACCCCCCGATACAGGCAGCGTGGGGCTAATAAGCTGCCCACATGCCCCACCTTCCTCTTGTGTTGTGTGAATGTCGTGCATGCAGCATGCACATGTCTGTCATCAAACAAGATGGTGGTGAGGGCATCCGCTTCTTAGGGGAGCCTTCGTCACCATCTTGGGTGATGACAGGCACAGCATTCACACTGACAGGAGAAGTAGGTGGGGCGTGCAAGCAGGCTTATTGAAGCCTGTGCTGTCTGTTTTGGGGGGTGCCTGGGAGCTCCCTCTCTGCGATCTGCAGCAGGGTTGGGTTGCAGGACCCAATGCTGCTGCAGATCATAGAATGGGAGCACTACCCTCCCAACCTAAAGAGGGGCTCTCCAGGAGCCTGTCAGCCTCAGGGGCCCTCGGCCAAGGCCCAACCTGGCCATCCTCTGGCACTGGCTCTGTAGGCGGTGGTGAAAAAGATGCTGGTGCCAAGCATCCTCCTCTGTCACCTCTGAGGGCCATTTAACCTGCACTCTGGGTTCCTAACACATTTGTCACAGAGTCGCACTTTAATAGTGGGGTGCTATGCTAGCAATAGGTTGGTATAATAATTTTGGACTACAGTCTTAAATATGCTAAGAGTAAGCCTCATTGAGTGCCATGCAACACCTGAATAGACATTCATAGGATCACACTTTTAATCTAATGCTGCTGTTTAGGTGAAAGCAAATTTTAAAACTGTTTGATGCATTTTGATGTGAAGCTTCTGGATGGATTACTATGATGCATCGTTGGCAGGGCTGCTGTTGAAGGTGGTTTGGAAGCTTCAGTTAATGCAGATTGCAGCAGCCAGACTTTTGTTGATACAACTTATTTGCATAACATCTCACAAGTTTTAAAAGAATAACATTGGCTGCCTGTTCATTTCCAAGCCCAATTTAAAGTGCCAATACTTAACTTCAAAGCCCATTCCACCTGGGACCTAGGTATCTGAAGGTTGTCTCATCCCATATCAGTTTGTCTGCACGTTAAGATCTGCTGGTCTCCTCCTATGAGTGCTTTGATCTTCAGAGATGAGGCAGATATCATATATGGAGATGATATTTTTGAGGTGTTCTACTTATGGAGCACCCTTCACAGGAAGGCTGTGCTAGTATTATTATCCTTTAGGTAACAGATAAGAACCTTTGTATCCACTCAAGAAGTTTTAAGTATGGTGCACTTGTAAGTTTTTATCTTTATTTTATGATGGTGCTGGGGTTGTATTTGTGTAGTTGCAGTATTGCGAAGGGCCTACGGCCATACTACCCTGAACACGCCTGGTCTCATCTGATCTCGGAAGCTAAGTAGGGTCAGGCCTAGTTAGTGCTTGGATGGGAGACCACCTGGGAATACCAGGTGCTGTAGGCTTAGAGGAAGGCAATGGTAAACCACCTCTGAATATCTCTTACTATAAAAACCCTATGAATATATCCAAAAAAGATTCATAGTGTTGCCATAAGTTGTAATGGACTTAAAGGCATATAACAACAACAGGTATTGTGAAACATTCTGGAATAACTTTTTGATGAAGGGTGGTGTGTGTATACATATTTTAAAATTAGCAAAGATTCATATACTATATGAGCAAAGTGGCATTGGCAGGACCTGAACTTCTTGATAGCAGTGGCAAAGAAGAAGCAAACCTGGGCCTAGTCATAAAACGGAGTACAGGGTAATATTGAGAATATTAATTACTTGTTATTCAAGCTAAGAGGAACATCAATTCTACTAGTTTTGACCATGTTATTACCAGTCTGGTCTCTTTACACTGAAAAAAAAAATTACAACAGTACCTGCAATTATATTTATTTATAAAAAGGATTTCTATACAACTTTACATGTGGCATACCAAAGCAGGGCAGAACATGATTAAAACAATATTACAAAACTCAATCAAAATATACAGAAAAAATCACATTTCACATGATAAAAAAAAATAAAATGAGCCAGAGATCAGCAGTCCATAAAATCCTCAGAAATGTTGTTAACTGAAGGTGGAAGCACATTACAGAGAATGCCCGCTGGAACTGTGAGGGAAGGCTGAGTGAAGAAGTACTTTCTGTCCTGAATCTTTCAACATTCAGCTTCATTGGCTGTCCACAAGTTTTAGTGTTATGAGAGAGGAAGAAAAGCTTTTCTCTATCCTCTTTCTCCATGCCATGCATAATTTATACACTTCTATCATGTTGCCTTTTCTCTAAACTAAAGAGGCCCAAATGCCGCAACCTTTCGTTATAGGGGAATCACTCCATCCCCTTCATCATTTTGATAGCCCTTTTCTGAAACTTTTCTAGCTCTACAGTATCCTTTTTGAGCTGAGGTGACCAGAACTGTACATAGTATTCCAAATGTGGCCACACCATAGATTTATATAACAGCATTATGATATCAACAGTTTTATTTTCATTTCTGAATGATTCCTACCACGGAATTTGCCTTTTTTTGCAGCTGCTGTATACTGGGCTGATGCTGTACACTGGGTCGACATGTTAATCGAGCTATCCACTATGACCCCAAGGTCTTGTTCCTGATCAGTCACCGCCAGTTCAGACCCCATGAGCATATATGTGAAATTAAGATTTTTTGCTCCACTCTGTATAACTTTACACTTCTTTACATTTGCTATTTTACAGCCCTTTCACTCAGTTTAGAGAGGTATTTTGGAGCTCTTTTCAATCCCTTTTTGTTTTAACAACTCTGAACAATTTAGTATCATCAGCAAACTTGGCTACCTCACTGCTCACCCCTATTTCTAGATCATTTATGAACATGTTAAAAAGCACAGGTCCAAATACCGATCCTTGGAGAACTCCACTTTCTACAGCCCTCCCTTGGGAGAACGGTCCATTTATTCCTACTCTCTGTTTCCTTCTACTTAACTAATTCCTGATCCACATGAGTTTTCCTGGAACAGATGTTAGGCTATCTGGCCTGTAATTTCTGGGATCCCCCCTGAATCCCTTTTTATAGATTAGTGTTACTTTGGCCACTTTCCAGTCCTCAAGTATGGAAATGGATCTGAGGGACAAATTAAATATTTTTATTAGAAGATGAGCACTTTCACATTTGAGATCTTTGAGACCTCTCAGGTGGGATGCCATTTGGACCTGCCGATTTGTCGGTTTTTATTTTGTCTATTAAACCTAGAACTTCACTTTTCGTCACCACTGTCTGCCTCAGTTCCTCAGACTCTCTTCCTGCAAAACTTTGTTCAGGCACAGGGATTTGCCTTATATCCTCCACTGTGAAGACAGATGCAAAAAATTCAGTTAGCTTCTCTGCTATCTCCTTTTTCTGCTTGAGCACACCTTTGACTCCCTTGTCATTCAAGGGTCCAACCGCCTCCCTAGAAGGTCTCTCTCTTTTAATGTTTTTAAAGATTATGTTTTTTAAAATGTTTTCAGCAATGCGCTCCTCAAATTTCTTTTTAGCATCTCTTATTGTCTTCTTGCATTTCTTTTGCCAGAGCTTGTGTTCCTTTTTATTCTCCTCATTTGGACAAGACTTCCATTTTTTTTTCTGGGTGTCACTTAAGAAAAGCCCTACATAGAGTGCATTGAGTATTTAATCTTGGGGTTACCAATGCATGATTCACTGTCACCAAACCATCATGATCCAGGAATGATTGTAGCTGACATACTAGCCGAAGTTGGTAAAAGGCACTCCTAGCTACTGCAGCTGCCTAGGCCTCCAGTGATAATGAGGACTAAACTGCACACCTGTTCTTACAACGAGAGAGCAACTCCATCCAGAACAGGCAATACCCCTAATTCCCAGATCTGAGAATCGCTCACCCATTGGGTCTTCATCTTGTTGGGATGCAATGTTAATTTTTTGGCTCCCATACAGCCTACCACTCCATCCAGGCACTGGAAGATGAATGGTGAAGGCTTTCCCCCTCTGTGTTTTGCATGGTGGAGAGGAGTTGATTGTTGTGGCTTGTTATGCACCATAAAGAAACCCAGAACTTCCCAACTTGAAAGTTTTAAAAAATACTTTCAGAATCTTGCTTTCATTTTACAATTATATTTATAGGACAGAATGGACATTCCCATTACATCCTAAACCTGAAAGTTTTCTAGTTCTGCTTGTATTATAAAACTGGTTGTGTGTTTCAAAGATTACAGGTTTTTAAAATTCCAGTGATGAAATTAGTTCTTTCTTGCTGTTGTACATTTGATGTCTTGTGACTTTATTTTCATTTTAAAAGTCAGTGTGTTGTCTTTATTTTAAAATGAGGTTGTTGTACTTGACCAAGTTTGTCTGTACCTGTGAGATCCTTTGACCTGTGCCATGTTTTTGTAGTATTCCAATCCTGATGTTACTAATTAAGTGACTCACAGGCTAAATCATACATGTCTCCACAAGCATGTGCAAGAGGGAGGTAGAAGTTGAGCTCTGCATGATTAGAACATAGCTTTGCTTTTCAGAGTGTCTGGCTGCTCTAGGCAACTCCCTTGCTTTGGGAAGATGTCACAATTCAACTGAACTAGAGAGTGTACCACACAAATTAATGGTATATGAAGCAAATGTTAAATGGATTCTTTCAGATAATCAGAAAGCGAAGGATGTGCCAGGCAGCAACAATTTTCTTGAAGTGGCCAGCAGACACAGGAAGAAACAGGTTTTGTCTTGACACAAATACCATAATTGGTACTGGCAAAATTGTTGCTTACTAAATTAATGGGGTGTGTGTAGTGCTTCTGTTCTATATCAAACAAAAGGGATGACCTGTGCCATAATGTACTACTCCACTATTACATTCCAAAGCAACACTCTGGAGAAGCAAGTATGTACAGTAAGTGTACGACAGGAGTTGCCATCTTGGTGCCCACCAGCACCTCCTGTATTTTCCTCCTATTCAGTTCCTATTTGCACAGCCTCTCCTGCATTGAATACCTTAAGGATGTCCACATTTCATTGGATGCCAGGACTGGACACCCACCCCTTCTGATCTGAACAGAGAGGTGCAAAGCGTGAGTATATGATGGTGCCTGCTGTAGGTGCCTTTGTTTTCCACTGATAGGGGGCATAATTGCACCATTTTGTAGTCCAGTTTTCTGAGTTTAGATGTGGCAGCCATTTTGTGTTATATACCACATCCCCCCATGACAGCCATTTTTTGACTGAAGCCTGTGACACTTACCCAAACTGACAAATGTGTCCACTGGTTTATAAAGGTTTGTGACCCCTGGTTTACGGTTTTGAAGCTACTTATTAGGTAGCTTATTAGAAGAAATAATAGCTAATATTTATTAACAACCACAAGAACCAAGTCCTATACAAAGAGCAATGAAGGTGACACAGCCCTGCCTGCAGTCTTGTGATCTAAAATACATGCAATGTATGAGGAAAGGAAGGGCATTGAAAATGGAGATGAGTCATAAAGCTGAAAGAGGTGGAAAACAAGAAAAACCCTGAAATGCTGAGTATTTAAACATAATATGTAATTTTTAGATTATACAAAAGCAATCCAGATAAGTCTACTAGGGTATAGCCAGTGCAAATTTAGGCTGCAATCCTAACCCGTTACCTGGGCAAAAGTCTCATTGAAATCAAAATGACTGACTTTTGAACAGTCATGGTTAGGATTGCACTATAAATTAAGCCTTTTCTCATAGTATAAACAAATCTTTAAAATCGTAAGAACAAAGGAGCATCTCTTTCTATGCAACCCTGTTTATGAGATAATCTGGGAAGGCCCTTTTGTGTGTCCTGCTCTCGTCTGAATTATGATTAGTAGGAACATGAGAGAGGGCCTTCTCACAGAAAGAGCATAGCCTCTGGAACTCCTGCCATGAGAAACTCCCATCCCTGATTGTAATTTTGGTGCCACATGAAAACTTCTTTTTTTTTTTGCTTGATACCTTTTGGGCCTGAGCATTGTTTGATTATGCATAGATCTCTTTCCTTTTTTGTTTTGTAGGGTTTTTCTGATTATTGTTTATTTGCTCTGTTAGCTTCCTAGAGGTGTTCAGGTTTTGAATTAGGAAGATGGCATTGATGTACATTTAATAAATAAATAAGGACAGTTTCCACACTTTTGATTGACATTTGCCTGTGGAAACTGACTTTTCTTGAGCTGACCTGATAGATCTAGCAAACTGTGAGCCTAATCATTACAAACACATCCAAGATAGGTTGAAATGGATCACCTACCGACAGGATCTCTTAGTCTGGATTGAGTTTCAGTTTTATTAAAACCCAAATCCAGTTCATAACTGACCTCAAGCACTTGTTATGTTCTTCTACCTCCTCAACTCATCTCAATGAAAAGGCCAAGTATAGGTTCTCCAACAAGAGCAGGGCCATACTCATAGTTAAAAGTTCTGTGCAAAGGTACTGGACAAAATTATACAGACACAGGATGAGATCTAATGTAGTGCAAGTGTACTTCCACTTGCACAATGTAGCTTCTTCCTTTCCTGTCCCTGTGCACCTGTAAAATCTCTTCTACAGAACAACCCTCCAGAACAGTTGTGAGAGTGAGAGGGAGTTAGAGAGAAATGAGAGGTCTCATTGTGCAAGTAGATTCAGGCAGACATTATTAGATGTTGCCCACAAATCTCAATAAAATGTTGTTATATTCTTTGCACAGTACTGCATCGACATACATAATCACAACACATTGCTTTCTAATTGTTACCATGAGCTTCGCTGTCAACACTGTAAAAGCAATCACCTTCCTGGTGACACTCTCACTGATGTCTTCTAGCAGAAATATTGTCTTCTGCAATATCTCCCAAAACTGTTCTTGCAAGAATCAAGACCAAAAGTACTTCTCTAGCTGATTTCTGTAGACTACATTTGACCAAGTAATGGAGAAGTTATTTAGTTTTCCCAGAACCCCAAATTTAAATTCTGTTCTACTAAACTTTATATCTTGCATCACTAGGACATATGTCAGTAAAAAATTTCAAAACACATTGGAGAGGGGTGTATGAGTGAGAGAAATATGCTAATACCATGCTATTGACAACAACAGATGTAGATTACAAATAACTTTATCATAATAAGAGCCACTGGTGGATCAGACCAAAGGCCTATCTAGTCCAGCATTTTGTCCATCCAGATGCCTCTGTGAAGCCCACAAGCAGGACGTGAGCATAATAGCACTCTTCCACTCATACTTCCTAGCAGCTGGTATTTGGAGATACGCTGCCTCTGATCCTAAAGCAAATGAAGAGTCACGATTATGATTTCTCACTTGATTTAGTTGGCTGGACTTGGGAAGGATATTGGGAGTGATGTGCCAAAGTCAGGGGTGACAATGAATGTTAATCATACTCAGAGCAGACCCACTGAAATGAATGGACATAAAGTCCACTCATTTCAGTGGGTCTGTTCTGAGCACAATTTATTTGTATGTCACCCAGGTTCTTTATAAGGTAGTGTTATCTTTTACTGCATTTATATTAATTTGCTGGTCCTAATAAACGTGAGATAAACAAGTAGAAAAAAACTAGGGTTGGGGGATAAATTTTGTTCAGTTCACATTTCAGGTGAACATATCTAATTCACCCTTCCTGAAACAATATGTGTACCAAAACACAGCCATCCTTTGAAATTTGGACATTTCTGAATATTACAATACAGTTCTCCAGCCAAGTAATGTATGCAAAAATGCATTTGCTAGGATAAAGTGTGGCTAAAAATGGAAGTGTTAGTGAACCTAACATACAAATATACATTATGTTTGGGGAAATTGCATACATAAATAAGTATATTAGGAGAAAGTGCTTGTGAATTTTCACAAGGACTTTTGTTTATAAAAAATCACCAACTAATATGGAAATGTGAAGAACTGAACTTCAGGTTGCGAGAAACCAAAATTGACAGATTAACCCATCCCTAAAAAAATCACTTTAATGTTGAGGAAGAGGTTGTATTTGAAAGATGGCTTAATGGAAGTCTCTCTTTGACCTAAAGGATCCATTTACAAATAATTGCATTAATCATCTTTGTGCAAAGCCAGTGAGAAATGCTATGAGGTATGCCTGATACCTTCACTGATCAACTGAAGCCTAGGTGACAGGATCCTCCCTACCCAGGCTGCCTATGGGCCACAGCCCATTCCATTTTATTGGCATTTCCCACCCAAATCCACACCCAGCAGGCTGATCAGTGATGCCTGAAGAATATGATGACTCATAGGCCTTTAGGGAATCCTGAGCTGAGAGGAATACATCAGAAATGGGCTGTGAGATTCATACCCAGCTTCCAGTCTGATGTGAAGAGGTGGCGTGTGATGCATGGAAGAGATGTGGGCGCTGCCCCATTGGCCATTTCTGCTATATATTCACCTTTGGGCACATTATGCATGATATGCTTTCCTGTTTGAATTTCTGTGGTATGTACAAAATGTTCTCATTCTGTCACCCTTTGGATTGGCTGTGCCATTAAGACAATACATCTGCGACTGTATTTTACATTGCCATTTTTCTAGATGCATAAAGAGTAAGTAATTTGTCACCCCAGCAGCAAATTACAGACACAATATTTGTAGAGACATCCTCATTTTCCTTAGCAAAGAAGAAACATTTTCAAAGGACAAGGAGCGCTGTCTAAGAAAATTATGCAGGCACTCTTTTACTATCAAAAGAATTAACTTCCCCTTCCCCCCCCTTTCTTCCTCACTACATCATATATAATGGCTTGCCTGCAAATAAGTTGGCCAAAGAAACTCTGGCTCATATTCAAGACTGCTGAGACATCTACCAAATATTGAGAAAACATAATCACTTTCAGTAGTAGCAGTTCATCCACTATTAATATCTCACATTAGTTTCCTGTCTCTGTGTGTGCATGGAAAAGGAGAAACATTGGCTGTAAAATCTAAATTTTTGTTTAAACATTTGGAGGGGGTCTTCACTAGATTAAAAAAAATCAATGTGACTTTAACTGTCTTGCTCACATGAATAAAATAGTTAAAAATAGACTCTCTCTGTCTCTAAGACAATTATTTATTGATTGATTTGATTTATATCCTGCTCTTCCTCCCAGTAGGAGCCCAGTAAGTTTAGTGGGGTTTACCTCCTAGTAAGCATGCTTAAGGATAGGCGAAGTCTCCAGTTAACACGAGTTCTAGGATTTCAAAACAAAACACTTCAGTTTAAGGGAAGAATGTATTTATTATTTATAGCATCTTTCACTAATGGTTTCAAAGGGCTTAACAACAGCGTGGCACAAAACAAAGAGTAAAAGCAGTTTAGAGCAATTAACACCCCCCCCCAAATCAGCGGTAAAACAGTTATTACTGTGTGAACCACTTTGCTGTTTCTTTTCGTAATGAAAAGTGGTAGAGAAATCTTAGTAAACAACATAATGCAGTGCAATCCTAACCACGTCTATTCAGAAGTAAATCATATTGAATTCAAGTGGGCTTACTCCCAGGCAGTGAAGGTGGGTCCATCAGGGTGATTGGGGCATTTGCCCATCACCTGTCTGCCTTCAGCTAGCCCACACCTGCCTGCTTTCTTGCAGCCAGTCCAGGGAGGTCTGTCAGCTTCCTCCTTTTTAGTTTCAGTGTTGCCCTTGTAGAACTCATCAGAGAAGTGGATGGGAACAAACTTAGAATTATTGGGCTCACCTGGCATTGGTTCTGGTTCCACCTACTGTTAGCCTCCCTGCCTTTTGCCCTACCAGTGGCAATGGCACCAGCCACCACTGCTCCAAGATAGGTAGAGTTAGGATTGCAGCCTAAAATCTTAAGGCACATTGAAACAGGAGCATTTTAACCTATTTGCAGCATATTGCAGCGCATAGCCTGGAAATGAAGAGGCAAGACAACATGAGATGTGGGTAAATCAAGGGCCACGTTTATTAGAATAGTCAATTACATGCTTGATTGCATAGTAGAATGATCTGCAGAGACAAGTGTGGAACTTATCTCATTCCCCATCGGGTGAGGGCACCCTGCCATGGGAAAAGGGGGGTGGGCCAAGCCCAAGCCCTTCTTCTGGGCCTCATCCCTGCAGGGTGGTTAGAAAGGCCTTCCTGCTGCACCCCCCCTCAGGGCCGCACAACCTCCGAGTGGGTGTTACAGGTTAGCCCCAAAGGTGAGCCTTATCCTGCCAACCGGCCGCACAACCTGGAAGGCAGGCCTCAGAACCCACCGATCACCTTAAAGGGTGCCTAAGGGTGGTCAGCAAACCCTACCTTGTGAAATTCCACACCTATCCACCACAGAAGATGACAAGCCTCAGCTGGTCTCCGCACTTCAGGAAGGATGCCGACAAACTGGAACAGGTTCAGAGGGGGGCAACAAGGATGATCAGGGGACTGGAAACCAAGCCCTATGAGGAGAGACTGAAGGAACTGGGCATGTTTAGCCTGGAGAAGAGAAGACTGAGGGGAGATAGGATAGCACTCTTCAAGTACATGAAAGGTTGTCACACAGAGGAGGGCGGGGATCTCTTCTCGATCATCCCAAAGTGCAGGACACGGAATAATGGGCTCAAGTTGCAGGAAGCCAGATTTCGACTGGACATCAGGAAAAACTTCCTAACTGTTAGAGCCATTCGACAATGGAACCAATGACCTAGAGAGGTAGTGGGCTCTCCGACACTGGAGGCATTCAAGAGGCAGCTGGACAGCCATCTGTCGGGAATGCTTTGATTTGGATTCCTGCATTGAGCAGGGGGTTGGACTTGATGGCCTTGTAGGTCCCTTCCAACTCTTCTATTCTATGATTAGTCCCTCTCCCCCCACCTGCGACAAATTATTTCACACAGGGCACTCTGCAAATCAGAAAAAATCAGATCGTTACCCAGGTCAGACATATGCACGGTGTCTGGCCAGTAAAGGTCGCCCCTCTCACACCTCACCTGGGTGTGTATTACCTTGCCCTGCTGATCATTTACCTTTCAACTAGCCTTTTTCAGGCCTCTGGGATCATTCCCACCCCTCCAAATCCTCCTCTGGAGGATATCGGACCAAACAATCATGGTCCCAGGCCACCTCCTGCATATGGCCTCAAAGTCCAGGCAAGCCTGAATGACAAGGGCTTTCCCCTTCAGCATTCCCAGGTCATTGCCACCCAAATGAATAACCACAACCTGTGGAGAGTGCTGCACCAACGAAGCATCAAACAGCGTCAGCAGGAGGCGTTCCCACAGCATGCCACATCTACCCAGCCACTGGACCGAAGCGCAATGGCTGAGCCCAAACTGGGTTCCGTGCCTGGTCTACTATGCCCTCCTCTTGGCCCAGAACACCATGCTGTGGCCACAAATGAGTACCTTGACTCTCTCCAGCACCCTCCAACCTGTTAAAACAGAAACAATTAACAATACGCACATTAGCGCAACAATCAAGGTGGGCCCTTAATTGGCCTAACATAAGCACGGAAAGCACCTGATCTCCAGCGACCCACTGCCTGAATTGATGTGCTTCCAAATCCCAAGAGAGCTGCTGTGGAAACTGCACCTATCCTAAAAGAATGCGTACCAAACAGCCCCGGGTCCAAACCCAAACATGACAAAGCCCGACTGGTGATGGACCAGAACTGGAACTGGAACTTAGTCAAAGGCAGACCATCCTGATGACAAAATAGGAAGCCTCGGGCCTCACCCCTGACTTGCAAAAACAAACTCAAGGTCTGAACTGGGCACAGTCCACCTACCGAGGAAGGGGCCAACATAATAACAGCTCCTCGCTCCCTCTGGTCAGTCTTTGACCTGCGCAGATGAATCTGCACACCTCTATCCTCTACCATCACATCACCCACCTCCATCGCCTGACCGGACTGTCAGTCCTTGAAAAAGCAAGCAGCTCTCCCATACGAAAAGCCCCCCAGAAACGCTAGAACAGCAACAGCATGAAATAAGGCTGCCTCATAACTGGAACTACATAAGGAAAGCCAAAGCCCATGAAAACCCAACAGAATCTCAGGCGTAATAGGGCTATGAGTGTCTAGTGCAGGAGGATGGGCCCTGGACCACCCCTCCAACATCTTCCTTACCCTTAAGTCCCTGGAGGAATCAGTCACACCCCTTAATTTAGCCAGGAATCCAATTCCCACTAACTTACCCCTAATGGTTTCACCGAAAGTCCCTGGCGATACAGAGCCACACAAAATTCCATCAACTGGTCCACAGGTATGGGCCAGGGAAGAGAGTACCCCCTGCTACAACAAAAACTCTCAATCTCCCTACCTGTTCTCAAATAGGAGTTTCTTGTGCTGGTGGCAAAGGACTGCATTATAGCCTCCTCAGCTTCAAGCTGCCAAGTTCCCACAATGCCACCGGCATTGGCTCCGGCTGAAGCCTGGCCAAAGGGGCCAATTCCCCAAAATGTGTCGTGATGGCGAGACAGGGAATCAGCCACTCCGTTGTCCAGGCCAGGAACATGGCAAGCAAGAAAAAGAATATTAAATGGAAGGCACGTACCAAAACCATCACTCGAGCATTCCTAGAAGTAAGAGAGTTGATAACGTGTACTGTGGCCTGGTTATCACACCAGAAATGCACCACAGAGTTAGCCAGCTCAGCCGCCCATAGGTGCATTGCAACCACTATTGGGAAAACTCCAAGAAAGTCAAATCCCTAGTGATGCCAACCTCTGCCCATGCCCCTGGCCATGCCTCAGCACACCACCTATCCCTGAAAATAACCCCAAAGGCTAAAGCCCCAGAGGCATCAGAGTGGACTTGCAACTCTGCCTCCAGCAGTAAATCCCTACGCCAAAATGAAACCCCATTAAACTGCTCCAAAAAATGTGACCAAACTAGCAAATCCTCCGTCATGTCCCTAGTCACTCTGACCCAATGATGAGGCCTGGTGAGGCCCTTCATCAGGTCACAAATCCTGCGCAGAAACACTTTGCCAGGTGCTATGACTCTGCACGCAAAGTTCAAATGCTCCACCAACTCCTGAAGCTCCCTGAGTGTAACCTTTCTAGCTTCCCGCATGCTATCAACTCTGCGCTTCAAATCCCCTAGCTTGACTGCCGGTAAATGACAAGCCTGTGCCACTGAAAAGGTGAGCACAGGAGATGGGCCCTCCGTTTTTTCTTTGGCCAAAGGCACACCTAACTCCTCTGACAACTGCCCAAACGTCCCCATCAGCTGGCTGCACTGCTGAGAACCAGCAGGACCAGCAAACAGAAAATCATCGAAATAATGTACTACTGCATCACAACCAGCTTGCCTCCTGAGAGTCCACTCAAGGAATGTACTAAAGCGTTCAAAATCTGAACACGAAATAGAACATCCCATGGACAAAGCTCGATCCACATTAAACAAACCCTTAAAAGAAAAGCCCAATTATCAAAGTCCAAACGGTGGACTGGCAGGAGGCGAAATGCTGACTTGATATCACACTTTCCCATGAGAGCGCCCTGGCCAAAATGCCGGACAATCAAAACTGCGCTGTCAAAGGAAGCATAACACACTGAACACAAATGTTCGGGAATAGCATCATTCACTGACTGCCCCCTCGGGTATGAAAGGTGATGAATGAGCATAAACTGTCCAGGATCTTTTTAGGAACGGTGCCCAAGGGAAAAACCCTTAGCATGGGCATGGGAGGGTGATCAAAAGGGCCCAAGACCCGTCACTCAGCCACTTCCTTATTAATTTTCTCCTGCACCACTAACTCCATACCCACCACAGACCTAAGATTCCCTGACATATAGGGCCTATGCTCTCCAACAACCGGAATTCTAAAACTGCAACGAAAACCTTCCCCCAAATAAGCTGCATCTGCCCTTCTAGGGTAATACCCGAGCAAACGCATAAGCTGGGGAATTTTAATTGGCATGGGGCCCTTTCCTGAAGGTTGTCCTCCAGCCCCTGGTTCCCCCCCCTTTGAAAGCCCTAGGGCAACTGGTGAAGGGGTGGGAGCCAGTGCAAATGGAACACTCCGTGCCTAAATTTACATGGGTTCCTATTGCAAAAGTTCTTGGTGCTAAACTCCCAACAGAGCAGGTGGGGTTGAACCCCCTGCCCCATGAACCCACGGGCAGGAGCTACACTGGCAGACTTACCAAGTAAATGCCCTCTATCTGCCCTGTCACCCTGCACAGGTCGAGCTGGAGTCATAAACTGCAACCACAACTCAGGGTCCTTTCTATCCCACAGCAGGTAACGATCCACGGCCACCCTCATCCTAAAGAATTCATCATAGGCCAGCCACGCTGACCCGATGAATTCCGTATGCACTCTAAAAACTATATCAAGGTACTTCACCAAGGCCACAGCCGCCATGGGCTGGCGCTGGATCACTACACCCATATAGATCAAAAACCCTGCCAACCAATTGCCCCAAGTCCTGTCTACCTTCTTCCTTTTAAATTTTTCATTTTCCCACTCTTCCTGCCTATCCTTTTCTTTCTGTTCAGGCCCTCGATATAATAAGAACACGTCCACGTATTCCCCTCTTCATATACACTCCTTCTTTGCAAGCAACAAGTAAGCCCCCAGGGGAGAGGATGTCTCCCCAAAAGGCAAAGCGCCAGCCTGAACATAAGCCAAAGGATCAACAGGCACCTGGGGCCACCCACAGACGTCCAGACCAGCCTACAAGCCTCACTTACAGGCTGCTGTTGTACTGGATGAGCCATCCCCCTTCCATACCCAGAAGTCACTGCACCTGCAGAAGGAGAATAAGGCCACCCTTGATGCGATCCCCAAGGCGTGCCCCCAGGCCCCATCCCAGGGCACCCAAGCATTCCCTACACATTACCTTCAGGTGCAGACTCACCATAACCTGAATGAACCGCTGCCTTCTCCACCGCAGGACTCTCAGGAGCCACCGCCTCCACCACAGGCGTCGAACAAGGAGGTGCAAACCGACCTGAGGAGCCCTCTAGAGCTGCCAATCAGCCTAAAACAGAATCCCAGTCACTGACTTTCTTATACTGCTGCCCCCTAGCTGTTTTAACTCTTGCCCCACTAACTTCCTGAGGCCTCCTATTCCACCTCTCCAATGACTCAATGTGAGCCAATATGGAAGCCATATCAGGGCCCTCCTCCTCTGAGGATGAGGATTCCTGAGGTGGAGTGGGCGGCCTCAGCACTGGCCGCTTCATGGCCTTCCCCTTTCCTTTAGAACCCCCAGCGCTCTTCTTGGGAGGCATAATGTTCAACTAATGGTTAAACAAATGCACTCAGAATGTCTGTGTCAGACAACGCAGACAATTATTTGAAGTGCTGCCCCCCCTGAAGGAGCAAAATGTGCTCCAAAATGGCCACCACAGAGAATTGTAGTCAAAATGGCTGCCCCTACGAAGGAGCAAAATGAGCTCCAAAATGGCAGTCCCACAAAATGTGCTCAAAATGGTTGCCTACGAAGGTGCAGAATGTGCACAAAAATGGCCGAAAAGATAATTGACGGGAAATAGCCGGATGGGCTAAATAGCCACCCGCTACCCCCCCAGGAGCTGCAGAAGATAGGCAAAAGCCCACCTAACAGGGGCCAAATACCACCCCTAACCACTCCAGGAATACAACCAGGCCCCCAACTGCCTTCAGCAGCCCAGGGATCAGCCCCAACCACTGTCTCCAAACCACCAGGTCAGCATATAAGAAGGGAACTCCACAGAACAGCTCCTATAGGGAGGAGCTATATTCATCCAGCACCACCTTCTGAAACTTACCTTGGAAGGAGGAGTGGAACCAGCACAGTGTGGTGACCCAAACGTGGCCCAGAAGGATATCATGGGTGATGGCATTGAAAATCACTGGTAAGTACAGGAGAATCAAAAAGGCTGTAAGAATTAACTTAAACCTTTTGTTAGCCTTTAACAACCAATGATGAAAGTCTGCTCAGCTATTTCGATTTTTCATTTAAATGTTCTGTGACAAGAGTGACTGTATGGCATTAAACTCTGATCACTATGCTGACAATGGTTTTATTATTTGTAACACAGAAGGGCACAGAGGTTCTGACTTCATTGTACTAAGACTTTCAAAAGCATAAGACAAAGATGCCTTTGCTTCAGTTGAAGATTTTTCAAAGGAGAGAAATCGAGTTCACACAGACAACACGGACAACTAGAAAACAAGACAGATATGTCAAGAATGATGAGCAGTGGCTAAGGATGAAGTGTTTGAGCGCATGCTATCTCCATCAACTGGGCAGAATTTTTATGTTGGTCTGAAATGTGTTAGCTTCTTACAACTTGGAGGAAACCCAGTATCTGCTAAAACAGACCTTTGAGAACAATCTCTAAGGCAATAGGTTTGTTTGGTCTCCTGGGGCATTCTGGCTTATCTGTGCTATTTCCGTAGTGTATCCAAGCAGTACTCACAGCAGGAATGGGATTCAAAAAGGTAAGGCCAATAAAAGAGGGACTATATCTGAGTTGCAGAGTACCAAGCACATACATTCCTTTCCACTGATATTGGAGGTGGTTGATGATGATGATCAGGATATTTTTTTCCTTTGGTGATAACTCTCATTAGTTAGGACTAAGTAAGTACAGATGGCACTTTTCCTCATTTGCATCTTAATAAATTCTCATGTTAATAAAATTAGTATTTTTAATTTTCTTTATTTCAAATATTATTTCCTGCAAGATGTATTAAAAGTGACTGCTTTTCTGGCATCCTTGTTTATCACAGAACATTTGTGTAGCTCTCCCTTCCCCTTTTCTTTTTAATATAATAAGTGATAATTACGCCCCTTGGGTGCACCTTGCCTGCTGCTGCCTAAAACACATGGCAGCTTGTTTTCTAGAAGAATAGATTTGAAATGAAGATACAATCACACATGCAGAATTAAATATGAATATAGCTCAATGTTTTTTAAAAAAACAAACTAGTGGAAAGTATGTTCAGCCTTGCAGTATGGTGCTCTTTTCTATGGCTTCCATGTTCATATTAGCTGAAAAGACACCCATCCTATGGTCTATGCCCAGGGGTGCCTGTAGGATTTTTCAGGCCCTTCAACCCATTCACAAAAGAGGGCACAGATTTGCATGAGATGTGCATATTATTTGCATGATATGCAAATATGTCTCCTCTTTTGCAGGTGGAGTAGAAGACCCAAAAATAAATTAGTGGACAGACATGTAATAAAATGTCTGACAGGCAGAATGAGAACTTGTTAAACTGTTCCCATCATTATATTTCCAAATTAGCAAAGGCTTGACCTGTTGAATGTCTGCCTGCCACACAGCTGTTAAAGCCATAAGAACCCAGTTTTTCCCCAATGCCAACCCTACACCCAAGCCTAGCCTGCAATCCTGTACCTACTTACCCAGGAGTGAGTCCCATTAAACACAAAGACATCTGAGTAGACATGTGTACCATTGTAGTGTAAATTAACTATACCATGAATCCTTAAGGAGTGTTTAGTCTTTAGCTCTTGAACAACATGAGATATGCCTAAGCCTCTTTGCAAGGTTTTCACATTTTGTATTTGCCACTGTGGGAGTGGATTTTTTAAACATCCACCCATACTTATTGTATAGTAGTATTTGCAGGAAATAATTTGTAGGGAGTACCTGATCTCAGATGAACCCATTACAGGAAAGATGCATCCTAGTTGCTAGGAGAAAAGGAAGGGCCAGCTACAGAGATTCCACAGACTAGCAAATGAGACAGAAACTGGAAATGTGCATTAAAGGGGGGGGGAAATAGCAGCTCTTCGGGACTCCAGGTATTCCTATCCCCTGGGGTCCAAACACTCACTGTCTAAAAACTGAAAAGTGAGAGCAGCCAGGTTGGCTCATTTCACAAAAATTGCTTTGAAGGGTATCTGCAGATTTTGCTTCATACATTTCTTTCTAGGAGGGATAGAGACTTAATCTATACAAATAATGTTTTTGTAAGCCATCACACCACAGCACAGCATGATGGCATCATTCCATGGGGCAGGGGAAGGCGTAAAGCAAATGTGGTAAGGGTATGAGGCAAGTGGAGATGCAGGTGGGCAGGTGAGGATGGCGGCAGGTGGCCATGCAAGTGAGCAGGGCAGGCAGCCAAGCAAGCAAAGTGAGAGAGTGAGGTGGCCTAGGTGGGCCATGGAGGAGCAGTCTGGACAGCTCTTGGTTGCTCCTCATCAACTGTTCTGCTCTTTTGTTGCTGCTCTTCCCTACCATACTGACTGTAATGGGCTCTGATCAGGAAGAGGAAGAGATCTGGTACCTGGGGGAGAGTCCTAGTGAATTACAGAGGCACTCATCTAACCCACATCCAGAAAATGTTAGAGTGGCTGAGATCAGCCAAAATTTACACCAAGCTGGATTTGAGAGGAGCCTACAACTTCAGCAAGATTAGAGAGGGGGAGGAATGGAAAATGAATGGAAAACTTACTAGATAGGGGTATTTCAAGTAAACAAGCATGCCTTTTGGCTTATGTAGTGCTCCAGCTTCCAACATTTCATGAATGATATTTTCTGAGACTACTTGGATCAATTAGTGATTGTTTATTTAGGATGAATAAATGACATTTGGTTCTGGTTCAGTTTTCACTCCATCAACTTCCTCCTGATACCGCTTCATCGGAAATCAATGTTCGCTATTTGTGATAAATACCAATTTGGGATTTTATCTACAAAAATATCAATATTAATATTGATATTTTAAAATATTAATACTGATATTTTGAGGGAAATATCAGTATTAATATTGATATTTTAGGTGAATTGTTTTTAAAAAATCTGCTTCAACCACAGAAAACCCTATCCACAAGGACAAAAAAAGTGAATAAATAGGAAATCTGGTGTCAAATTTGAATTTTATGAAATTTGAGCACATCCCTAGAAAGAAGAAAAGCGTTCAATGAACTTTAACCTGTAATTACAAACTACTCCAAATCAAAAACACTCTGTGCTCTTAAAACATGACTTTTCTTGCTTTAAGTTTTGAAAATTCAGTCTAGTTCTTTAGCTTTCCAGCTATTTAATGTTCTGTTGAGTCCAACAAGTTTCTCTTGCACCATTGAACACATGTTTTTATCAAATTAACTTTGAGAAGCGACATACCCTGGAGAGCTGCTGCCAGTCAGTGTAGACAATACTGCACCTGATGGACCAATGGTCTTGACTCAGTGAAGGCAACTTCCTAGGTTTCAGTGGGAGGCAGCTGCCATGCTTTTCTGTAGCTTTTTGCTCTGCTACTTTTTCAAGCAGGCAGCAGTAATCTGGTAATCCTGCACTCTTCCCTTTGCTTTTGTTTGCCTGTTAGCTGAGGGCGAGTGGGAATTTTGCCAGTTTATTTTGACCCAGCCTTCATGCTTAAACTCAGACCAACAGATTTTATGCAAGCTGTTGTGCCGGTATCCATCCCAAGCGGATGCTGGTACTTGAATACGAGGTGTAACTTTCACTGTTGTCAGAGGGAGGAAGAAGTTTTTAAAACGAGTGCTGTCTTCCGCTGTTCCCGTGCTGTGAATGGGCTCCAGCTTTCCAGTGAAGAGCAGATGAGCAGGGCACATGTAGAAAAGGAAGGTTCACTCTTTCTCCTTTGCTCTCCTTTTCCTTAGTGGCTTTTTGGCCTTTCAGGTGTCTTCTTCCATTTTCTTCGTAGACACAAGAGTAGCAAGTCTTGGGCTTGTGCGGGGCAGGGAAGAGATCCACAGCCCAGTCCCGGGGCCACTCTGCTGAATAAATTATTCTGTGGGGACACTGTGTCTTGTGTGTCCGGGATATAAACTGAGCCTCTGGATATCTCCATTGCTTGCAGTTGTGCCGCAGCATGGACGCTCCAGAATTACATGTGGGAGAATGTTAGCTTTCAAAACATTTCTAGCCCTCGTGCTTACAGAGAGAACACAGTGACCACGTTTGCTGAATCATGGAAAATAAAAACAGGCGAAGGGATTTCAGATGTCCAAATATAACGTTACATATTATAGCTGCCTCTCCTTCCTTGTGGCTTCTGGTTAATCCCCCTGCCCTTCTCTAAACTTGTCCCCTCCAATCCCTGCATTTTTCAGTGAATCCTAGGCCATCCTTCTTAGTCATACATGTGGATTAACAGGGAGTGCAGAATTTCTTAAATCTGCAAGCAGGGAAGACCTGCAGCAGGACAATTATACAGTTTATGTACACCGCCCAGAGAGCCTTCGGGCTTAGGGCGGTATATAAATTAAATTAAATAAATAAATAAATAAATACCTGAGAGTAAGTCCCATTGAATTCATTGGGTAAACACGTATGCACGATTGAACTGTCAGAGGCAGAACTTAAGAGACATAACGTAGGTAAACAGACAATGCACATATCAAAAATAATCCACCAGAACAAATGTTATCCCTTCTCCTGCAATTACAACTGTAGTCTTGCACAGCGTATAGTAAAACTATGGAATTTGCTACCACAAGAAGCAGTGATGGGCACCAACTAGGATGGCTTTAAAAGAGGATTAGACAAATTCATGAAGAATAAAGCTACCAGCAGCACCGAGCAATTATGGCTATGTTCTGATTCCACTGTCAGTGGCAGTATGCTTCTGAATATCAGGTGCTGGGAATACAAGTGAGGAGTGTTGGTTGTGCACTCAGGTCCTGCTTCTGGGCTTCCCTTTAAGGTATCTTAGTCGCTGCGAGAACAAGATGCTTGACTAGATGGGCCACTGGTTGGATCCAGATGGCTCTTCTTATGTTGTTGTATGTACTGCAACAAACAAGACCAGGGATAGCCAACGTGATGCCCTCCAGATGTTGTAGGACTACAATTTCCATCATCCCTGATAACTGGTTATATTGTCTGAGACTGATGGAAATTGTAGTCCAACAACATCTGGAGGACACTATGTTGATGACCCAATTACAATAACACAACTCCCTTGCCACCTACCCACCTGTTTCATGTCCAGAAAAGTATGTCTCTTAAATTCTATGTCTGACAGCATGTTCCTTTCAGAGGTAAAAATGGCAGTCCTATATACTTATCCATTTAACTCAATGAGGCTTAATTCAGAGTAGACATATATAGGACTGGACTCCACCAGAATACAACAGGTGACACTTTCCCCATAATTGTATTTCCGTAGTAGAAAAGGCTTACTCAATTTAATTTCTACCTGTCCCACAGCTGTTAAATGCACAAGAGCCTGATCTCCTGCAATGCCAACCCTAAACCATGCAAAAAACTCAAGTTAAAACAAAAATAACCACAGAATTTGGGCATTTTTTTTTTAAAAAAAGAACATCTGTAACTATATGAAATACAATATTCTCAGGCAAAAAGAAATTATGAGACAGTAGATATAAACACACACACACACAAAGCCTTGACAAACAGCAACAAAAATACTCTGAGCATGAGCATTTTCACATTTTAAATTTTTACTCATCATTGTTTTTGCTTATTTACTGCCTTGGGCCAGTCCCTAACTCTCAGCCTATCCTACCTCACATGGCTGTTGTGAAGGTACAGAAGACAGAATTAGAATGGCTGCAAAAGGAAACTAAGGCTGCAATCCAATACATGTCTACTCAGAAGTAAGCTCTATTGGGAACGCAAATTGCATCTACTGAAAATTCTGGAAGGAACTGTCCTGGGTTTTTTACCACAGCTGACATCAGCCATGTGGATTATTTATACTACAACGGTATTAGCGCATGCATGGTTGTCTCTTTTGGTATGTGGAGATCAGCTAGTGCAGTTTTTGATTACTGAAATGCCTTTTTGAAGAGCAACATCTTAATGTCAAGATTCTTTGAGAATATTGCTCCTTGGCTTTAGCTGCCAGCAGCCAACCAAGATCAGAATGCTCCTTAGATAAGTTGACTAAGCGCCCAAAAAATCTAATTAATACCCTTCTGGTACCCCACACTGGTCATAAAGACCTAGCTATATATGAATATGGGAGGCCTGCAAGTCTCTCACTACCAGGACAAAGGCAATCCCCTGGTAAGAACAAATAATTTTTTGACAATGAAGAAAAAATGTTATTAGATTCCTTCTGCATCTTACTGCCACAAGCACAAAATGAAATTGTAAAAAGTCTTGAGTGCCTTAAGATTCATTCAGTAAACATCCAGTCTGAAGGAAAAGAATCTACAAACACCAAGGGAGATAATGTCGAGCTAGTGACTCCTGTTCCTACGCAGCTCGACATCAAGCCAAAGAGTGTGGAGGGCACAGATCAATTGGCATACATCCAACCAGTGCAAAATAGATATACAATTGATATGGGTGACCGTATTGGTCTAGAGGCTTTTGCTCATGCTCATTTGGCAAACAGTCCAAAGAGAGGAGAGAATACAGGGCAACTCTTCTCTGTGGCACAGAATTGTCTCCCAACTTATCAGGTTATTGCAGAAATTAATCCATTAATAACCAATAGTGAACTAAGACCCTCTGAGAAGGATCTAGCTTATAACACACCTATTGAAAATTTTGCATCTTCTAAGTCCAATTACTGCCTGAATATGAGATATCTAGAAGAAGAGGAAATTGGATCTTTGGAGAGAATGTCTGCTCCTGTAGATCTCCCAACAATTATCCCAAGACCGGTTATCTCAAATGTTAGCAGGATAAGTCCAACGATGGAGGCAATTACCAGAGCTTGGAAAAGTTACTTTTTTGAACTACAACTCCCATCAGCCCAATCCAGTGGCCATGCTGGCTGGGGCTGATGGGAGTTGTAGTTAAAAAAAAAGTAACTTTTCCAAGCGCTGGCAATTACATATCTAGAGGAAGAGCCAGACGATTCAAGGAAGTGCACACACAAAAATTATAAGCAAATAGGATATATGGATACTCCTTCAGCTAATCTGGTTCAACAGGGTCTATTGCACAATGAATATGCAGTCCAGTCATCCTTCTGCATGAAGGAGCTGACTACCCCTCTGAACTCTATTCAAGGAAGGGTACCCACTAATTCAGGATGACAAAAATGCATCCAACCAAATAGACAGCTAACACTTCTTTCATGGAATATCACAGGCTGGTTGAATAAAGCTCCAGGTTCCCATTTTTGGGATTTTATTAACAGACATGACATTATTATGGTACAAGAGACTTGGGCCAGGGAGGCTTTGATTTTGAACAACTTTCTTGTATACTCCCTTGAAACAGTTTTGGGCTCCACAGGAGGACGACCCAAAGGAGGTCTGGGTGTGCTGATTTCCACCAGCATCCACGTCTCCATTATCAGACCAGACCCCCTGCTCCATCTTGCTACATCCTTGGTCATCAAGTTTAGAATAATTTGTTTGTTGATAATTAACGTTATTTGTGTCCACAGAGACAAAAACAACTGATCAAAGAGACTTGGGTCAAATTAGAAAAATATATAAACAACATGACAGATTTGTGTCCTAATGCTCATGTGATTGTAGCTAGAGATTTCAATGCCAGAACTGGACAAAATACTGCTGCCTTGTATTCTCACGTCTACGAATGCTTGCCTGAATTGGAGAAGGTTCAGATATTACCGGCCAGTCTAAAGATAAGGATTTGTCTATACAAAATGGTATTCAGACTTGGCTTAGTAATCCAGAATGGAAGTGTTGAGGGTGATAGGAATGGAGAATTTACAATCTCCGAGCGGTGAGATTTTGGGGGTCCCTGCGCTCATCCAGGGTTTGGTTTCTTTTGGGGAAGAAGGTCAGCGGAGACTGCGTTGTCTTGATGAAATATGGTTTATTTATTTACACACATTCCAACCTGAGCTCAAGGATGGAGGGCTTCAATGCATCAGCAGTCCAATACCCAGCTTTTCCATCTGGGTTGCAGGAGGCATCCCAAATGCCACAGTGCAGAGAGCTAGTCTCTCTGCCCTGCCTCCAGTCTCCAGCAAATTCTCTAGACACACTCAAAACTAAACACAACTTCTGCTAGTTGCCAGGAGTGGGGGGGGAGACTCTCATGTAGAGTTTAAATGACAAAAGGGGTCTTCCTGGCCCATTCTACGTTGCTAGGCAACTGATCGGCCCATTATCTTACCTGGCCAATCTATTTGGTTAACAAAAGACTCATTTGACCAGCAGAGAGTTCCTCATTCTAAGGCACAGGATTCCAGATCAGAGGCTGGAAAGGTGACCCAAAGGAATCATCCATCCCAACCCCCATGTTCATAACAATATAAACAACATGATAGATTTGTATCCCAATGCTCATGTGATTGTAGCTGGAGATTTCAAAGCCAGAACAGGACAGAATGATGCTGCCTTGTATTCTCACTTCTATGAATATTTGCCTGAATTGGAGGAGGTTCAAATATTACTGGCCAGGCAGTCTAAAGACAAGGATTTGTCTATACCAAATGGTATTCAGACTTGGCTTAGTAATCCAGAATGGAAGTGTTGAGGGCGATAGGAATGGAGAATTTACATATGTATCTGGTTTGGGGGCCTCTACAATCGACTATGTTATGGCCTCATATAACTTGCTACATTTGGTGTCTAGCTATACAGTGGGTAAACGAATTGAGAGTAACCATCTACCCTTGGTGCTATCCTTAAACTTTAGCAATCAGATTACCTAAGCAAACTATGCACCAATGCTAAACTCAGAGGGTGAAATAAGACCTTTTAGTGTCAAATGGTCACCCAAGCTAGGGAAAGCTGTTACTGAACTACTAAATTCAGAAGAAAGTCTCAGCTGCTGTCATGCAGTGATCTCTCCTGGATCAGTTTTAGATTCATACCAGGAATTGTTTATGTCCATACAAAATTTCTTGAAAAATAAAATCATGGCCAAACATCTTCTGTCTAAGTCTAAATATTGGCTTGACTACATGTGTATTGCCATGAAAAATACCCTAATTGAGAAATATAGATCATATATGGAACTGAATCTGCCAATTCTCCCTTCAGAATGGTTTATATTAAAGAGGAGATATAAAGCTCTAATGAAAGAAAAAAGAAGCAGGCCCAAAGAGAGATATGGCAAACCCTAATTAAGGCCTCTAGGGCAAATGACTCAGTAACCTTCTGTAGAGTGGTTTCAAGGGGCTGGTCTAATTCAATCAGTATGGAGGATCATATATCTGCTAATATCTGGGAATCATATTTTAGTAAATAAATAAATAGTATCTTCATTGTTTGGTCAACCGACCATTGCGATATATTAAAACCACTATATACAAGGAATTAACAATAAAACATATTAACACAAATAGGCTCTGCAGAGAAACAGCTACGGACAGTACTTAGGGGCAAGACACGCACTTACGAGATCTAGTCTCCATAGCCAAGTTCAGAAATTTGGCCACTTGGATTGTAATTGGTCTGTCGGAGCCCTGGAGGAGAACTACCAGAAAAGAGTCCGTAGAGCGACCTGGGAATGCTTGCAGAATGGGGCGTAAGAGACCAGTCCCAGCTTCATCATAGAAAGGACACTTAAACAAAACATGTGAGACCGTTTCAACTTCAGGTTTGTTACAGGGGCAGTATCTGTTGCTCCTCGGTATTTTCTCAAATCTGCCCTCCAGAAGTTTTGACGGGAGAGCATCAAAATGGGCCAAAGAAAAGGCCCTTCTATACTTTGGCACAGTTAGCCATCTTAAGTAGCGCATCCCCTCTTTGCGGAGGGAGCCTGATAGGCCTAATGAGCGGGGGGAGCATGGTCCCACAGCAGCTGCAAGGAGCTCCTGGTTATCAATATCATGCAACCGCTGTTTGACCAGCACCCTAGCTCTGTCGTGTTCCATGGTAAGAAGGTCGACGGGAAAGGCCAACCGCTAGGATTTTGTCCCTCACCAATTTGGACCAAGGAGGTATATTGGAATCACTCATTATCTGCCTCACAAATGACTCTTGAGGTACCATAGAACTACAACGAAGCCAATAATGAATAGTATGAGTCCAGGCTATACAATTTATAGAATTTAGGCCCACCTCCAGTTTGAGGGTAGCCCCAGAAACACATCGTGGGATGCCTAGAATGGATCTGAGGAAAAGGTGGAAGGGACCTTCGAGCGACCCCTTAAAAAAGGGATACCAGATTGGGGGCCCATATAGCATAATTGGGATTATTTTTGTTCTTGCCACACTAACTGCAGCAGGGACAAATTTCCCGCCCTTAAGAAAAAAGAAGTGGGATATCGCACCCAGGTTTTTCTCAGCCTTAGCTTTGACATAGTTTGCTCGGGATCTCCAGCTTATTGTTTCATTAAACCACACCCCCAAATACTTGTACGAGTTGACCTGCTCAATTTTAACAGACCCCCAAAATCAGGGGAACCTCACTTTTCTCCTTGCAAACACGATTACTTTAGATTTCACTTTAGTTGCCAGGCCCAGCCTCCAAGAGGTCTTCTGTATCTTTAAAAGTTGTGCAGGGGGGGAGGGAGAATTCCACCATGTGGTTTTTCTCATTACATTGTTGCAAAAACACCTGCACTTGGCTGACTTTCTTTTCTCCTAAAGACACAGGATCAGTCTCAGGGATTGAACCTGGCAACCCTAGTTCTGCAACTGTTTTACTTGTTTTATGGTTGTTGGGTTTTAAATGGCTTTATTTCTTGTTGTGAGCTGCCTTGGTTTCCAAGCCTGCCTGACAGAGTTGTTGGAAATATTCCATATTCATACACACTGGAGATGTAAAAATACATACACCCCATATAATAGTTTATTGTCAAAACTCGTTGGCCATTGCAGAACATTTTTTTTAAAGTATTAGTTCCCTGCCAAATAAAAGCAGTGACATCTAAGTAAGCCCTGCCTAACTGCTTTAAAAAAAAAAAGGATCGGAGGGAGAGAGATTTAAAACACAATCCTTTTCTATGTTCACTCAAAAGTCCCATTGATTTTCAGCAAAATCTTAACCACATCTACTCAAAAGTAAGTCCTACTGAATTCAATGGGGTTAGCTCCTGGGTATATGAAATTAGCATGTAATGTAATGTAATGTTTTATTTCTAGGCCGCCTTTCGGCCAAATAGGCCCCCAAGGCAGCTTACACACACACAAAAATACAAATACAAAATACAAATAAAAACAATACAATTTACAAAAAAAATAAAAATAAAAAAATAATTTACTCCCAGAAAAGCTTCATATTGGGAAGGTTTTCAAAACAGGTTATAAATAAGACAAACTGCAGTCTTCAACAGTCCACTAACAATTTAAACTTGTTTGACTGCCTAATTAGAAAAGTATAACACTGTAGCATGTACACTTTTAAAACATCTGTTTTAATTATTAAAATTACTCAGAAATTATTTGAAAGATAAAGTGCATAATATTCCATTTTTGCAAGTAATCAAAAAACCTGCATCTACACTTTTATTATAATTATGCCATCAACTCTCAAGGAGGCAATAATTAAACCAATCTTGAAGAAATCCTCCTTAGATCCCCAAGATTTGAACAACTACCGCCCAGTCTCAAATCTGCCATTCTTAAGCAAGGCGGTAGAACGGGTGGTGGCTAGACAGTTGCAGGCGCTCTTGGAGGAAGCGGATTATCTGGATCCATTTCAATCGGGCTTCAGACCTGGATATTGGGACTGAAACAGCCTTGGTCGCCTTGGTGGATGATATGAGGAGGGCATGGGATAGGGGCGAATGCACCTTCCTTGTCCTCCTCGACCTCTCAGCGGCTTTTGATACCGTTGACCACGCTATCCTCTTGGACCGCCTGATGAGGTTGGGTATGGGGGGCACTGTATGGCAGTGGTTCCGTTCCTTCCTCTCCAGTAGGTACCAAAGAGTAGCATTGGAGGAGGAGGTTTCGGATCCTTGGCCTCTCACTTGTGGGGTGCCACAGGGTTCCATCCTCTCCCCGATGCTGTTTAAGATCTATATAAAGCCGCTGGGGGCAATCATCAGGAGATTTGGCCTGCAATGTCATCAATATGCAGATGACACACAGCTCTATCTCTCATTTAAATCTTCACCAAGGTTGGCTGTTGAAACCATGTCCAAATGTCTGGAGGCGGTGAGTGGCTGGATGGGAAGGAATAGGCTGAAGCTGAACCTGGACAAGACCGAGGTACTGTTTGTGGGTGACAAGTGAAGGTTGGGGGATGTGGACCTTGTGCTTAATGGGGTACAATTGCCTCTGAAAGACCAGGTCCGCAGCCTGGGGGTCATTCTTGACTACCAGCTGTCCATGGAGCCTCAAATCTCGGCTGTGAGCCGGACGGCGCTGTATCAACTCCATCTGATATGGCGGCTGCGCCCCTACCTCCCCAATCATCTGCTCCCACCGGTAGTACATGCCCTGGTCACCTCTCGCCTAGACTACTGTAATGCGGTCTATGTGGGGTTATCCTTGAAAACGGTCCGGAAGTTGCAGCTGGTACAGAATGCGGCGGCTCGTCTGATTAAAGGTAGCCGCCGACAAGATCACATCACTCCTGTATTGAAGGAGTTGCACTGGTTACCGGTTGCTTACCGAACCCAATTCAAGGTGTTGGCTCTGACCTTTAAAACTCTATACAGTTTTGGACCAATCTATCTGAAGGAGCGCCTCCAGCATCGTCAGGGATGCCGCTCAACAAGATCAGCCTCAGAAGACTTTCTCTCGGTACCATCGGTTAGAATGGCCAGACTGGTGAGGACCAGAAAGAGGGCATTTTCAATAGTGGCCCCCACCCTTTGGAATTCTCTCCCCAATGATCTCCGTCATGCCCCTTCTTGATGAGCTTCCGCCAGACCCTGAAGACATGGCTCTTCAGGAAGGCTTTTGGCATGGCCTAGGCTTTTACTGTTATATTTTAAATTTTAATGTTTGATGTATTGTTTTTATTCTGTACGTCGCCCAGAGTGGCTGGTAAACCAGCCAGATGGGCGACTAATAAATTCAATAATAATAATAATAATAATAATAATAATTTAACTAAAATTGTTCACCGTGTATGCCCCCCAAGATCCTCCTGTGATCTTCTGTTGTAGTGTAATCCTCTGCATGTTTACTCAGAAGCAAGTCCCAATCCTGTACAGTGAAAGTACTCTTCATGCTGCTGAAAGCTATATATTTACTGAATTCCTGTTTTCAGAACTTGAAATGGGGTTTAGGTATTGCCTACGGCTCAACAAATCTTGTCAATCAAAACCCTGACTTCATTACTGGCTAAAAACCTGAAAGGGCAGGGATTAGAGCAGCTGGTACTAACAGAAATTGCAGGGAGGGCCCCCTGACATTTTGGTTTATATCCTTTGAACCAGACCACCTAGAAACTTATTTTTTTAAAAAATGAAAGCTAAGAATGTGGAGATTTAAGGTGACTCACCCAGAGACCCAGAGAGGACCCCCCAAAACCAGAGTCTCTGGGCAAAAACTGGAGATTTGGCAACCCCAAATCAGTAAATAGCCAGCATGGTTTAATCTCCCCACAAACTAGGGTTGCCAGGTTCAGGGCCTGATCCTGATCCTGTATCTTTAGGAGAAGAGAAAGTCAGCCATGTGCAGGTGTTCTTGCAACACTGTAATGGGAAAAACCACAAGGTAGAATTCTCCCTTCCCCCTGCACAACTTTTTCCCATTACAGTGTTGCAAGAACACCTGCACATGGCTGACTTTCTCTTCTCCTAAAGATACAGGATCAGGATCAGGCCCTGAACCTGGCAACCCTACCACATACAGATCAGGATGAAGGCTCAATGAGCAGGCCATCTGGAAGCAACCTGAGTTCAATGAGACATACTCACAGATGAATGTATAAAGCATTACAGCCTTAGTTTTTAAACATGTTTTGATCTCAAGCACTGGTGATTATTCTGCCTGGAGATCCTACTGTGTGGTCATTTGTTTGTGCTATATATCTATGCCTCTATATCCATATATATTCCCAGCGAAAGTTGATTGTTTAGCTGTCAACACCAAATACATCCTGCCAACTGATGGACTATTGACTACAGTGAGAATTAATCAGCCAAACATACTCATTAACCCATGGCCTGTTTTTTTCTCACATTTTTGAATGCCAAAACATTTTCTTCATTAATAAAATAATTTGCTCCATGTGAAAAATTCCTAGAAAGACATTTGCTGTGTTACCCTGAGACTATTTTAATTTTTCTACAGTGAGGAAAATGATCTACATTCACAATTAAAGAAAAATATTTGTTTATTATTATTTTTCCTCCTATGTACTGATGACCCTGGTAAGTGACTCATATATTATTTTCCTTTTCTCTATTTTCCTTCTCTCTGGGATTTTATGTTCTTTTGAGCTCCTTTTGTTCTGTTCTTTCACTGCTTTCAGATCACTTCAATACCCTGAAGCTCTTTTTTCTTTCTTCCTACCTCCTTAAATATACTTTTTAAAGATTGTTTCTCACCATGCTTTCTCTTCTTTTATCGATGCTTCTTATCTTGCCAAACTCTCTATAAATTACCTTAATTAGTGAGCAAGTTTTCTCCACACGTGGAATTTTCTATGTCTCCTTGAAGCACATCATCTTTATTTCTGGAATGCTTTTGCTCATTCTGTGCTTAAACATCACACTGAACTCTAAGCAAATTATGTGGAAGTAAATTTTCCATCAGTTGGCACTTCACACAGTGGGTGTTGTTGTTTTGACCAAAGAGTTGTTATTGCACAGTAAACTGTCTTCTGTTGTCAGTAGGATGGCGAGCTAACTTATCCCTTTTAGTGTCCTCATTAGTTGGCAGGAATCCATGAAATTACTTGATTAATTTACTGATGATGGCATACTCTGTATCAGGGTGGGGAAACTGTGGCCCTCCAGATGACGTTGGAGTCCAACTCCCATCAGCCTCAGCCAGCATGACCAATGGTCGGGAACAATGGGACTTGTAATCCAACAATATTTGGAGGGCTACAGGATCCTTAACCCTGCTCTATGTTTATGCCAAGAAGCACAAAGAGAGTCTCAGTGCAATGGTCTCAGAAGTGAAGACCCACTGTGTTCAGCAGAGCTAGCTCCCAGGTAATTGTCTACAGCAGTGGTTCCCAACCCTTATGAGTATAAGACCCCCTTTGTAAGCTCAAAAAACGTCATGACCCTCCCCCATGTTAATTGTAAGTTTAGTCTCTGTTAATTGAAAAGATGGTGTGTGGCACAATCACATCTGCAAATATCCCTTTCCATAAAAAGCTCCCTGCAGACAGGGAGGTGTTGCTTTCTTAATGCAAAGGTCCAATCAAATTGGTATCCCCCCGCCACAGTCTGAAGATGTACAGTCCTGTCTCCCAATACCAGTGGGTTACAGTGTTGGACTAAGAACCAGGTTCAAATCCCCACCCAGCCATGACCTTGGACCAGACATAGTCGCTCAGCCTGACTTATCTCACAAGGCCTGTGTAAGGATAAAATGGAAAGGGGGGGGGACTATGTGCACCACCTTGAGCAACTTGGAGGAAAGGTGGGATATAAATGCAATAATAAATAAATAAATAAATACATTTCAGCTGCTGCAGTCCCTGGAACCCAGCCTCAGCCAACTTGCTGAGCTTTTTTCTTTTTCTTTTAATAATAATCAAGGAGCAGGAATGTGTTGGTGATGGGATGCTAGACTGTACACTGAAGACAACAAGGTGCACACATTGAGGATGGGGATTAGTGCTTTTAGGCCTTGGGAATATCATCAGAAGTGCTGACTTGGTTAGCGTGCACTTGGGGAATGAAAGCGGAGCAGAAGACAGATCAGCACACGCACACACCTGACCCTCCCGCAAACGTCTGCAGGCATGCATGTATTCAGGCACATGGGATGGGGGAAGCCCTCAACTACTGCAGCGGCTTAGAGAGAGAGATTGGTGGGGCGGAGTGTTGGTGGAAGAAAGGAAGGACGCTGGCACACACACAGCCTCAGAGATGGAGGGTGAGCAAATCCTGTCCTTCCTCACTGCTTCTTAGCTCTGTCTGGGCTGTAGGTGAGATCTGGGCAGCCTCACAAATAAGAATAATTTTTAAAAGGAGGTGGCAGTGAAGCAGGAGCCAAGAAAGGCAGGCAGGCTGGCTGCCAGGAAGGAAGGCGGGAAACAGCTTTTCCTTGCAGCCTTGCTTCTTTTTGCTTCACAAAAAGCCCTCTCTGGTTCTGGGCAAGGGTGTCATCAGCAGTGGCAGTGCGAGAAGACGGGAGTCAGCGATAGTAATCCTCTCTTCTTCCTGGTAGCTCTGCCCTCAGCCTCCATCGGCATCTGGCACATGTTTTATAGGCAGACACCTGCCCTCGGCGCACCTGAAAGATACTCTGCTGCTTCAGCAAAGGTTCACCCCCCTTGTTTGGACTGAGGGGGAGGTGACATCTGCAGTGGCACTGGGGAGCAGACAGTATCCAGGGAGGGAAGACTTTAAAAAAATTAATTTCTTTACTGTCTGTGGAGCCCCCCCCCGATTATTTCATGCCCCCCCTGGAGGTCAAGTCCCCCAGGTTGGGAACCACTGGTCTACAGGACTGTAGTCTTAGTGTGCTATGATAGAGCATTATGTTCTATCTACGGCACCCACCTTCAAACCTTTGCTGATCTCCTCAGTGACTTATTGGGATGTTCCCTATCCTAAGATTACATTTTGTAAGATTTATGCAGGGATGGGGAAATGGATCCAGCCAGCAGATTGCATCCTTATCTCTTCCATGGGCCAAGTTTGACAGGAGGTGGGGTCACATGAAATCTCAGTGACATCAGGTGTCCCATATTCACCTATGTGGTTTGTAATTAAACCATGCACTGATGACCAACTGATTATTGGGGCTTGCAAAGCACCACACACAATGCTTTGAAGCCCTGACAATGATTGTTGGTACTTGCAAAACCATTAAACAATGCTTTGCAAGCCCGGCTTGCAAACCCCTATGCATGGGGTTTTTCACAGACCTTTGCAAATTGGTGGTACCTGCAAATTCCCCTTTCAGCCCAGCCATGTCTTTATCTGCCACTACACCTGATATCAAATCAGTAGTGTAGTGGCAAATTCAGAAGTGCAGGGTCCCTTCATGATAGTCACATCACACACCCTCACAGCCACACCCCTTTTCCATTTCCCCTCATCTCCCTTGCTCTCCATATCATCTCTGAGTTCACACTCCACTACAACAGATGTCCCTAACAGCTAATCAGTATGAAAGGGGAGCTTTTGTGTCAGCTGCTGAGAAGAGTCTTCTCAGTGGCTGAGTCACCTCTTTTCACTGATTGTCGCCAATTGGCATGATAGGACAAGAATTTCTCAGTGGCTAACATGCTCCCTTTTCATGATGATTGGCTCATACAGAGGGACCTGGCTGGGACCCTGACCTGCTTCCCCAAAATAAGGGGTCCACAACCCCCTGTGACCCCAAATGACTACACCCCTGGACATCATATATGACATCAGCGATAGGGCAGGTGAACATTCTTTGCCAAAGCAGCCTTGTGAGCCAAATGGGAGATGTGGAATGCCCAACTGGTCCTGAGGGCTAGAGGTTCCCCACTGCTGCACTGGTGGTAGGGTAAGCCTGGGGATAAATAGGTGCTGCTGCAGTCAGTAGTCTCCGCTCCTCCCTTCCTTTGACAACTGCTAGACCAGTTGTAGGCCAATTGTGCCAGAGGCTCTCAGGTAGGCTGCCACCACACTTCCCTTAGGTTCCCTCTAACCCCAGGCAGACATTCTTTCTGGGGATCCAAGGCAAAGGGGAGGCAGAGAGAGCATCCAGCCTACCTCAGCTCTCACTGATGCCCAAAGTGGCTTGCTTTTCTCTGACAAACCCCACTCATAGGCACACATAACATGAACAAAGTCATCTGGGCACATGAGGGGCTGGAATAACCCTTAGTCTAGCAGAAATTCACCCAGGACCCCAATACCAATTTTATGAAGTTTATTAACAATAAAAAAGACAGTAAGAGGACAAATGTAAAAGGCAGAACATTGCTTCAAGAAAATAATAAAGAGCACATTTTAGTTCAGTTCTCTCCCATGGTAGCTACTTAAAAACAGGCTTTTGGTCTCTTCACATATAACAATGTTACATCAATGGTCAGATGGGAAAAAAGGGACCTTGAGGGATAAAGGATCATTACCCATAGTCCAACACAAAAGGCCTAGACCCAGTAGGGTCTTGCTTGACAGGTGGCATTTAACTGGTCGATAGAATGAGTGCCACATAGCCTGTAATATGCCCAGGGAATAGAAGCTAAAACAGTCAAGATGAAAACAGGTCAAAGATGCATTCAGGGTGGCAATGGGCTGGAGGATAGCAGATGTCAATCGCCTTTCCTTTGCTTTTGTTGGGAAGGACATGACTCCTCCATTCACAGAGGTTGGAGGACTGGGGAGACTGAGCAGTCTAAAAGGGACAAGTGAGCATAGGACAAGTCTGCATTCCATTCATGCCTAATTGTTTGTTCAGTGTTTCCTGGAAGATACAACCCTGTGAGGAGATGCAAATTTCCCCTGTGTGGCTTGCCTCCCTTCAGTGCGAGCTCATCTTTGGCCTCCCATTCCTGAATGCCAGGGTATGGCCATGATCTTTGATCTTGCTAGTACAGTTCTAGAAGTCTGGGTGCTGTTACGCCATGGACTGCTGTACTAAGTGGATACAAAATGGCTAATATGTAAGCAAACCCTGTGGCACATGAGAGGTGTGTCATCAAGGAAGAAGACTGGCAAGTATGGGTGGTTCACCAAATGCTAAAACAATTATGAAACAAACAAAAACTAAAAATAACTTTTAAACAAACTGGTTGAAGCCCTTTTCTTCAGTCTCATAACTAGGGATGGGTGAATCTGTCAAGTTTGGTTTCTCTCAGTTTCCAGTCTTAATTTCAGTTCTTCACATTTCCACATTAGTTTGTGAACTGTAGTTTTGATAGTCCTCATGAAAACTCATCAGCATTTTAGTGCAAATGCTTCCAAATATACACCTTTTTGTATGCAATTTTGCCTAATATGCACATTTTTACAAAGCAGTTTTTATTTTTGTATGTTGTCTTCATTAATGTATGCATTTTTGTACACATTACTTGACTGGAGAACTGCATTGCAAAATTAGAAGACACACACATTTCAAAGGATGGCAGTGTTTTGGTTCACATATGGTTTTGGAAAGTGCAAATTAGGTAACTGTTCTTTTAAATGCAACCTCAGTCAAATTGCTTCCCCATTCCTACTTGTAACAGAAGTTTTGAGATGTTTCTGTATTTCCTACTCTGTACTAATTTTTGCACGGCTGTACATATGCTCTCCATGCATCATTTGTTTCAGTTAATAAACGTGTGGGTGACAATGCTTGCCAAGGCTTCTCAGCTCTCTGGAGACTCATGAGACCTGAGATTCTGAAGACCTGAAGCAATTTTGGGGTGTGAGTGTATTTTATCTGTATTTTTCTAAGGGACATTTGAGTCAGAGAGTTTAGTTTATTGAACAGTGGACTGTACCCAAAGTGATGCTTCTTCTCAAAATATAACAATGGCATTTTTTTAAAATAATGCTATAAAACTCATCAGATTCAAGTAAGACAAAACCAACAATTCCAATAACATAAACTCAACAGTATAACAAAATAATATAGACTTACTGAGTAACAAGTATGATGCAAAAGTGGGACGTTTGTCATTCCTATCCAGCTGTCCTTGCACTCTTTTTGTCCATCTCAGAAACTAGGAATTTCTTCAGTATTTAGCACACATAAACATCACTAGGGAAAATGGATTTCCCCCCTTTTGTTCTGCTGTTTTATTCCTCTAGCTATATGTTATTGCGGCTAATTCATCCAAAACAGATATGCAGGCAAAAGCAAGAACATGCTTGAATGACCCAAGCACAGGCTACATTAGAAGTGACCCTCTGATCTTATTTTCTCTTCAGCCACTAGAAGAATAGGAACGTAGGGAACTGCCTTTTTCTGACCAATTACCATTGGTCCATCTAGCTCACTAATATCTACACTGACTGGCAGAGGCTCTTCAGGTTTTCAGATGGGTCTCTCCCAGCCCAAGCTAAAGTTTGAATCTGGGACCTTCTGCATGCAAAGCAGATGCTGTACCACTGACATGTGGCTCTTCTCTCCATAGGCCACTGGTTACCTTTAGGGGTGTTCACAGGTCATTTGAGAATAAAAGATAGTTAGTGTGCCTCTGTTTTAAACTTTAAAACATTCAAGGAGGAGGGGAGAGAGAAAAAGGGCAAACAACCAGTAAGATGGCTATATATATATATATTAATTATGTTTATATCCTGTTTTTCTTTCGTCATTGTACTCAAAACAGCGTATGAGTTCCCTGTAGTCTCCCATCAATCACAACTTAGGCCTGAACTTGCTTCGTAAGGTAGCAGTATCATGTGCACCCCAACAATGGGATTCCTAAGGGGACACTCTCATAGCCTTTGACCTCAGTCTCTTGACTGTCATTCTGTTTTCTTTACACCTGTTTCAGGCTGCTTTCAATTCCAACACATTGCTGCTTAAGCCTGCTTTGTTTTGATTCTCATTAGAAAGGTGATCACCACCACCAGATTAACCAGGAGCATGCCTTTTCTTAAAATAAAAGTTTAGAACAGCTGAAAACAAAGTAGGGAATTTGCTGTGAGCTCATACATTGCCCCATTCACCCCAGAACTGTTTTGATACTGAATTTCTCTGATGCATTATAATCTTTCCGGTATGCATGAGTTAAAATGTGGTTTTCAGAAACCATACAAAAAGCCATTTGCCAATCTCTTTTGTTGTCTAGCTGTGTTCAGCTTCAGTACAGCTGCACCTGTTGCTAACACCTGTTTGTCAGCAACAGGTAATTTTTATGGTGTCAACAATGCAAGAGAAACTTTATTCTGTTTGAGGAGCTTTATTCTGTCTGACAATTAAAACAATCCATAGCTAATAGAGATTTTTCACAGAAGTACAGGAAGAAATTGATCACGCACCAAAACAAGATGTGCTGATAATCATGGGGGACTGGAATGCAAAAGTAGGGAACAGAGAAGAACTAGGAATTGTGGCAAAAAGGGGCTTAGGAGATAGAAATGAAGCAGGAGAAAGACTTATCGAATTCTGTGAAGCCAATAATTTGTTTCTTGTGAACACATTTTTTGAGCAACTGAAAAGACAGTATACGTGGACATCACCAAATGGTCAATATAGGAATCAAATTGATTATATAATTGGTAGCAGAAGATGGAGAAGTTCAATACTTTCTGCAAAAACAAGACCAGGAGCAGACTGCTCTGCAGATCATGAACTTGTCATATCGAAAATCAGAGTAAAGCTAGAGAAGAACAACATAATGCCAAATTACAATTTAAATAACATCCCAGAAGAATATAAAGATCAAATAAGGAACAGATTTGAGGCTTTCAACTTAGTTGACAAAGAACCAGAAGAACTATGGAGTGAAGTCAGAGACATTATCAGGGAAGAATGCAAAAAAACAATACCTCTAGTTAAAAAGAGAGAAAGACCTTAATGGATGACTGACAAAACTCTTAAAATCGTTAAAGAGAGAAGGAAAGCAAAAGGAGACAGAAACACAGTTAGAACCCTAAATGCAACAATACAGTGACTAGTACGTAGGGACAAAGAGAACTATTACAATAGTTATTGTATAGAAATAGAAGAGGACAACAAAAAGGGTAGAACAAGAGCCCTATTCCAAAAGATTAGAGAAATTAAAGGGAAATTTAAACCAAGGCTAGGGATGTTGAATAATCAAACACACTGACTGACCGAGATGAAAGAAAAGGAAGATGGAAGCAATACACTGAAGAACTCTATAAAAGAGATGCCAGGATGACAGATTCATTCATGGAGGAACCATACGACGAAGAACCAGAAATTTTAGAATGTGAGGTGAAAGCTGCTCTTAAAATACTTGGAATAAACAAATCACCAGGAACAGATGGCATTCGAATAGAGTTGCTGCAAGCTACTGAGACTGAATCTGTCCAAATTTTGACAAAAATCAAAAATTTGTCAAGAAATATGGAAAACTAAACAATGGCCCACAGACTGGAAGCTTTCAATATACATCCCAATTCCAAAGAAAGGGGATCCCAGGGAATGCAGTAATTATTGAACTATTACCTTAATATCCCATGCAAGTAAAGTAATGCTCAAGATTCTACAACAAAGGCTCTTAGCATATATGGAGCGAGAAATGCCAGATGTCCAAGCTGGATTTAGAAAAGAAAGAGGCACCAGAGATCATATTGCAAACATACATTGGATAATGGAATGGAGTAAGGAATTTCAGAAGGAAATCACCCTGTACTTTATAGATTACAGCAAAGCCTTTGATTGTGTAGATCATGAAAACTGTGGAATGCTTTAAAAGAAATGGGGGTGCAACAGCATCTGATTGTCCAGATGCGCAACCTATACTCTGGACAAGAGGCTACTGTAAGGACAGAATATGGAGAAACCGATTGGTTCCCCATGGGAAAGAATGTGAGACAAGTGTATTTTATCACCCTACTTGTTTAATCTATACGCAGAACATATCATATGGAAAGCGGGACTGGACCAAGATGAAGAAGGTGTGAAAATTGGAGGGAGAAATACTAATAATTTAAGGTATGCAGACGATACCATACTCTTAGCAGAAACCAGTAATGATTTGAAATGAATGCTGATGAAAGTTAGAGGAAAGCACAAAAGCAGGACTACAGCTGAATGTCAAGGAGACTAAAGTAATGACAACAGAAGATTTATGTAACTTTAAAATTGACAATGAGGACATTGAACTTGTCAAGGATTATCAATACCTTGGCACAGTCATTAACCAAAATGGAGACAATAGTCAAGAAATCAGAAGGCTAGGACTGGGGAGGACAGCTATGAGAGAACTAGAAAAGGTCCTCAAATGCAAAGATGTATCACTGAACACCAAAGTCAGGATCATTCAGACCATGGTATTCCCAGTCTTTATGTATGGATGTGAAAGTTGGACAGTAAAAAAACTGGATAAGAGAAAAATCAACTCATTTGAAATGTGGTGTTGGAGCAGAGCTTTGCAGATACCATGTACTGCAAAAAAGACAAATAATTGGGTGTTAGAACAAATTAAACCAGAACTGCCACTAGAAGCTAAAATGATGAAACTGAGGTTATCATACCTTGGACACATAATGTGAAGACATGATTCACTAGAAAAGACCATAATGCTGGGAAAAACAGAAGGGAGTAGAAAAAGAGGAAGGCCAAACAAGAGATGGATTGATTCCATCAAGGAAGCCACAGACCTGAACTTACAAGATCTGAACAGGGTGGTTCATGACAGATGCTCCTGGAGGTTGCTGATTCATAGGGTCGCCATAAGTTGTAGTTGACTTGAAAGCACATAACAAATAGAGTAGCTTCCATGGAATGCTACACTGTGTAGTTCTGAAAATCATAGTTTATATATATTAATAATTTTATTATGTCCGCTTTTAAAATGTCTTTTTTTGCTAAGTTCAGGGAAGATCTTATACTATTTTACATAAATTACTTAGAGATTCTTTTGATTAAGCAATATATCGGTCTGGCTATATATACAAAACTAAAATAAATTTATGATCCAATTCATTATTAATCTAAAGCAGGGCTGGCTCTCCAATTAGGCAAAATGAAGCAAATGACATTTTCCACCTTGACTGGGGCTCCACGAGCTAGAGGGAGCCCCAGCTGACGAAGTATCAAGGCCCCAGCTGACAAAGCGTCAAGGCGAGTTAAGCAGCAGAGCGAAAAGAGGGTAAGTAGCTCCCATTTATTCCATTATTTAATTGAATTAAAACAGCTCAGAGAAATAAGCAATAAGGGCAGCCTAAGGTCACCCTGAGCTAGGAGCCAAATCCTGAAAGAACCTATATCTTAGGAGACATCCTAGGAGAAGGAAGCCTATAGAAAGCTAGTGTTCAACACCACCCTAGCAGGAAAGCTTCAGGGGACACTGTAAATAAGGCTAAATTCCAGTCGGAGAGAAGGGGAAAAAGGAAACTCCACCGAAACATACAGGGAGAGAGTCAGCTCAGTCCTTGCTAAAAAGGGCAGCTTCAGCCTTCCTGAAACACAACCACAAGCTCTGTTTCCCTAGGTTAAAGAAAGGTCAGGCTGTTCTAGGTGGGAAAACAACAAACACAAAAGACTTGCCTGGAAGTCGCAGCCCCTTGCTGAGATTAAAAGCAGCCAAAAGCTTAAACAGCCCCGCCCCTCGCTCAGGAAGGAAGCCTGCCTTCCTGCCTTCAAAGGAAGGAAGCCTGAGATAATACTAAAGAGTTAAGCCCCAGCTGATAGTTGAGCCATCAGCCTCAAGTAACACATCATTGGCTGGCAGCAGTAGCTGGGAGGAACCAGCCATACATATAAAGTCAGAGCACCTAGCGAGGGAGCCTGCTCCACGAGCTAGAGGGAGCCCCAGCTGACGAAGCGTCAAAGCGAGTTAAGCAGCAGAGCAAGTTCGGCAGCAGGGCGAGGAGGCCAGGGCCCCCCACTCTGCCCTTCTGTTCCCTGACCTCAACTAAACCACAGTCTCCAACCTATTGACGTAATAAACCTCAAACAAAACTATGCAGGTAAGAAGCCAGCAGGCGTGTGGGGGCTTTCCAGTGTTTTGCACAGCCTGCAGCATGTACGACTATCTGCCTGTTGGACAGCAGTCGTGGGTGTGCTCTCGGTGCAATGAGCTCCTGGCTCTCTGGGAACTACTTCATTTCCTTGAGACCAAGGTGGCGGACCTGGAAAAGCTGAGAGAGGCAGAGAGGTGTGTGGAGGAGGCCTTCAGGGACGTTATAGCTGTGTCCCACTCCAGCGATGATAGCTCTCCTGCTATCATGGAGAACGATGGTCTCGGGGAAGGAGAGCATCCAGCTGAGGAAGAGGGAAACGATCCCTTAGAAGGGACCCATTCCTTGGGGGATGAGCAGCTATCCTCTCGTGCCGAGGATATATCTCCAGGGGCTGGAGGGATCCTTGTAGTGGGTGATTCGATCATTAGGAACATAGACAGTGGGGTATGTGATGGGCGTGTAGACCACAAGGTGTTTTGCCTGCCTGGTGCTAAGGTTGTGGATATCACCCGTCGTTTAGATAGTTTGGTAGACAGTGCTGGGGAGGAGTTACCTCCAAGGTGGCTTTCTCTGAAATGCTACCGGTTCCATGCGCAGGACCAGCCAGACAGGCCCAGCTTTGCAGTCCCAATGCGTGGATGAGACGATGGTGTCGGGTGGAAGGGTTTAGATTTGTTAGGCACTGGGGAACATTTTGGGACAAGCCGGGCCTGTACAAAAGGGACGGGCTCCACTTGAACCAGAATGGAATCAGACTGCTGGCACTTAAAATTAAAAAGGTAGCAGAGCAGCTTTTAAACTGACCGAGGGGGGAAACCCGACAGGAGCTGAGAAAGGTCCGGTTCGGAATAAACCTCCCCCCTGGGATAAAAACCAAAGAAATGATGAAATTTTAAAAGGGGTAGGCCTAGAAGTAGGCATTGTGAGAGCAGGGGCACAGGATATAAATTCAGAAGAGCAAAATTACCACAGGCCAAACCACAAGTGCCAAAGACACTTGAAGAGAGACACTGCTTCCAAGTGCCTGTACGCTAATGCTAGGAGCCTCCGAACCAAGATGGGAGAACTGGAGTGCTTGGTCTTAGAGGAGAGCATTGATATAGTGAGCATAACGGAGACCTGGTGGAATGGAGAAAACCAGTGGGATACGGTTATCCCTGGATATAAACTATATTGGAAGGACAGGGAAGGATGTATTGGTGGCGGAGTCGCTCTATACGTGAAAGAAGGCATTGAATCCAGCAAGCTGGAAACCCCAAAAGAGGTAGACTCCTCCACAGAATCGTTGTGGGTGGTGATACCATGCCCCAGGAGGGACTTAATACTGGGAACGATCTATCGTCCCCCAGATCAAAATGCTCAGGGAGACCTTGAGATGAGATATGAAATTGAGGAAGCATCCAAACTAGGAAATGTGGTAGTAATGGGTGACTTCAACTACCCGGACATAGACTGGCCGCATATGTGTTCCAGTCATGACAAAGAAGCAAAGTTTCTAGATATTCTAAATGACTATTCCCTAGACCAGTTGGTCATGGAACCAACCAGAGGGACGGCAACCCTGGACTTAATCCTCAGTGGGGACCGGGACCTGGTGTGAGATGTAAGTGTTGTTGAACCAATTGGGAGCAGTGACCACAGTGCTATTAAATTAAACATACATGTAAATGGCCAATTGCCAAGAAAATCCAACACGGTCACATTTGACTTCAGAAGAGGAAACTTCACAAAAATGAGGGGATTGGTAAAAAGAAAACTGAAAAACAAAGTCCAGAGGGTCACATCACTCGAAAATGCTTGGAAGTTGTTTAAAAACACTATATTAGAAGCTCAACTGGAGTGCATACCGCAGATCAGAAAAGGTACCGCCAGGGCCAAGAAGATGCCAGCATGGTTAATGAGCAAAGTCAAGGAAGCTCTTAGAGGCAAAAAGTCTTCCTTCAGAAAATGGAAGTCTTGTCCGAATGAAGAAAATATAAAAGAACACAAACTCTGGCAAAAGAAATGCAAGAAGACAATAAGGGATGCTAAAAAAGAATTTGAGGAGCACATTGCTAAGAACATAAAAACCAACAACAAAAAATTCTATAAATACATTCAAAGCAGGAGACCATCTAGGGAGGCGATTGGACCCTTGGATGATAAGGGAGTCAAAGGTGTACTAAAGAACGATAAGGAGATTGCAGAGAAGCTAAATGAATTCTTTGCATCTGTCTTCACAGTGGAAGATATAGGGCAGATCCCTGAACCTGAACTAACATTTGCAGGAAGGGATTCTGAGGAACTGAGACAAATAGTGGTAACGAGAGAGGAAGTTCTAGGCTTAATGGACAATATAAAAACTGACAAATCACCGGGCCCGGATGGCATCCACCCGAGAGTTCTCAAAGAACTCAAATGTGAAATTGCTGATCTGCTAACTAAAATATGTAACTTGTCCCTCGGGTCCTCCTCCGTGCCTGAGGACTGTAAAGTGGCAAATGTAACGCCAATCTTCAAAAAGGGATCCAGAGGGGATCCCGGAAATTACAGGCCAGTTAGCTTAACTTCTGTCCCTAGAAAACTGGTAGAAAGTATTATTAAAGCTAGATTCACTAAGCACATAGAAGAACAAGCCTTGCTGAAGCAGAGCCAGCATGGCTTCTGCAAGGGAAAGTCCTGTCTCAGTAACCTATTAGAATTCTTTGAGAGTGTCAACAAGCATATAGATAGAGGTGATCCAGTGGAAATACTGTACTTAGACTTTCAAAAAGCGTTTGACAAGGTACCTCACCAAAGACTTCTGAGGAAGCTTAGCAGTCATGGAATAAGAGGAGAGGTCCTCTTGTGGATAAGGAATTGGTTAAGAAGCAGAAAGCAGAGAGTAGGAATAAACGGACAGTTCTCCCAATGGAGGGCTGTAGAAAGTGGAGTCCCTCAAGGATCGGTATTGGGACCTGTACTTTTCAACTTGTTCATTAATGACCTAGAATTAGGAGTGAGCAGTGAAGTGGCCAAGTTTGCTGACGACACTAAATTGTTCAGGGTTGTTAAAACAAAAAGGGATTGTGAAGAGCTCCAAAAAGATCTCTCCAAACTGAGTGAATGGGCGGAAAAATGGCGAATGCAATTCAATATAAACAAGTGTAAAATTATGCATATTGGAGCAAAAAATCTGAATTTCACATATACGCTCATGGGGTCTGAACTGGCGGTGACCGACCAGGAGAGAGACCTCGGGGTTGTAGTGGACAGCACGATGAAAATGTCGACCCAGTGTGCGGCAGCTGTGAAAAAGGCAAATTCCATGCTAGCGATAATTAGGAAAGGTATTGAAAAGAAAACAGCCAATATCATAATGCCGTTGTATAAATCTATGGTGCGGCCGCATTTGGAATACTGTGTACAGTTCTCGTCGCCTCATCTCAAAAAGGATATTATAGAGTTGGAAAAGGTTCAGAAGAGGGCAACCAGAATGATCAAGGGGATGGAGCAACTCCCTTACCAGGAAAGGTTGCAGCATTTGGGGCTTTTTAGTTTAGAGAAAAGGCGGGTCAGAGGAGACATGATAGAAGTGTATAAAATTATGCATGGCATTGAGAAAGTGGATAGAGAAAAGTTCTTCTCCCTCTCTCATAATACTAGAACTCGTGGACATTCAAAGAAGCTGAATGTTGGAAGATTCAGGACAGACAAAAGGAAGTACTTCTTTACTCAGCGCATAGTTAAACTATGGAATTTGCTCCCACAAGATGCAGTAATGGCCACCAGCTTGGACGGCTTTAAAAGAAGATTAGACAAATTCATGGAGGACAGGGCTATCAATGGCTACTAGCCGTGATGGCTGTGCTGTGCCACCCTAGTCAGAGGCAGCATGCTTCTGAAAACCAGTTGCCGGAAGCCTCAGGAGGGGAGAGTGTTCTTGTACTCGGGTCCTGCTTGCAGGCTTCCCCCAGGCACCTGGTTGGGCACTGTGAGAACAGGATGCTGGACTAGATGGGCCACTGGCCTGATCCAGCAGGCTCTTCTTATGTTCTTATGTTCTTATGATTTTCACTAAAAACTCTGAAGATAACTCCAAGGTTTCCATTCATGAAATGGTAATTTTGACAATTTTAATCTTCATGTCATTTGGGTCCAGTGAAACTGACATTCCTGGAGCTCCAGGCTTGGTGCATCAACTGGATATCATGAACATAGATGAGAACAGCCCCACCCAATCCATCACTTTGTCCTGAATTCTCTTGGAAGGTGCATCCTGGTGACAACTGATGGTGTCAAACTCTTTGTGGATTTTTGCTGCCCATAAGGATTAAATTACAAAACTGACCTTCCTTTTGCCAGTTGTATGCAAGCACCAGTGATTTCACATGGTTGGCCTTCTTACCACTGAGACAATCTCATAGGACACCTATTAATCCTTCTGCTTTAGGCTACAATCATATAAGCACTTACCTGGGAGTAAGTCTAATTGAGCTTAACAATATTTATTTCTGAGTAGAAATGCATACCAATGAACTGTTAATTGAATCCATAACCTCAATCTTGACGTCATGCTTTTCTGCAATTTAAGCTCTTCGTTTTCTGAACTTGACTTTTACTTCAGTCACCTTTACACATTTATGAAGTGTTCCTGGGATTCTGGAAGTTTTATTCTCCTCTCAGCGCACAAGGACAGGCAAAGAGAAGTCCTGTTACCTGCTGCTAATGTGACTTTTATGCTTAAATGTCCCATGCATTTGAAGTGAGAACATACTCTTCTTCTTGGAAAGCAGTTCTCTTGTTTGAGCAAGCACCATTATGAACCTAGTCAATGGTCTGCCTGGATATACTTCTTTGAGTAGGTGAAGTGTTTGCCTTTAGTCCTAAACTAAGATACAGAATGTCCATTAACTGTCTGGAATGCTCATGGTGACATTCTAGAGCAGCGTTACCCAACCTTTTTCGACTCAACGCCCCTTTGCAAAATCTTTTTGTGCCCAATGCCCCCCTCAGATTAAGTATATGCCAATGCTTCCTATTCTTCCCTTAAAACAGGAGTAATGCATAAAAGGTATTTTCAATGATTATTACTGATTGTTTTTATCATGCCTTTTTATTGCACTTAGATTACACATTGAATTCTTAGTATGATCTATTAATATACATACATAGTTATAGAAAAGTAAATAAAATGAAATTTATTATAAAATACTAGTGTGATCCTTGAGCTTGATGAGTTTTGGCTAACTTCACAATATCTGGAGTAAACTTGGATAGTAATAGTCTTAAGTCACCACGACTAACAGTATCCAAACGGTTCCAATTCTTCACTAGTATGTGATTCACTGCACTAAATCCTCGTTCAATGAGATAAGAAGATGGAAAGGCAATATAAAGAACTAATTAAGTCCACACAGTATGAACCAATAGAATACACTGTGTTACTTAACAACAAACTAATTCAGTTTACTGGCATTGTTTTGTTAAACAAGTTCATTTAAACATCAGAGAAACAACGGGTAGCGAGTGTGCCCCATTCCTGAAGAAAACCAGCTAATAACTGACTGTCTGCGTCACCCGTTTGCACACGGCACTCATCCGTTGGAAGAATGTGCCCTCCACCAATACACCCAGCTTATCAAACACTCTCTCGTGATTGGTTCCAACATCCCTCAAGACAGCATCGGAACATTACCTAGTGCCGGGGCGTGGCTAATATCCCCATTCCTTGATATGACACCGGCCACTATTCAGAGTTTCTTTACTATAGAGTACACACTATTTATAGTGTTATTTCCATGAATTGAGACTATTAAATACATTCTAACTGGGGACAAAACAGTTTAAAAATTAATGATTTGTGTATTAAACTTAAACTTAAATGCTTCAACTGTTGCATCAGACTGTCAAATGACAACACCCCCCCTTTTTTTTTCATTAATTTTTATTCAAATTTTTAAAGACAAAAAACAAAACAAAAATTATTAAACAATAAAATAAAATGTTGACTTCCGATTTATCGCAGATCAGCTATAAGTCACAATATATAACAATCCTGTCCCCTAAATTATATTATAAAATCACTTTCCTCCAATAACTATCTTAACTAATCATCAAATCTCATAAACATTACTTTATTCTTCCCACAAAAAGTCAAAGAGAGATCCCAATTCCTTGAAAGATATATCTTGCAATTTTTCTCCAGATAGACATGTCGACCGATCCATCTCATTCAAATCCACTAGGTCCAATAATTTCAATAGCCATTTTTCCATTATCAATATTAATTCCATCTTCCATCTTCAATAATCCTGTTAAATCCAATAATTTCAGTAACCATTCTTCCATTATCGATAATCCTATTAAGTCCAATAATTTCAATAGCCATTCTTCCATTATCAGTATCCCATAATAATCTTGTTATCATAGCCATAGTCCAAATAAACATATAGATTAATCCATCTCGTCAAACCAGTTTGATCCAATGATTTCAATAGCCATTCTTCCAATATCAATATTGATTCCATCTTCCATCTTCAGTAGTCTTGTTCAGTCCAGTATTTTCAGTATCCATTCTTCCATTATCAGTATCCCATATTAATCTTGCTGTCATAGCCATAGTCATATAATAAGAGTCTGATGGGAATCTCCCTCATCACAAATCTTTTCTTGCTATCAATTCTGAATATGTTGCTGAGATATTGTTGTAAAGTCACATCTCTACTCTTCTTTTTTACAAAATGCACTGGCTCATCTTTTAAGAATTTTTCCATTGTCCCATATCTGTAGCCAATTCCATAGATTTTTTCTATGTCAAACTCCATCACATCATTCCAGTCCAAAAAATTATCCAAGACATTGATAACTTTATCTCTATTATCTTCATTAATTTCTTCAGAGACAACGTTAAGTTCCAAGCAGTAAGCTTTATGTTTTGTATCCATAGACTCCAGATCTTTTTCCAATTCTACATTTGTTCCAGTCTCCAGGGCCTCCTCTCTCATAGAATCCACCATCTCTCTAAACTCCTGCGTCAGTTTGCTAAATTCATTTTTCATCTTCTGTCTACCCTGTCTCAGGATTTGTTTCGTTATCTCAATCTCATCCATTATTTTCTGAAACATAATTTCTTCCATGGTCTCAGCCCCTTTCCTGATTGCCATTCTTAGAACCACAAAAACAAAAATTATTTCAGTCACAATTGGGTTAATATTCCAGACTCGATGAAGTCACAATGTAGACAGTACAGCCTGCCTTATCTCTTATGTTCAGGAATACAAAACAAATCCAGTTCCCAGCTTCAAAAAAGTTAGTGGCATCGTGAACAAGTAGATTCGTCAAAATGAAATAGACCAAAAAGAAAATAATCCCAAACATATAATGCTCCAAAGTTCATAAATCAAATTTATTTATTTTTTCCCCTCCTCGAAATAGAAATCCCTCTTCCGTTTATCTTTAAGATGCACTTCCAGGCCAGCTTTTTGCAATAAAAACTAAGATAGGCTTTTTCAATTTCTTTCCTCCTTAGTTTCGTGAATAAAGGAGAAAATTTTTAACTCACCCTGGAGATCTTTATAGCTGATTCATTGACAAATCTCTTTTTGCAGCAACGATTTAAACCAAATGAAAAAAAAATATAGAAAGAAGGGTGCTTGCTTGTTTAAGTCCGTTCTTCTTTAAAGAAAAGATAAACATGTCGTTTATTCAGCTAGAGCGTGATGGACGTCCTCCGGCATTGCTGGCTGAACCTTCTCTCATAAATTAATGAGATCCAGTCCTCCCAAACAAAAACAGGCTTTTATGGTTAATCTCTATGTTTCTCCCTTACCGAGAGAAAATCTTCATCAGTCAAAAAGAATGTTCTGACTGATTTACGCTGAAAAAACTTCTTCTGAGACGAGAGCTCGTCTCGAAAAGCAGGCACAAGCGAAGTCACCCTTCCTGGAAGTGTCAAATGACAACGCCCCCCTAATGAATCCAAACACCCTCCTAAAGTTTGTAGTCATGCCAACACCCCCCTGAAAGGCTGTAATGCCCCCCAGGAGGGTGCTACCGCCCATGTTGGGAATCGCTGTTCTAGAGCTTAAGTCTGAGTAGAAGCACTGGGCTAGAGCGCTCAAGAAGGGCAGGGTCTCCTCCATTATGAACATCCCCTACCCATTTAGGGAGGCCTGCCTCCAACTCTTAAACCCAAATAGGCAAGGATGTAGTTGACCAAGGTCTTGGTGGGGTCTTAGACCCCTTACTTTTTAGGAGCAGGGTCCCAGCAGGGTGCCTATGTCTCCAGCATCCTACAAGCCAATCGGCATGAAAGGGGGGCATGTTAGCCACTGAGAAGAGACTTCTGACATGCTTCCTTGCCCTTTCCCGCTGATTGGAGCCAATGAGAGTGAAAGGAGGTGAGTCAGCCCCTGAGAAGACTCTTGTCAGTAGCTAACATTCTTCCCTTTCATGCTGACTGGCTCCTAAGGACATTGTTGATAGAGAAGGCATTAAGAAGGATCCCATTCTCAACCCAGCAGTAAAAAAAGGGGGGAGGGGTGTGCCTGTGACTATCATGAAGGGATCCTGCTCTTCTGAATTTGCTACTACACTACTGCAGATAGGACAGGCTGAACACTGAGACAAACAAGCCATGGAAGTAGTGTATCAGTTTCTTAATCTCACAGAGGAACCCATGGTTGTGAACTCCCACCACTCTAAAGCTGCACACCTGGCCTTCACATGCCATAGAAGGAGGTGGCTGAGTCCTGAGGTGGTACAATTGGTTGTATCATTGCAGGCTGCAGGCCAGAGTGGAGTCGTATTTCTGAATGCTTCCTTGTGGAAAACCCTCCCAGCAAGTAGAAAACAAACACAGAACAGAGCAGCGGTTTTCTGGGAGTAACCTCCCCACCTGCATCCTGAAACGGTAAAGTCAGGGCCAATTCTAGGTTTGAGAGGCTTTCTGCAAAGTGCCTTCTATCTTGTTCAGTCCAGTGGCAGCAAGCGCCAGCAATGTTTAGGTGGCTGGAAGCCATCATTAAAATTTTCCACTGTGATCCTGTCAACAGTATGTCAGGGTCACTGTGGGAAGTTACAACAGCAGCTGCTACTCAGTTGGTTTTTTTATAGGAGGGAGGGCCCAGGGTAGCTGCTTGAGGATGCTGTGCACCACCATGAGGGTAGCCATGAACCCTGCTTTACAGTGGAGAGTCCTCCAGTGAAAATTGAAGGGTTGTCTGGTTCAAATCTGGGTTAAAGATAAAGACTGGAAGCAAAGGCCTTGAAGTTCTCTATTAACTGCCGGCATCTGGACAGCAGACTGAGCCGGCACACAGGTCACCTGGTCAGAGTCTTCCCCACTATGGCGAGATATATTGGATTCCTAGACCAACCTGTTCAGATCCTCACTCAGCCATAAAATGCTCAATGTGTGACTTTGGGTCAGTCACTGCCTCACAGTCTAACTTACCACAAAGGGTTGTTGCGGGGCTAAAATGGGGTGGATGGGAAGAACCACAGATGCCACTTAAGCTCCTTGGAGGAAAGGTAGGGTGGAGATGTAATAATAAAATAAATACTTTAAAACTCCATCTATACATATCAATACATATCAATTATAATTTTTTGCATTAAATGGTATGATCTATCTATCTATCTATCTATCTATCTATCTATCTATCTATCTATCTATCTATCTATCTATCTATCTATCTATCTATCTATCTATCTATCTGAAAAAGATATAGTTATAAATACACACACACAAATATATAATTGGGTAGTTTCCTCTTCTGATTGTTTTGCTGCTTGCACTTGAAGTTTGACTGCTAAATGAAAGAGGTGCTCCCTCTACAGGACACTTCAGAGATTAATAATAACCTTATTTTGGGGATGAAGAGGGTATACTATATAAATTTTCTTCCTCTGGGTATGAAATAGTTAAACATGATGATAGAAGCATGTTCATGATGATAGAAGTTCAGTAAAGATGACTATTTACCACCTGCGATGTTCTGCCGAATTGTGAAGATAATTTTTCTTACCTGCGCCATCTGATTTCTGATTGGATGCAAAAAGGTTGTAAACATTTTTCTCTCTACTTGGCAGAATGCTACAGACAACTGGCTTACCATGTGGCTTACTTACCAACTTCAGCACTGTGGTGAGAGAAGGCAAGGTGGGGGCACTTTAGTCTTACTAACCTTTCAAACTTTAGAAACAATAAAATGTTGGAAGCCAGGCCATGACTACACCATATGTTTAAAACCCTATTATGTCACTTTAACAATCATGGCTTCCCCCAAAGAATCCTGGAATCTAATTTAAGGGTGCTTCACACTTCTCTGAATTTTGCAATGCAGTTCCCCTGCCAAGTAATGTGCATAAAAACGAATATGTTAGTCAAAATAACATACAAAAAAGGAATTATTTTAGGGGAAAATGTTTTGCAAAAACATATATATTAGGCAAAAATTGCAAACAAACGTGGATATAATATGAAAAATGTGCACTAAAATACACGCTACACTTGATCTTAGCCAAAAAGCTGAGAAGCTGATACATTTTCATGTGGAAACTGATGGATTCACCAATCCCTTGGTCCCTGTGGTTTCAATGGGAAAGAGTATGTATATGCATAACTCGCTGGGGATCGATGAGACTAGGCCTCAGTGACCCAGCAGTACTTAACTTTGGCTGAATCATGCCTCTAATCACTTTTAACCACAATATTCTATTTCTCATTTGTTTTTGTTTTTTATTGTTCATACGGAGGAGCCAGATGTAGTGACCTTAGACAGCTATATGTAAACAGCCACCTAAACAGACTTAGCAGAGTAAAAACCAGCTCTTGACAGAGCCTTAGTTTCCCATGCATTGTATTCTAGCAGGACAAAAGCTGGTATAATAGATAAGGTTAAGCAGATTTTCTGTTTATACTTCCTGGAACAATTATAGCTCTTTATTAAGCTGGGGAGATTCATCTATCAAGCTTCCACATCTGTCTTTCTTCTGTTTCTTTTCTTTTCTGGACAAAGATTTAATGTGTGCTTTGCCACTCCCCAAATTTGGATTTAGAGCTTTGATCTTGGATTCCTTCCCAGATGCTTTTGCTGCTGTGCTTATTAGCTTAAAAGTACATGTTGCCTTTATGTGCTTCATAGGGTATAACTGGATTGAAAGAACAGAGCCTTCAGGTGTGCTTGGGGACAAGATCAGAGCAACCATTCCTCCACACAAAATGAAGTTGGTCTAGGAGAGAAGTAGAAAGCATGTGCCCCTCCAGATATTGCTGGATTACAGCTCCCTGGGCATTGGCCCCGCTGGCTGGAGCTGATGGACTTTGGGTCCAACAACATCTGGAGGGTCACAGGCTCCCCATCTCTGGTCTCAGAAGAAAAAAGACTGGGTATACATTGTCTGGATTAGGCATACCTTCCAATCTCATACCTATACTTGCATTTGTTTTCTCTCCTTCGTTTCAATCTGCATATTACTCTTCTTTTTCTTGGGTGGCCTTTGTTAGGTAAGCAGGCATCTCCAGCCTTAACTCTCCTTTAGTTGGCTTGATGTTGTTTATTTATTAAAGTATTTTTTATTTTTATTTTTAGGCTGCCTTTCAGGATAAGCATCATCAAAACGCAGCTCACAAAACATAAAATACACATAAAAGCAATCATAAATCATAAGTAAAATCAAATCAAAGCAACTGTTTAAAACACAACAAATTGATAGGAGATAAAAGCCATATTAGCTCAGCTAAATAGAGGGGGGGAAGGAAAATGTTTCAGCAACAACAGGCTTACATTTTTCTTCACTTGTAAAAATGTAAATGTACTGCCTTCAAGTCAATTCCAACTTATGGCGACCCTATGAATAGGGTTTTCATGAGGCTGAGAGGCAGTGACTGGCCCAAGGTCACCCAGTGAGCTTCATGGCTATGTGGGGATTCGAACCCTGGTCTCCCAGGTCATAGTCCAACACCTGTAGCTTGAACTAATCTCCCAATTCTGAGAATTTACTCCCTTATGTTATACTTCATGGTATTCCATGGAACGCCAGAAATGGCTTTCTTTTTGGTCTCTTTCTCTCTCTCTCTCTCTCTCTCTCCCTCCCTCTCTCCCCTTGCTTTCTAAATGGTATTACCTTTCCATCCATTTTCCTTTTTCCTAAATTGCGGCTCTGGCGGAGGTGGGAGAAAGAAGGGGTAGTCAGGACTGGGACCACATTGTTGTACAATGATGGGAGAAGGATTGTTTATCACTTTCTCCCATGCCATAGTCCTGACAAAATCCACCCCCCCCCCAATATTTGGGTCTGGGGACAGGGATCTGTCCACAAGCAACAGGTCTGGAAGCAGAATTGCTATTTATTTATTTAGCTATTTATTTAATTAATTAATTTCACAACATTAGTATATTGCCTGATAGTAATAAAACCTCTAAGTGGTTGACAAAAGGATCAAAACATTAAAATCACCAATAAAAGAAAGTTAAAAACAGGTATTTGGAAACATTCAATTAAAAACAACAGTCACGCAAAGAGAACATCTGCTTTGCAAGCAGAAAGTCCCAAGGGGTCTGACTCTGTATAAGGCAGCTTCCTATGTTCATATTGATTTGGGGAAGGGCCGCAACCCAGTGGCAGAGCATCTGCCTTGCATGCAGAAGGTCCCAAGTTCAATCCCCGGCATGTCCAGGTAGGGCTGGGACAGACTTCTGCCTGAAACCCTGGAGAGCCGCTGCCAGTCAGTGTAGACAATACTGAGCTAGGTGGACCGGCTCACCTAACAAAAATGTTTTAAGTGGGCAGTGAAAAGGTGCATAATTTCATGATGCATCACATGCATAGTGAAGCGGAAAAATCACAATTGGGTGCTGCCTGCAGCATGTACGACTATCTGCCTGTTGGACAGCAGTCATGGGTGTGCTCTCGGTGCAATGAGCTCCTGGCTCTCTGGGAACTACTTCATTTCCTTGAGGCCAAGGTGGCAGACCTGGAAAAGCTGAGAGAGACAGAGAGGTGTGTGGAGGAGGCCTTCAGGGACGTTATAGCTGTGTCCCACTCCAGCGATGATAACTCTCCTGCTATCATGGAGAACGATGGTCTCGGGGAAGGAGAGCATCCAGCTGAGGAAGAGGGAAACGATCCCTTAGAAGGGACCCATTCCTTGGGGGATGAGCAGCTATCCTCTCATGCCGAGGATATATCTCCAGGGGCTGGAGGGATCCTTGTAGTGGGTGATTCGATCATTAGGAACATAGACAGTGGGGTGTGTGATAGGCTTGTAGACCGCAAGGTGTTTTGCCTGCCTGGTGCGAAGGTTGTGGATATCGCCCGTCGTTTAGACAGTTTGGTAGACAGTGCTGGGGAGGAGTCAGTGGTCGTGGTGCACGTTGGCACCAACGACATGGGGAAATGCAGCCGTGAGGTCCTGGAAGCAAAATTTAGGTTGCTAGGTAGGATGCTGAAAGCCAGGACCTCCAAGGTGGCTTTCTCTGAAATGCTACCGGTTCCATGCGCAGGACCAGCCAGACAGGCCCAGCTTTGCAGTCTCAATGCGTGGATGAGACGATGGTGTCGGGTGGAAGGGTTTAGATTTGTTAGGCACTGGGGAACATTTTGGGACAAGCCGGGCCTGTACAAAAGGGACGGGCTCCACTTGAACCAGAATGGAACCAGACTGCTGGCACTTAAAATTAAAAAGGTAGCAGAGCAGCTTTTAAACTGACCGAGGGGGGAAACCCGACAGGAGCTGAGAAAGGTCCGGTTCGGAATAAACCTCCCCCCTGGGATAAAAACCAAAGAAATGATGAAATTTTAAAAGGGGTAGGCCTAGAAGTAGGCATTGTGAGAGCAGGGGCACAGGATATAAATTCAGAAGAGCAAAATTACCACAGGCCAAACCACAAGTGCCAAAGACACTTGAAGAGAGACACTGCTTACAAGTGCCTGTACGCTAATGCTAGGAGCCTCCGAACCAAGATGGGAGAACTGGAGTGCTTGGTCTTAGAGGAGAGCATTGATATAGTGAGCATAACGGAGACCTGGTGGAATGGAGAAAACCAGTGGGATACGGTTATCCCTGGATATAAACTATATCGGAAGGACAGGGAAGGACGTATTGGTGGCGGAGTCGCTCTATACGTGAAAGAAGGCATTGAATCCAGCAAGCTGGAAACCCCAAAAGAGGCAGACTCCTCCACAGAATCGTTGTGGGTGGTGATACCATGCCCCAGGAGGGACTTAATACTGGGAACGATCTATCGTCCCCGTGATCAAAATGCTCAGGGAGACCTTGAGATGAGATATGAAATTGAGGAAGCATCCAAACTAGGAAATGTGGTAGTAATGGGTGACTTCAACTACCCGGACATAGACTGGCCGCATATGTGTTCCAGTCATGACAAAGAAGCAAAGTTTCTAGATATTCTAAATGACTATTCCCTAGACCAGTTGGTCATGGAACCGACCAGAGGGACGGCAACCCTGGACTTAATCCTCAGTGGGGATCGGAACCTGGTGCGAGATGTAAGTGTTGTTGAACCGATTGGGAGCAGTGACCACAGTGCTATTAAATTAAACATACATGTAAATGGCCAATTGCCAAGAAAATCCAACACGGTCACATTTGACTTCAAAAGAGGAAACTTCACAAAAATGAGGGGATTGGTAAAAAGAAAGCTGAAAAACAAAGTCCAGAGGGTCACATCACTCGAAAATGCTTGGAAGTTGTTTAAAAACACTATATTAGAAGCTCAACTGGAGTGCATACCGCAGATCAGAAAAGGTACCGCCAGGGCCAAGAAGACGCCAGCATGGTTAACAAGCAAAGTCAAGGAAGCTCTTAGAGGCAAAAAGTCTTCCTTCAGAAAATGGAAGTCTTGTCCGAATGAAGAAAATATAAAAGAACACAAACTCTGGCAAAAGAAATGCAAGAAGACAATAAGGGATGCTAAAAAAGAATTTGAGCACATTGCTAAGAACATAAAAACCAACAACAAAAAATTCTATAAATACATTCAAAACAGGAGACCATCTAGGGAGGCGATTGGACCCTTGGATGATAAGGGAGTCAAAGGTGTACTAAAGAACGATAAGGAGATTGCAGAGAAGCTAAATGAATTCTTTGCATCTGTCTTCACAGTGGAAGATATAGGGCAGATCCCTGAACCTGAACTAACATTTGCAGGAAGGGATTCTGAGGAACTGAGACAAATAGTGGTAACGAGAGAGGAAGTTCTAGGCTTAATGGACAATATAAAAACTGACAAATCACCGGGCCCGGATGGCATCCACCCGAGAGTTCTCAAAGAACTCAAATGTGAAATTGCTGATCTGCTAACTAAAATATGTAACTTGTCCCTCGGGTCCTCCTCCGTGCCTGAGGACTGTAAAGTGGCAAATGTAACGCCAATCTTCAAAAAGGGATCCAGAGGGGATCCCGGAAATTACAGGCCAGTTAGCTTAACTTCTGTCCCTAGAAAACTGGTAGAAAGTATTATTAAAGCTAGATTCACTAAGCACATAGAAGAACAAGCCTTGCTGAAGCAGAGCCAGCATGGCTTCTGCAAGGGAAAGTCCTGTCTCAGTAACCTATTAGAATTCTTTGAGAGTGTCAACAAGCATATAGATAGAGGTGATCCAGTGGAAATACTGTACTTAGACTTTCAAAAAGCGTTTGACAAGGTACCTCACCAAAGACTTCTGAGGAAGCTTAGCAGTCATGGAATAAGAGGAGAGGTCCTCTTGTGGATAAGGAATTGGTTAAGAAGCAGAAAGCAGAGAGTAGGAATAAACGGACAGTTCTCCCAATGGAGGGCTGTAGAAAGTGGAGTCCCTCAAGGATCGGTATTGGGACCTGTACTTTTCAACTTGTTCATTAATGACCTAGAATTAGGAGTGAGCAGTGAAGTGGCCAAGTTTGCTGACGACACTAAATTGTTCAGGGTTGTTAAAACAAAAAGGGATTGTGAAGAGCTCCAAAAAGATCTCTCCAAACTGAGTGAATGGGCGGAAAAATGGCAAATGCAATTCAATATAAACAAGTGTAAAATTATGCATGTTGGAGCAAAAAATCTGAATTTCACATATACGCTCATGGGGTCTGAACTGGCGGTGACCGACCAGGAGAGAGACCGCGGGGTTGTAGTGGACAGCACGATGAAAATGTCGACCCAGTGTGCGGCAGCTGTGAAAAAGGCAAATTCCATGCTAGCGATAATTAGGAAAGGTATTGAAAAGAAAACAGCCGATATCATAATGCCGTTGTATAAATCTATGGTGCGGCCACATTTGGAATACTGTGTACAGTTCTGGTCGCCTCATCTCAAAAAGGATATTATAGAGTTGGAAAAGGTTCAGAAGCGGGCAACCAGAATGATCAAGGGGATGGAGCGACTCCCTTACGAGGAAAGGTTGCAGCATTTGGGGCTTTTTAGTTTAGAGAAAAGGCGGGTCAGAGGAGACATGATAGAAGTGTATAAAATTATGCATGGCATTGAGAAAGTGGATAGAGAAAAGTTCTTCTCCCTCTCTCATAATACTAGAACTCGTGGACATTCAAAGAAGCTGAATGTTGGAAGATTCAGGACAGACAAAAGGAAGTACTTCTTTACTCAGCGCATAGTTAAACTATGGAATTTGCTCCCACAAGATGCAGTAATGGCCACCAGCTTGGACGGCTTTAAAAGAAGATTAGACAAATTCATGGAGGACAGGGCTATCAATGGCTACTAGCCGTGATGGCTGTGCTGTGCCACCCTAGTCAGAGGCAGCATGCTTCTGAAAACTAGTTGCCGGAAGCCTCAGGAGGGGAGAGTGTTCTTGCAGTAGGGTCCTGCTTGCGGGCTTCCCCAGGCACCTGGTTGGGCACTGTGAGAACAGGATGCTGGACTAGATGGGCCACTGGCCTGATCCAGCAGGCTCTTCTTGTGTTCTTATGTTCTAAATCACCCATATCTGGAAGCATGCAAGATTTACATATGAAACATGTTGGACTCTACGATGGACCTAAACTGAATGTGTCCTGAAACAATCACACAACCATTTCACCTTGTGCCGGATTCTGCAGGTTCTGCTTAGTCAATTCGGTCAAGAAAACAATTTGGTCCTTTGAATTAGCCCTCATTTGTGGTTCAAAATTGGAGATGAATTTGCTATTTGTCTATTTTCCCTTCCTTAGTTCCCTCCTCAGTTTGTGCAACTACATCAGTAATAAAATACTTTACCAGACCGCTCTTAATTTTGTTCATAAAAACACCCTCCCCCGGAAAAACACATTAAAAGGTTACAAAACAGTAAGGCCTCCTTGTTTTTACACACATTTCAGGTATGCATTACGGCTTGATGTGTCTTATGAATACTTCTGTACTAATATCTCCAGAGTAAGTTTAAATGAACTGGCTGTACCCAATATAAAAGGGCATGAGTTTAAACCTAGTTGGTTTATAGACAAACTACATGAAAGCAAACAAAGGAAAGCTGGAAGAATTGTGTGCCTTAAGTTACATTGTAGAAGCAAGAGACTTATCCTAAAATAACAGCTTATGGCAGGAATAATGGGCTTTATTAATATATTCAGTTAGTTATGGCAGTACCTATACATTGAACTGTCTGAATAATTCATCATTTGCACATAATCTCATAAGCAAGAAATCTCTTGCTTTCCATTGGGTCTAGATGGAAATTAAGTTGTTTGTTGAAGCTTGCCCTGTTTAGTTTTAGCTATTGTTTTTGCACTTGAAAGAGTTGCCAACAGCACTAATAAAATCTGTTCCTGTTCCTGATACTGAAAGTCAATCTAAAGCATAAGAGTAACCACATGGTAGAGTCCTATAAAGACAGCCTAGATTGCCAATATGAGATTGCATTTTAAATTCTTCTCCACATTTTTTTCTTTAAAAAACCTAAACAAAACATCCTTCCTGCAATTTAGAAAGCTAGCATATCAGGAGAGGACGAAGTTCTTTCTCTTGTATGTGCCACTTTTCTAAATATGCAGAGATTATTGCTGTTTTTAATAAAGGGGAGCATTGAAACATGGAGTTTTCTATCTGCATTGTGAAGTGGTGCTGTGCCACATCTAATTTTGAATGTGTAGACTGGATTTCAGTGACCATGGTACATCTGCAGATGTTTCTGAAGGACCTACATTTCAGAGGTGGTATTTCATTTCTCCCTATTGCTCTTGTATGAACAAACAATCTTTCAGATCACCACAGATTGGTCTTTGATGTTGCAGCCACAGTTTACAAGTGGCGTCTTGAGTGGAGTTGTAGCGTTTCCAGCTGATGGCTTCGTTTATTTACTTCAGCACCTACAAGAAACATAACAAGATGCTGATGAAGGCTTCCAATGGCTTGGCAAAGTGCAGTGTCTGGAAATGCAGGTGTTGGTATACAGATTTGGGAAACATTTTGGTTGGTGCCACGCTGCTGTTGTCTCGTATTCCTCAGGAGAACCAAAAGGACCAGGAGACAAACAGGAATTTTGCAGATGGCAAGACTTTGATTGTGGCTGTTTGGGCTTTTCTCTGCCTCACCAGGGAAGCAGCAGCAGAGGTGATCACCAACATACCTCTGATACCCTAGCTGCTCTTTGTTGGGCAAGGCAGTGTTTTCTTCTGTCTGGAATTTCATCATAAAAATGTGGAATCTAGTGTTGGGTGCACAACTGGATATCCTGCTAGCTCTCTTTTTTTTTAAAAAAAAGTTTTATTAAAAAAACCCACGTTACTGGCTCTTTGGTTATAAGAAAACAAGTTGGAAATGGGTGGGTTCTTTCTGGGGAAGTACCCAAGGAGAGCTTGCAAAGCTTCTTTTATTGCTCCAAACACCAAACATTGTTCCCTGTCCTTTGACCTGTACAACACATCTTCCCTCCCCTAGTTTAACAGCAATGGCAGTAGATATAATGAAATACACAGTAGAGGCTGGTGGCTCTGATGTTATTGGGCAGTGAATCCACTCTGGGTTGTAGTCGGAACTTTCAAGGAGCTGTCCAAGGTGCTGAGCATCATCAGTGAAGAACAGCAGGGTGCCATGGAGCACAGATCTTTGAGACTATTCTGGAAGAAAATGGGCAGAGCTAGGATGTGGGAGAAATTAAATTCAGTTTGCATTTAAAGGTGAACCTAGCAGCATAGGAAGCTGCCTCTTATCCTGAGTTAGACCACTGGCCCATCTAGCTCAATATTGTCTACGCTGACCGGCAGCAGATCTCCAGGGTTTCAGATGAAGGAGATTTCCAGTCCTACTTGGAGATACTGGGAATTGAACCTGGAACCTACTGCATGTGAAGCAGATGCTCTGTCACTGAGCTACATCCCTTCCTGAACCTCACCAATCTACTTCACACTTTCCAAAACAATATGAGAACTGAAACAATAATGTCAATACTCCCCCCCCTCCAAATACCAGTCATGAATGGTGCCGTATAAATCCGTGAAATAAATAAAATGCATGCATATACTGGTGTTTCCTGAAAATGTGCAGCCACACAGCTGCAGATGAGGAGTGGTTCAGTCAGGGATGGGGAATTTGTAGCCCTTCAGTTGTTGGGCTACAGTTCCCTTACCACTGGCCACGCTGGCTTTGACTGAAGGGAGCTGGAGTCTAACAACATCTGAAGGGTCCCTGGGTTAGGTGATGAAGGAGCAGCAAGACTGCACAAGAGAGGTGACCTTGTGGCATTTCAGCTCTGACATATCTGCACAAAGATCAGGCACCAAGTGCGGAACCAATGAGGGAAAGAAGGAAGGGCCAGATGGAAGTGACTGTTGTAGCCTGCTAGTGGAGCTGCTCTGCATTTGCAAGAGGAACCAGTGAGGTTGGCAACCGCCTTCCGCTCTGAGGCTCCTGAGAGTGTCCTCCTTCTTAGTGCAAACATATTCAACACTGAAATTTGGAACGGGTATGGAGATGCCCAGACCTGACACATGGTACATTGGGCACCCTTGCTTTAAATCCAGTAGGTTTAAACTTGCATTTTAGCTCATGGGAACAGAGCTGCATGTTTTAGGTTAGACTTCAGTAATCATAATGTTAACCTCATAGGAAAACAATCAGAATTTTAAATATTCGCTGCTCCTCCCTGCCAGAAATTATTATTCCCTTTTTATCCTTTTTTATGTTAAGAACCAGAGCTATTAAACTTTGCCCAGCTTTCCTGCCAAGCATATTATTTTGATTGGCTGCAGATTTCTGTTTGCCTAAGTAATAACCAACACAGTGTTGGAAGTTGCCAGCCGGACAAACATGGAAATTGTACCTTCTTATTCCTTCCCTAAAAGCCAACGAGACATTTCAGAAGCATCCGTGGTTGAATGTTGCTAATTTATCCCACAGAGGCAGGGGGGATCCACTATCCTGGGCAAATTTCATACGGGTGCTTTTCTACACAAGTCCCACTGAAATAAACATGAGGTGCCCAAGAGTATTATATCAAGCTAGCTTCTCCAAATTTAAGTATCTCAGCAAGGATGCCATTGTTGCCAGCCACATTCCTCCTTGTCAAGATGTCTTATCTCAGCTGGTTGACTCCATTATTAAATTATATTTATTTGGTAGCTCTGCTACAGTATTAAGTGATTCTGGCAGGCATATGGATTTTATTGCAAGTTGTTTTATGGCATAGTTGGGCCAGAACAGCAGCATTCTGTTGTGACCTTGTATGTTTTATTGTAACTTTGTATTTTAACTCTGCTGTTCACCACCCAGAGAGCTATTCGCTATGGGCGGTCTATAAATAAAATAAAATAAATAAATAAAATAAATAAATATGAGATTGGAAAAAAAATTCATGAGATGATCACCCAAGGTAACATTCCATCCCCAGGGTTGAATCTACTTATTCCAAATGGTAATCACCTTATTGTCTAGGGCGTGTTAAACTATGGTTTGACTTGCTTCTTCCTGGTCTTTCTCCCTCTACCCCCACCCCACCCCCCTCTCGCAGTATTCCTTGCCTTTCATCTCCCAGGGGATTCTTTTTTCCAGTTTGCTCACTTCCACATTCAACCATGTGGATGCCTCTGTTTCCTGCATTCCACATTTTGGCCCTTTCATGATAGACAGAGTCTTGAAATAGGTGATACATTTACCAATTGATCATCTATCCCAAGCATGTTTTTTTTTTAGCAGGGGGGTGTATAGCAACTGCAGCTTCTGGTGGAGGAAGATCTGGATCAAGGCCATAAGTAAGAAGGTCTAACTGCTTTCTCCTAAACTGCCTTTCTCCATGAACCAGCTATTCATTCCTGAAGTTGCCACTGCAGCAAATGTGACTTTCACAGGAACAGAGGGAGCTGTCTTATATTGACTCAGGTTCATCTAGAACAATATTGTCAACAGTGATTGGCAGTGACTCCAGGACTTCAGACAGTGAACATTCCCAGCCCTGGGACCTTCTGCATGCAAAATGTGTCCTCTGCCACTGAACTATGATCCTTCTTTGATGGCAGATAGGTTTAGGTGGCGATTTTAGGCAGGAAAATGGTGCAAGGGATAAGAACCTGCTCCTGTGTACAGTTCCTATACTGTGTACAGTTCTGGTCGCCTCATCTCAAAAAGGATATTATAGAGTTGGAAAAGGTTCAGAAGAGGGCAACCAGAATGATCAAGGGGATGGAGCGACTCCCTTACGAGGAAAGGTTGCAGCATTTGGGGCTTTTTAGTTTAGAGAAAAGGCGGGTCAGAGGAGACATGATAGAAGTGTATAAAATTATGCATGGCATTGAGAAAGTGGATAGAGAAAAGTTCTTCTCCCTCTCTCATAATACTAGAACTCGTGGATATTCAAAGAAGCTGAATGTTGGAAGATTCAGGACAGACAAAAGGAAGTACTTCTTTACTCAGCACATAGTTAAACTATAGAATTTGCTCCCACAAGATGCAGTAATGGCCACCAGCTTGGATGGCTTTGAAAGAAGATTAGACAAATTCATGGAGGACAAGGCTATCAATGTCTGCTAGCCATGATGGCTGTGCTCTGCCACCCTAGTCAGAGGCAGCATGCTTCTGAAAACCAGTTGCCGGAAGCCTCAGGAGGGGAGAGTGTTCTTGCACTCGGGTCCTGCTTGTGGCACCTGGTTGGCCACTGTGAGAACAGGATGCTGGACTAGATGGGCCACTGGCCTGATCCAGCAGGCTCTTCTTATGTTCTTAACACAGCTGTCCTTCAGTCATGATTTAAATCACCATAAAAATGATTTAAATAATTTATTTAACCTAAATTTCTCAATTTCATATATTTTTTGATCAGGCAGGACTGCTAACTGGCTACTACAACAGTGAAAACATATTAGTCTACAGCCAAAAAGGACCTTTATATAACCTAGGGGCATAAAAAAAACATTTTGCTGTACAGCCCATATGCACCAAAGGATTATACCTGCTTAAAATGAGAACAATTTTTTTTTAAGGGCTGGAACAGTTTTGCATTATGATTTTTCAAAATCCAAAAGTTGCATCTGTTATTTAATGCAAAGGTAAATATATATATGAGCATGCTTTTTACATACATTCAGATCCAGCATATTTAAAAATTGGTGACAATGTTAGCACTGGCAATAAGGAGTAAGTTCCATGCAAGGGACTCCAAGTGATCTTAGGGAGTGGGTTCTCAGTCACCACACAAACTGTTTTTGCTCTAGGGAGAATGCACTTGTGTTACAAGTAAGATTTATGATGCAGATCTTATGCCTTCATGATTTAGGTGCAAGGAAGGTATGGAAAAATCAGTCAGTTTCCCCTCTGTATTGCATTCACATATGTTCATTCACACGTCTGTTCCATCCAGTTTCCATATAAATCTGTAGATTTAGTTTTGGAAATCTGCACACAAAAAAAACCACTTTTGAAGTGTGTTTTAAAACATTTATTTATTATTTGATTTATATCCCGCTCTTCCTCCCAGCAGGAGCCCAGAGTGGGATATAAATAAATCAATAAATACTATTTATAGTATAGGACAGTGTGGAGGAGAGCCTGGCTGGGAGTCCAGAGTCTGTGAGTTCAATTCCGCGCTTGTGTCTCCTGGGTGTAAAGGGCCAGCTAAAGATCACCCCCACAGTGAGTGGCTCAGGGGTTATGTGTCCTGCTACCTATGCAGCCGTGGGCAAGCTGCATAATCCCAAGGAGCCCAGTTGCCCCCCAGCTGGCAGTTGCGGACAAGGAAGGGACTGGCTTGTGCAGCTGTGGCAAGTTGAGCAGGCCCTAGGCAGCTGGGGAGGACTAGCCTCAGAGGGAGGTAATGGTAAACTGCCTCTGAATACCACTTACCATGAAATCCCTATTCATAGGGTAGTCATAAGTCGGGATCGACTTAAAGGCAGTCCATTTCCATAGTATTTATATACTGTGTCATCATTAACATTTCTAAGCTCTGTACGTAAAATTACAAAAAAGTAGAAATAAAAATAAACCATACAAAGAATAATAAAATTCATCATAAAACTAAACACTATCATAAAATCTGCTGAAATAAAAAAAGTTCAGCAAGGAAGGTACTTTTCTCATCTCTGTCAGGAGTGAGTTCCACAGACTTGGGTCCATAACACTGAATGCATCTGAGCTATGAGGGACCAGCAACAAAGACTCCCACAATGATCTCTGTGATCAGGCAGGGATATAAGGGATCAGGCAGTCCTAAAGATATCCTGGACCCAAGTTGTTAATGTCCTGGTAAATTAATACAAGAACCTTGAACCTGGCCCCATAACATGGGCAGTCAGTGCAAGTTTTTAAGCACTGGTGTGCAAACTTACTGAATGTATTTTCTCACAAAATACACATTTCTAAACAAATGTTATCTCAAAATAGGCATTTCTAGATGTATTTTATCTTTAAAAATATGTTTTAAAGAGCTTTTTTTTTAACCCAAAAAACTGAATTGCAAAATTTGAGGAAGGGGAAAATCTGAAGGAGAATTACCTTCTGATCTGCATATTAGTCCTAGAGGTGTGGAGCACATCAGTTCATACTGGAATGTACAAGAATCACATTCCTTTTGCACCCTTAGTCCAGGATACTTAAAGAATCCCTTGTTATATGATTCTAGCTACCACATAGGGGGCCTTCCTCTGAATTCCACCTGTATTTGATTCTGAGGTCAGGATGATAACTCTATGGGATAGAGCCTTCTCCAGAGTGATACTCTGGTCCTGCAAGTTCCCTTCCTTGAGAGGTATGTTTGGCTCTTTTCATCTCTTCTTCCAGCAGTTGGCAAAGACTATTCTTTTTATGATAAATGAGTCTCTCTGATTCTAAGTGAATCTCTCTGAAAAAATTCTCTGATTCTATTGTTTTGTTGTTTTTATATTGGTGCTTTTTGATTGGATGATCGGAATGACTTCATTTTTTTTCTTTGCTGCATTTGATTATGTTGTTTCCTCCCCCCCCCCCCGAAAGTGGCATAAAATAAACATCAACAATTAAGACTTACAGAATACTTAATGTTGCCATGGTGGCTAGGAACTGCTGAGCTCTTCTTGCATGGCCATCAACAGACCAAGCTGCCACTGTAATCCATTATTTGTCAACATTGGGGGGGGGGAGGGAGCAAAAGGTACCCTGGAAACTCATGGGGCTGTTTCATTTGTGATAGGTTTCTGAAGTCCTGTATGAAATAAACCTTTCACCAGACATAATGCTAATAGAGTCATCAGTCTGGCACATCAGTAATGCTGAAAATAAAGCCTGTTAATCCCCTCTGCAGTCTCCCCCTTTATACCCTTAGGCTGTGAAGAGACGTGCCAAGTAAAAGGAAATAACTGGCTTTAAACATCTCCTGTGACTCTTATTCTCAGCTGCTATCTACTCCATTAAGGATCTAGGTGAGAACAACCTCTGTTGAGGACAATGCTATACAAGTACCTGACTTTGCTATGAGATTTACAGTCCTCCTCATCCCTCTGCTTAGGTTCAGGGAGTACCCAGAGCTTTTAGATAATATGAGTCACTTTTGGAGGACAGCAGTCCATCATAGAATTAAATATATTTGGCTGCGATCCTAGCCCTACTTACCTGGGAGTAAGTACCACTAAACTCAATAGGAATTACTTCTGAGTAGATATGGTTCAGATTGCACTGTTAATTTAGCATCATTAGCACGCATGTGCTATATACCAAGAAATGAATTCCTGTATACAAACTGTAAAATAAAGATTCATTTCCCCCCAATGGATAAATGAAGTGATCAATAACATGACTGACCAAAAGAAAAAAAATGCTGAGACGTATCTTACTGCAAAACATTATGCATCTTCCAAGAAACCATTGTGTATTTTCCTACCTGAAAAGCACTTCTGTGTAAAAAGAATAAGAAAAAGAAAAAAGTTCAGTATCTGTGTATATAGATCATCATCACATATGGCAAAGGAGCATCCATGTGTTTTGCTGTGACTACACAGTTTGGTAAGTTGCTATGAGTGTCAGCTTACCATATGTGTGGCAGCTTACCTGAAAGATTGTCTTACCCCTTTTAGGTCCAGTCGATCACTGTGCTCTGCAGGTGAGGGCCTCCTGCAGATACCATCTTATCAGGAGGTCCATCCCACACAGCATAGGAATCGGGCCTTTAGTGTTGTTAAACCGACACTTTGGAATTCCCTCCCCTTAAATATTAGACAGCACCATCTCTGTAATCTTTTCAGCACCTATTGAAGACCTTCCTCTTTCAACAAGCCTTGTAAGTAGAGACGTTATCTCAGTCTGCATCTGTGTTGGAACTGCTTTTTAAAATGTTTTTAAAGCGGTTTTTTTTAAATATGTTTTTTTAACATGTGTTTTAATATGTTTTCAGAGATGTTTGGTTTTAATATGTTTTTAAGTCTTTTGTTTTTAAGATGTTTTAGAGTGCTTTTAGTGATTTTGTTTGCTGCCCTGAGCTCCTTGTGGGAGGAAGGGTGGGATGTAAATTTAATAAATAAATAAATAAATAATAATAATATAATATGTGCTTCACAATACTCAGAGTTAGATACACACACACACTACTCACATGGGCTTCATGGTTTTTTCAATGCAAAAAAGCTGAGTCTCTGTAGGAGAAGTGCATTGTTGCCAAAAGCTAACCTCTGAATAGAGAAATCACTGTTCAACATGGAGGCCTCCAGTTCCTTTACCTTTACCATTACTACAAACATTATTAAAACATTTAATGAGCATGACAGTTTGTATCTCAGTCTCTTCACCACCACAAGATGTGGGAACTGCATGGGAAGGGGTGACTGTCTGCCACTACCCATATGGCATGTGTTGTTGTACTGCTCTGTTCACCTGTGGCATCATATGTATGGCGAAAAGCACATGTGCACACTTGACACTACAACTTTGAGGATCCTGAGCATCCCCTATAATTGTTTGTTTGCTTGTTTATGTACATGATTTCTTAATCAAGGAGATTCTAGGGTTTTGTGGGACAAAAGCAGCTAAAGGTAGCACCTTCTTTGCACTGCTGTGCCTGTATGCATTTTTGAGCCACAGGATGATTATGAAGATAGGCTTAGATATGGATACATTCTGACACATCCTATTCTCTTGGGATGGTCAAATACGTTCAGATCAAGTGAAGTCATGCATTTATGACATGGGAAAAGAATGGAGTTGAGACTGTCTATCCCCCCCCGTAAGTATTATTTGAACGTGTCTCCACCCCTCCACCTTGCTCAGTGTTTATTCATAATGTCTAAAAGAGACATTTACATAAAGTAATTACTGTGAGAGGACTCCTTAAAAATACACAGGGAATGTTCAGACAGACTGAATAATACTTTCACTAGCCGCAACTAAAATGAATCTTATTTAGCTCAGGCAACAGGTCACTGGCCAAAATGTTTAAGGTATATATTGGGGGGGGGATGGAAAAATATGAGACCCTCTGCTGTTACAAGAATATTTCTCTTCCTTTATGTGTCATATTTCTAATAGAATAGTTAGTTGTTACTAATCCATAATTGTCCCAACAGTGGTTTGGCACAATATGGCTTCAGGCACCACAGAGCTTAAAAAAAAACACCCATGCTTATTTTCCAGCCTGTCCAGTACTAGAAATCCCAAAAATAAGACAATTTTTGTGTGATTTGCAAATTCCCATATGGGATTAGTACAACTGCTGGTGAGGAAGTGCCAGCCTCTAAATCCCAGTCATCCATGATCTCAGAGAGGCAGAATGAGCAAAAAGTGTGCACAGATAAGAAAGAGAGAAAGAGAGAGAATATTACATGGTTGTAGCTGACAAAATATGAGTCATTCAAGTAGGGGGGTGTTAAATAATCAGAGGGATTAGAAAATAACTGGTTGATTAAAGACTTATTGGTGTATTCAGCATGACTGAAGTTTGTTGAAAGACTCTCTGCTGTTGGATTTTAAGATAAAGGAATATTTACATTCATTTATATGAAATATTTTTAGCATAACAACTCCTTATTAATTCTGAATTATTCTACCGGATATTTGTAGCATGTCTTGGTAACAGGAGATGCTGATTACTCAGGTATAAACACTGGAATGCATAAAGGGGAAGAACAACCGCTAGTTGTACATTTGTGGAAATAAGTGTGCCTGCTTATTCACTTACCCACTGAATGCATCAAGAGAGGAGAGGAAGAAGCTGGTTATTAAGGGACTCTGCTTGTTTAAAAACAACTTAAAGCCATTTCCTGTGTTATTAAGTTCCTATGTTAGTAAAAAACCAGTGCAGCCCCCAGTCTCTCAATACATCTCAACAGGTTCTATTTTACATTTTGGTCAATTTAAAGAATAAAAATGGAATGCACAACCTGATCACCTAAGTCCAAGAAGAATTGTTGCTGCTTGATTGAACTTCAAATGGTAAATGGGTAGTTGGGATGTGCTCAAATTGCACAAATTTTGAATTTGACACCCGATTTCCTATTTGTTCATGCTTTTTTTGTCCTTGTGGATTGGTTTTTTCCTAGCAATTTTCTGCGGCTGAAGCAGATTTTTTTTTAAAAAACAATTCACCTCAAAAATATCAATATTAATGTTGATATTTGTATTTTGAGAAAAATAACATTTTAAAAAATCTATGAAAAAACAATAATTTTAAAATATTGATCTTAATATCAATATTTTTGTGGAAACAACACAGAATTGGTATTTATCGCAAATAGCAAACACTGATCCCTTACGAAGCAGTACTGGAAGGAAGTTTGATGGACCAAAATTCGAATTGGCACCAAAATGCAGATCCCATCCCTAATGGGTAGGCTGTTGCTGCTTAAGAGCTACAATTAAATGACAGTTCCCTAATAGCAATGAGTAATGACTAAGACGCTATTTCCAAAGGTGCATTCTATTTAGAAAGGAGTGCCCCACCATTTACCTGGCAAAGCACAGAGTTCAGGCCATAGGATGTAGAACTTGAGAAGATCTTACTCTGAAAACTCAGCGCATGGATCTCTGACATAACAGTATAATATGCAAAATACTAGTGAAACGGGTAGCCAACATGGTACCCTCTTGATGCTGGACTATAATTATCACAGAATAGTAGAGTGGGAAGGGATCCAACTTAAAGTATACCTGATAGGTGGCTGTCCAGCTGCCTTTTGAATACCTCCAGTATTGGCAGAGCCCACCACCTCTCTAAGTAATTGGTGCCATTGTCATACTGCTCTAATAGTTAGGAAGTTTTTCCTGATGTTCAGCTGAAATCTGGCTTCCTGTAACTTGAGCCCATTATTCTGTGACCTGCACTCTGGGATGATCGAGAAGAGATCCTGGCCCTTCTCTGTGTGGCAACCTATCAAGTACTTGAAGAGTGTTATCATATCTGCCCTCAGTCTTCTCTTCTCAAGGCAAAGCATGTCGAATTCTTTCAGTCTCTTCTTATAGGGCTTTGTTTCCAGTCCCCTGATCATCCTTGTTGCCCTCCTCTGAACCTGTTCCAGTTTGAATTCCCATCATTTTGTCTTCTGACCACACTGACTATGGCTGCTGGGAGATTAAGTCCAACAGCATCTGGAGGGCACCATGTTGGCTACACCTAGAGTAGAATTATTGGTTACAATACCTTTTGCAAAGATTGAACAGATGAGAATTTCATTCAGTTTGTGTTTTGTACTACATGTTACAATCAGGAAGGAAGGACTTTAAATAAAATTGAGACCATGCCAGAGGACATGATTTTCAAGGTGGGAAAAGTTTTGGAAATCAAACAACAAATATATACAAGACTCTTACATGAAGCATTTGCTATATGTGGATGCACTCTGGGTTTGTTTATTTTATTTGTAAAAATTTCTATACATTAACAACAACAACAAATCATGGCGGTGAAAAACATAAGATCAACAAATAAGATTCCATTAATAAATATGTACAAAAAATGATTATGAAGAATGCCAGAGTTTGGTTCAGATTTTCAGTGAATGATCCCTACAGACATTATCTCTCTCTGCCCATTTGCATACTATGCATGGTGATTCAACCTTGAACACAGCTGACTCTTGGGTTATTTGTTCATCCCTAAGAGTATGCCTCCCCCCAAATTTTATGAGCATAATGAACGACTTGCCATGAATGATGTAACTGAAATTCTACAGCTGCTACTTAAGTGCACTCACAATTGTTTATTTGCAGCCGTGGCTAGAATTTGGTGTTGTATGAATGTGGCACCTTTCCCTCTGCACTGCTTTCAGCAGGGATTTGATACACTTGGGAGCTATCAGGGGCTCCTGAGTGTATCAGATCTTTGCCAAAAGCAGCACAACAGGCAAAGGTGTCACATTTAAACAGTGTCAGATTCAAGCTGCTGGCGCATTTATCTCAATCTGATTTCTAAAATGGAAGGTTTCTGAAATACTCTTGGTACTAAAGCAGATATCAACTCCAGTTTACCCTCTGGCATCAGCATGCCAGAGAGGAAAATGGTAAAAATGACAGTTATTGGTTCAAAAGTGATCCTTGTGACTGAAATGCTATGGGAGGTCTTTACCACAGTTTATATTTAAACATGACATATTGACAAGTAAAAGAGAAAACAATATGACTTTTGGGCAGTGAGTCATTCCCAGTTCTATATTTGCCATTTGGGCACAAAATGGAATACCACCATGTAGAAATAATTGAATGAGGTACAATCCATCTAAACTCAAGCACTTCTAAATGCCACAGATTTGAATAATAATGAATTAAATGCATGCTGAATTCTTCCACTGAAACCAATTACACTTTAAATTGTTTAACCAGGACAGGATTGTGTCCAGCATTAGCCATTTAGTTTTCTCTAGGACACACTTAAAAGATTTTAGACAATGATGATCAGTGTGGTGCAACAGACAGCTGGTATAGCACAGTGGGGAGGAGAGCCTGGCTGGGAGTCCAGAGTCTGTGAGTTCAAATCCCCGCTTGTGTCTCCTGGGTGTCAAGGGCCAGCTAAAGATCACTCCACAGTGAGTGGCTCAGGGGTTACATGCCCTGCCACCTGTGCAGCTGTGGGCAAGCTGCATAGTCCCAAGGAGCCCAGTTGCCCCCCAGCTGGCAGTTACAGACAAGGAAGGAGCTGGTTTGTGCAGCTGTGGCAAGCTGAGCAGGCACTAGCCAGTTGGGGAGGATTAGCCTCAGAGGGAGGCAATGGTAACCCCCCTCTGAATACCGCTTACCATGAAATCCCTATTCATAGGGTAGCCATAAGTCGGGATCGACTTGAAGGCAGTCCATTTCCATTTTCCATGGTGTGACAGAGCTGTGGGACCACCCTCCTGAGTCTGGGATCATTGCAGTTTGCTTGGATGGGACAGGGCAGTAGTGAGATATGGCTGCTTGGATGCACTGGCAGGAGTGCTGGATTGCCTCTGATGGTGCACCTGCACAGCCCCACCTCATCACCACCCCAGCAGCATCCACATAAATTGCAACAATGCCAGTATAAAGAAAGAGGCTTCATGGCCCTGTTCAACCACACTGCCTGCTGCTGGTTTTATATCATTTCCATTTCTAGTCTTATTTGAAGCAAATCGAATTTATTTGTATGTGTGTCATGGCCCCGTCAGAGGACTCCTCAGATGAGGACGACTCGGGAGTAACAGCAGCAGACCCAGGAGCAGCAGGAGACACGGAGGAGCCTCCTGAGAATCCAGCTCCTTCTGCCCCTCAGCTGCAGAGCACCCCAGGGACAGCAGAGGCCCTGCAGCCAGACACAGACAGTGAACAGGATACTCCCCCCTCACCTGCAGAACGTAGACAGCAGAAGGTCAGGCAGAAGAGAGGCAGGCCTGTCTCCTTAAGGCCCAAACGCTGAGGGCTCACACCTGCTGTCCATCCTGCTCTTTATAAGGCACACCTTGGCTGCAGCTTGTTGCTGACTGCAATGTCAGGCGTGGCTTTGTGTAGACCTAGTTTCCCTGCAGCATCTCTTTGACTGACCTCCTTGGCAATTGATCCCGGACCTCCACTGACCTCGCTTCTGGACTTCTGACTCGGTAAGTATGCTTCGGATAGGCCTGGCAGATTTACAACCCAACTGCTGGCTAAGGACTTTCCTTCCCTGCCAAAGACCCAGGAATTTCCAGCCCCCCCTGACACTGCTGATGCAGTGTAGAGCTGACAGTTTGCAGTCAGCCCAAACAAAGCAGGCAACAAAGGAGTGGGGGAAGTGCTGACCTTGGAGCAACTCCAGCAGGAAAACTTGCTCCTGCGCTCACAAGTAGACCAGCTGCTGTTGGCCGTCCAAGGCTTGCAAACCCAGCTAGCAACAACCCCACCCCCTCTCCCTACAGGGAGAGCCAAGTGCCCTGTGACTCTCCCAGAGAAATTTACTGGGGCTTCCGACCAGCTCTCAGCCTTCTTGGCCCAGGCCCAGCTCTTCATGGAGTTACGCCCAGAGGCCTTCCCAGATGATAAGACCCGGGTGGGATTCTTGATTAACCTCTGCACCGGGGTGGCAGCTAGATGGGCCATGCCCTTGCTCCTCAAGCGGAGCCCCGTGCTCAACGACCTAGCCGCCTTCACCAGAGAACTGAAGGCTATGTTCGAGGACCCAGTCCAATCTGCCACAGCCAACCGCCGGATACGCAGGCTGCGGCAAGGCCGACGCCCCTTGGGGGAATATGTAACAGACTTTCGTCTATTGCAACAAACCCTGGGCTGGAACGAAGCCGCTCTCATGGACCAGTTTCAGGAGGGGCTGTCGGATGAGCTCCTGGATGAGCTAGCTAGGGTGGAGCGCCCTGGAACCCTGCAAGCCCTCATATGCCTGTGTCTCCAAATTGACGGGAGGCTGGAAAGCAGGCGTGCTGCCAACCGACCCCGGCCAGTCTACAGAGCATCAGCCCCAGTGGCTGGGCCCTTGGAGCCTGTCGGCAAGGACCCTACACCCCCGGCAGAACCGATGCAGCTGGGAGGGGCTCGGCCACGTCTCTCTGTGGCCGAAAAGCTGCGACGCCGGCAACAGGGCCTCTGCCTGTATTGCGGGGCCCCGGGACATTTTGCAGCCCAGTGTTCCGCGAAACGACCCACAGCCCCTGCCTCGGGAAATGCCCATGCCCCGGCCTTCACAGGCCCCTGAGCCGGGGCAACCTCATGGGTCAAGGGGCCTGCCACCTCAGTTCCTCACCGCCCAAGCATCTGACCGTGTTGATCGCACTGACAGTCCCCGGAAGGGGGACCCTACAAGTACCCGCCATGCTGGACTCAGGATCCACCAGCAATTTTATGGACGTGTCCTTTGCCAAGCTCCACCGGGTTCCTAGTCAACCCATTCACCGCCCCCTCCTGGTGGAGACTATTGATGGCCGGCTTCTCACCTCGGGCCCTGTAGTACAGGAGACAGTGCCGCTCGACATGGCCCTGGGGGAGCACGAGGAAAGCCTCCAGTTCTACCTGGCTGCCGCACCCCACTTCCCGGTCGTGCTGGGCCTGGCATGGCTCCAGCGGCATGACCCCATCATCCAGTGGTCCATGGGCCGACTGACCCTCGGATCCCCCTATTGCCAAGCCAACTGCTGGAGGCCGAAGGAGCACATCCTGATGACCCAGGAGGCAAGCTCCGTGCCCGAGGCCTTACCGGAACAGTACCGGGAGTTCGCGGATGTGTTTGGGAAGCAAGAGGCAGACCAGTTGCCGCCCCATCGTCCTTATGACTGTCCCATTGATCTGCTCCCTGGAGCCAAGATTCCCGTGGGCCGGCTTTATTCCCTGTCAGAACCTGAACTGGCAGCCCTCAGAGAGTTCCTCGACAAGAACCTGCACCGAGGGTTCATTCGCCCTTCCACGTCCCCTGCAGCCGCCCCTGTCCTCTTTGTCAAAAAGAAATGTGGGGAACTCCAGCTGTGCAATGACTACCGCGCCCTCAACCAGATTACAGTTCGGAATCGCTACCCTCTGCCCCGATCCCAGAACTGTTAGAGCGGCTGTGGGGCGTGCGCATTTTCACCAAACTAGACCTGAGAGGGGCCTACAACCTGGTGCGTATGCGGGAGGGCGATGAGTGGAAGACGGCCTTCCGCACCCGTTATGGGCACTTTGAGTACACCGTGATGCCGTTTGGCTTGTGCAACGCCCCTGCCGTCTTCCAGCACTTCATGAACGACATCTTCCGGGACCTCCTAGACCGCTTCCTGGTGATCTACTTGGATGACATCCTGATCTACTCGCGGAACCCCTCGGAACATCAGGACCACGTTCGAGCGGTGCTGCAGCGCCTGCGGGAGCACCGCCTCTTTGCCAAGCTCGAAAAATGCGCCTTTGACCTCACGACCATGGATTTCCTAGGCCATCGGATCTCGCCCTCGGGTATCCAGATGGACCCCGCCAAAATTGAGACCATCCTCCACTGGGCCGCTCCGCGAAGCCCCAAAGATGTGCAGCGCTTCTTGGGCTTCGCCAACTATTACCGCCGGTTCATCTCCCACTTCTCCGAACTCACCACGCCCATATCAGACCTGCTTCGAGGCAAAGAGAAGTTTGTTTGGACCAAGGCCGCTCAACAGGCCTTCCGGCGCCTCCAACACGCCTTTACATCTGAACCCATCCTCCAGCAACCCGACCCTACCTGACTACATGTCATGACCCTACATGCAACTACATGTTCAAAGTTATGAATCATTTAAAACTTGCAGCCTGACAAAAGGCATTAACAAACACCCTTTGAATAACACTCATCAGCAGATTATTCAGTGTTGTTTGAAAAAGGGGGAGTCCAACATGAAGTAAATTACATTATAAAATTAACTTTATTACAATGATAAAAAAGAAAAAACTTCCATTCAGAACATAATTAGAAATATTTCTAGAGAATGTACAAAGATGATTTTTTTACTCGGTAAATACTTATAAGCCATGGCAATCCTCTAAAATATTTATTCCAGCTTGATCCTCCAAATGCTGGACTAGCACATCTTGCTGTGAAATGCCTGGGACTTGGTGCTATCACAGTTACTGTCTGTAGTTGGCAAAATAACTTGAGTATTACAGTTACATTCAAAGCTAATATATCACTAATGAAAATAATTAATCCACAACACAGTCTATCAAACTTTATTCCTGCACAATCTCCTTCTAGTTTCTTGAAGTCACATACGAAAAAGTCTTGCACAGAACCACTGTAAAATGTACAATATCCCTACTGGTGGCTCATCTCTCTTTTTAAACTCCATTTAAAAATTATTATTTAGCAGTGATCTAATCAGTTTGTCATAATTATCAGTTTTCACCATTATTGGCTTACCTAAGTTAATTAATTTTTTTAAAAAAATATTTGTCTTACAGAGCAATCCTATATGTGTATAAGTAAGCCCCATTGAGTTCAAGGGATTCGCTCCCAGATAACAGAGCAATCCAACTCGGGAAGCCAGCAGAAGGGGAGATGGCACAAGAGAAGCCAGTGGGAAGGTCTGCAGCATCCAATTGCTGTTTGGAAGCCTTCGGGCTGACTGAATGCTGGTTCAGCCGGGAGCTGTGTAGAGGGACCGGAAAGTAAAAGCCAGCTCTCACAAATATGTCTGCTGGGGAGTAAGCACTCTCCATTGACTTCCATTGTAATTATTTTCTTAGCTCAACCTTTTCCCCCGGCATAACTTTTGCCTGGATCTAGACCTGCAGGAGCACTCTGAACATGAGTTAGATATGGCCTAAGTTCCCCCCCTCAGCCCCTCCTTCGACACGACCCCAGAATGCCCTTTTTTCAGGCCTTCTTCAGGCTCCCTTCCTTTGGGCTGGACCCCTGGCTGAGCTGGCTGGGTCCTGGTTCTGCCATGGCTGAGCCAGGATGAGGGTCTTCTGCTGGTGTAGCCAGGAACCAGCTGGCACAGCCAGGGGTCTGCCATATCCAACTCCCCTCAGCCCAGCATAAATAGCAGTTGGATTGCGCCCTAAGTGAGTACAGGATTGCATGTTGTATGTAGTGCAGTATCCAATGGTAAAGAAAAGGATCCATATATAGGGCAGGATGGTCAATCTAGACCCAAAAAGTAGCCTTATGGTTTCTGGAAGAAACTTTCACCCCCTTTGTTCATGCATCTCAAGGGAATCTTGCCTCACACTTCATGTACTACATATAACAATGTGAATGAAGACTAATTTATCATGTTTAAAAATAAGGCTGAAGTTTTTTAATTTGATTTTTATTAATTTTTATTGAAACCTAAAGGATATTTTGTTGAGCCTACCATGTTGGCTATGATTTTTCTTGTATTTTTTGTAGTTCGTTTTTATATGCAATGTTTATATTAAATGTTGATATTAATGACATTCTGTTGAGTTATCAATTGTATTTTATAGATTGTATTGTTATTACATTTGCTGTTTAAGATGTTTAACTTAGGTTGCATACTGCTTAGAGTGTCATTTAAATACAAGTGGCATATAAATTGTCTAAATAAATAAATAAATCACATGATGACTATGATATCATCAAGTGGTGCCTTGTATGTGCTAAATACCCATCACAGATCTAACTCTACAGGAAATCTTTCATATCAGTTCAAACACATTGCACCAATTGTTGTGTGTTAGTTCATCAAGTGATGTACATTAATATGCATGACAGCCCAGACTTGAACAAAGGCAATATTCCATTGATGTGAACCTCTAGTTTATTGAACCAGCTTTCTGCCGAATGGAATTTTAGACTGAAATCTGTGAAACCAAATGGTGACTTCAGTTTTTAGAATATACTGAAATTTTAAAATGCATATAAACAGCATTTATAAAAAAGTCACTGAATCCAAGTCAGAGTAGACCCACTGAAATTAATACACATGAAGAATCTACGCCCACTGATTTCAATGGGTCTGCTCTGAGTATGACTTACATTGGCTATCAGCAAAAATATATGCAGCATAGTGTAGAAGTTTAAATTATTGTGTGTCATGGTCAGTGTCTGCATAACAAGTGGCATACTCCACAATCTGGGGGACAGAAGTAAAGTATCAGGCAAACAGGAAGTATTGAGAGACTGTTAAGGAATGGCATAGCAAAGTAGAGACTGTTATTTCAGTTCAGTGCCTGGGATTTTTCTCTATATTGATAGCCTATCTGAAAAATTATACACAGTGCAACTTATTTTTCAAGCACAGGACTGTACTCCATAGGCATCATAGTTATAATATACATATTATATACCCTAACAAATATGTCATGCTGCATTGAAGGAGATATAATGAAGTAGTAGTATGGAACATTATCTCTATATAAGTATTATGTCAAGATTCTTTTCTATTAACATGATTAAAACAAAATCAGTTCATTAACCAGCTTTGCAACTCAGTACTTCACAATATATAATCTTATATAAGTAAACAGTTATGGCTCTCCTAATACATATATATTATATGTAAAGTTAACCATATTGTCTCATGGCTGATACACAAATAACCAGTGAATCAACAGCTCTTACAAGTAAGTTTAGCCTCTTAAGCCAAATGACAGAACAAGTCATCAGTGGTCAGGGTTTCAAGCATACTCAATCATCATCAATACATTTGTCTATTCCAATTTCTTGGAAACGCTGCTTAATAAAGAAACCATTACTGCCAAATACTCAAACTTGATTATACCTCTATTTGTAATCTTTATTAGATCAATCAGAAACTTTGCAAAATCAGTTGGTATAAAGCATCAGCAAATGCTTTTAATGCTCTGTGAAACAATGCACCCCTTACACCAGCAAGTTGTTCTTGAACCAGTGGTAAAACACTGTAGGCTACAGCGATGTCCAGATATAGTGATCAGTACACCCTGTTCTAAATATTCATTTGCTGGTGACACAAGCTATTTCTTGAGAATAAATAGAGTATGGTTTCCTCAGATGGCAGATTATGGTGGTGAGGATCAGTGATGGACTGTTAAGAAGACAGAGTTTTCTGTGTCATGTGATCTACTTTGTACCCCCTAAGCTACCCTGGTGCCCCCCCAGGTACAATGGAGGATGCTGTCACATTGCCAGTGTTGAAGTAAGATTCAACCCACCAGACTGGTCACCTTCTGTACATGGAATGGAAGGGTGCACCAAATTGTCCATCACCTCAGGTAGTAAAATTTATTGAGCTGATTCTGTTAGAATGCACACATGCTTATGTTTACATACACACAGACATAAATCAAGTGATTATATACACAACCACATGGAAATATATTTTCTTCTATGTGGTTGCATGCCTATGTTTATTATCACTTGATTGAAGTGTGTGTGTGTGTGTGTTTGTGTAAATACCCATGGGATTCTAAAGAGGTCAATAGAGACCATACTCTCTTGTTGTGTTGGAAGTTGTTCTATGTCAAGATCCAGCTTGGTGAACACGTGCCCATACCCAAACCTAGATCTGCATTGTATGATCTTCCACTCAGCATTTTGGAGCTCAGTGGTTTAAGATATAAGCTGGTGCCAGAAAAGCAGCATGCAGCATTAAGGGCTGATAATTGGGCCAGGTTCCTAGTATTTATACAAGGCTTGGCTAGTCCAGAAGAGTGATGGTTTGGAATAGGCTCAATCTTTAAAAACTTCCTTGAGCAATTGGAAGAAGTACATCTGGTTTCAGAGAGTCTGCTCCCAGCTCCCAGTGTTAATGTTTGTGTGTTGATGCTACCAAGTGCATATAACACACTGTATTGTTCCCCAGACTTGCTTGGTTCCACCTGCTTTACACCCATCCCATAGTACCAGCCATGGTGGAGAACTATGTTGAAATTCAACTGTGCTCCCTCCTCCCTCAACAAATGCACCAGGAAACAAAAGAGGGTTTTAGATATGAATGGCAGCAATAACAACAAAAAGTATTTGCAAGAAAGAATCAAGAGAACGGATTGACCCATATAGAGAACACATTCATACAACAAAAGGATGTTTGGTTAGGGGTGTGTAAAACAGCCTTAACATACTACAATTTGGATATCTTTAAATGGATTTTTTTGCACTGTTGATGAAGTTCCATCCCAAGTCCAAGTTTCATAAATAGTACACCTTAAATTACTATGCACTCTCAAAGGTTCTACAGATATTAATGTTTCCTAACATTGTAATGCACTCCGGGGGCATTCAATGTGAAATTAAGCAGAGCAAAAAAAGAAAGAAAAAAGAAGGGGGAAATCAAAAGTGTACTCTCTTCTGTGGATCATCCATCCTGCAGAGATGCCAGTGGCAGTATGGCCCTTGCTATGATGGAAATCCCTTCATATTATGTTGTATGCAGGAGCAGCCAATGCAGTGGGCGGTGCCTTGCTGCTGCAATCCCAGCCATCATGTTGCTGCCACTTAATAGGATGGAGGACGGTGACAGCGAGATTGGCACACCAGTGCACAGAGGCACACCAGTGGGAACACTGGATTTGCTGCACCAATGTGCTTCCACAGCCCCAACCTTACTGCCACCCTGTTCTATCCTTGCACTGCCCCATTAAGCAGCAGAACACTGCTGTCGGGAGGGCAATGGTGTGGCACTGCCCCATTGCACTGGCTACTCCTGGTTGAACATTACTGTTTCCCCCTCAATATACATCCCTTCAGGCTTTATGGGACAATGTGGTTAACACAACATTGTGGCAGCAATTGTATATCACGGTATCAGGTATCATCTTGCCATTCTCCCCTTACTGTCCTTTGGATTGTCATTTTGCTTTAATTCAATAGACATTCATTGTGTGCCAACTATATCTGAGAAGTGGAGGACTGGGATCACTCTGGCTAGTCCCAGCCCTAAGCTCTATGCATTGATAACTTCTGAACAGAAGCCTACGTACACACACTCCGCACATGTAGGCTCCATATGCATGATCTGCCAATACATGGAGCTCAAGGTGGAGCCAGCATGGGCAATCCTGTTCCCTATCCCTGTGATTGTGTCTGTTTCTACTCAGTTTGACTGCACAAAACTATTGATAATGCTGGATAAGGCAATCAAAAGAATTTAAAACTGGCTCAAATAAGCTATACAGTTTTTAAGACAAGTGGTTTGGTTTCTGAGGTTTTGTTTGAACTGAATAACAGATCAAATGACATACAGCTGGAAGGCACACCACAAACGTTTAGATTAAGGCATTCCCTTTTTAGCAGCATACAAAAAGCATGGTGAAATACTTATCCACTCTGTTAAACTTGTTTATGAGCATTCACGTCTTCCCTTGCAATTATGTTCTACTACGTCTTTGGTCCAATCATTTTGGTTTGTTTTGGTTGAAACATTCACACATGACTAGCAATCCCACTGGTCTGGCACTGTCATTTTGGCAAGTCTTTAGTCATATTTAGGTCGGAGAGTGCTATCTGCTCCTTTTAATATTTTGTCTGCAATGTTCCCCATATTTTTCTTCATATCTTTCAGAGGATTCTCATGCAGGAGTGTCTGTATTAGATATTTCTCCCGTTTAATTTTGCTCTTGGTTTTCTTTGACACATCTGGAATGACGTATGATATAACAAATTTCACAAAGTAGATGATATGCTGGGTAGGAGGGAAAAGTGAACATAAACAGAGTCAGCTTCTCAGAATATATAACCATTATTAGAGGCAAACATTGCCTGGTTATTGACTTTTGTCACAATTTGGAAGTATATGTGCACTCAGATGGTAGACACATGAGTCTCCTCATTCATTTCAACAGAGGGATCCAATCTGGAGAGACAAAAAAATGTGTTCCCAGGCTAGTCTGCTCTACTGAATTGAAAGGAGACTTGTTTCTTGAAGAAGTCTGCCAGTTGCTAAGAGAATTTCTCAGAGCATGCCCAGGTGGCAATTCTTTTCTCTCTGGGCTTCATGCTTGTCTGCTAGTAAAGTACCAGTCAAACCACCATTTATCTGTGCCATCACAATGTGCCACCTGCCAAGCAGACCACACAGTCTGTACAATTTGGACAGGGAAGGACCAGCACTGGGAGCAGACTCTGGGGGGCAGCAGCATCCTGGCTTACCATTTACCCCTCGTGAAGAAGCTGTATTTTCCTGAGCTAAAAGTTAAATCTACGAATATATTTATGCTATGGACAATGGTTGGTAGGCAAACAGTTAACTGTTAAAAAAACCTATGCATTTTTGCTTCCGCTACAGTCACAGAGAGATACATAGCATATACAGTCAGTTGGCACTCTGCCAACTGTCGGTTAAACTGTTGCTAATAATGCAACTTGTAAGGTTTCAGTTGAACTCTACCTTAATATAAGAGGTAGGAGGATTCCAAAGAACAGGTTATGCTCACTCCATTCAAATCTATTGGACCATGATTATAGGGCAATGAAGGTTTGGAATTCTATCACAAACAAGTTGGTTAGCCGGAAGGTCCTGGCTGAAGGGAATATAAGGCCAGCCAAGTGCTGCACTGTTTGGAGCTCAGTCTTGGAAGGACTGTGAAGAGGTTCAGTAATGGACTTTTCTGGAAGAGAAGCCTGAAGTGGCAGTGGGGGTGAGGAAGGGTGAGGAGCCAACTTGGAAACTCAAATTATGTGAGCAAAGCGCTATGAATGTCTGCAGGAGAGGTGTATAAGACAGAAGCAGAACCTTTGGGAGAACTAAGGACAGAGTGACAGTGGGTTGCAGTGGAGCTGAGGAAGTCACTAATTCTGGAAGAGAGTGAAGGGTTCTGGTGAAAATCGCACAGCTGAAAGACAACCAAGGGGAAGTGAATCCTGACCAGAGAGAAATCTTCAAGTGAACCCCTGAACAAGCCTGTGAGTTATCCGGAGTGAATTAGAAAGGGCAACTGGCTATATGGAAAGGAACTAGAGCAGCCAGCTCGTCATCTTTAAAAGCAACAGTAACTCCACTAAAGTTTATGTAACATCTATTTAAAGTAACAGTAACATCCTTAAGTAATGGCAACATCTTGCATCAAATATTAAACCCAGCGACGTAGTATACATTTTGCCTGCACTAATCATATTGTTATATTAATAATAATCTCTAATAAATTATAAAATCTTTCTTCAACATCTAAGTATGAATCTCTGACCCATTTTGTTCCATGCTTATGCCCAGCTTCCATAGTTGTAAAAGAGTAAGAGGCAAGTAAGTGTCAAAATAAATGGTGGCCGTGGAATGAGAAAGTGGTGGCGGCAGCTGGTGGGATAAAACAATACCAGGGTCATAATCCATGATGTGGAGGTTAGTAGGTAAGATGTAAAGGTCTAGGTCATCAGGTCACACACACCTTCAAAATTGCTGTTTTCTCAATATGTGAGTGGCAACTGCAAAAAGTTCTGAGCAAGACCCTTTGAGCGGGCTTCCCCCAGGCACCTGGTTGGCCACTGTGAGAACAGGATGCTGGACTAGATGGGCCACTGGCCTGATCCAGCAGGCTCTTCTTATGTTCTTATGTTCTTAACGGCTCCTGTTTTTCAGGGCTTACTTGCAGCAAACAACTAGAATGGCAGGGAGAGATTGTGGTGGGGCTTAAACATCCTCCAGTTGGCTTAAAATAAATGGCTAATAAATTAAAAAGTGAATTCACAAATGTTTTATTTGCCTTTTCCCATCTCAGTCTTTAGAAAAACAGTTTTTTTTAAAAAATGGCATCCAAATTCTGCTCAGTATTTGTTCATCCTCCACCCAAGAGGCAAAAAAGGCAGAATTGGTGGCACTGGGCAGTTGAAGGACATTCATGAGTATTTCATTGTGCACAAGTGTTCACAATCTTCATTCATTTTCCTTCACAAATGTACATATATACTAAAACATACGCCATTAAGTAAAGCTGTGTCAAAACCACTCTGCCAGTTTTGTTTTCATTTAGATCAGAAAAATCTGCTTGCTGTTTTTTTTCTTAACCACCCTAACAATTCCTTGATTTTCCTTTGGAATGCATGAGGCAATTTCTGAAAAATATGCTAAAGGAGAAGTTGCACCCCATTACATGGGTTGGGGTGGGCTTATTCGAGGTATACAGAGGGACACTAGTGCAGCCTTAGGGGAAGGAATGGAAGACACACACTGCAGTGGTTTCTAATACCAAAAAAATGAAGAAATTCAATTCAGGAAGAAATATACTAACCTCCATGACAATGATGAATGATAATTTGGCTGCAATAACATGCCAGTAATAGATATTGTGTTCATATTGATGTTCATGCCCAGGAGGGTATCGGAAATCCCGGTACCTAACACAGTCAAAGACATTTAAGCAATTATTTCAACAGTCTCTGATACACAGTATTTAGGCCAGAAGGGGGAGCAATATTTGTCCCTTTCTCCTGGTATTAGCAAGATATAAGCAAGATTGTAAGCAGAATGAACTGTAGATCTAATCAAATCCTGATAAGTTAGATCCACTGAAAAACATTATTTAAGCTTTATATTATGTAAAATAATCAGAATTAATTTGTAGACATTAAACACTATATTTTAAAACATCTTCTCTTTTGATAATCATTTGCTATTTACATTGTGGAACAGTTCAATCTAAGTAAAGACATGCTGATTTTTCAAAAATATATATAGCTTAGCTATTTTAAATGGGAAAGTAGACTTGCCTGCATGTCGTCTGGTTGGCAAATCTGGGAAGAGCAACTGGCTTGCTTTCATTTCTGAAGTCTGACACAGCAAAGACGGAAAGTGTGTTGTTTATGTACCCCTTCATGGTGTAACTGCTGTGACTTCCATAGGGAGGGACAGAAAATGACCAGTAATAAACCAGACGTGGAATCATATCAGATGTAAAAGCAATTATCATTGCCTACATTTGAAAAAAGGGGAAAATGAGCAAGATTTAACAGAATCTTGATAGAAGTAAGTCTTTGTCTGTATCTTCCTGTATGTGTATTATTGTACTAAACAGAAGTGCATCACATCCAGTTTTCTCTGGTATCTGGCTGACATAAATCTTGGGAACCATTTCCATTGTCGTTATTATTGTGCCTACAACAGGTTACGCACAATGGTCTGTGTTCCTTGGTGAAAGGGTGGGATGTGAACAAAAGAAACCAAAACTCCAGAGCCAGTGTGGTATAGTGGTTAGAGTGGTGGACACCAGGGTTCAATTCCACACTCAGCCATGAAGCTTTTTGGGTAACCTTGGTCAGTCACAGTCTCAGCCTAACCTACCGCACAGACTTGCTGTGAGGATAAAATAGAGAGAGACGAAAACGATGTATGCCATCTGGAGCTCCATGTAGGACAGGTGGGATATAAATCCAATAATAAAAAATAAAAACTTCCTTGAGAGAATACCACACAATGCATCCAGAAAACTGTGGGTGTATTACCCTAGTAACATTACAGAAATTACTATAAAAACCTGGTTTTAGATACGATTAAGAAACAATCATCTTCGTGATCATATTATTCATTTCTAGTATCGCCCTAGCATCAAAACATTTCCCCACTTTCCACATGTATAATAATGTTGAGTTACACCAAAACATTGTTTTATTTATTTTATTATTTATGATTTGATTTATATCCCGCCCTTCCTTCCAGTAGGAGCCCAGGGCAGCAAACAAAAGCACTAAAAGCACTTTAAAACATCATAAAACAGACGTTAAAATATATTAAAACAAAACATCTTTAAAAACAGTTTTTAAAAAAGCTTTTAAAACATCTTTTAAAAAAAGGTTTAAAAAAATCTATTTTTAAAAAAAGGTTTAAAAACATATTAAAAACAATCCCAACAAAGAAGCACACTGGGATAACGTCTCAACTTAAAAGTCTTGTTGAAAGAGGAAGGTCTTCAGTAGGCACCAAAAAGATAACAGAGATGGTGCCTGTCTAATATTAAAGGGGAGGGAATTCCAAATAGTAGGTGCCACTACACTAAAGGTCCATTTCCTATGTTGTACAGAACGCACCTCCTGATAAGAAGGTATCTGCAGGAGGCCCTCACCTGCAGAGTGCAGTGATCGACTGAATATATAAGGGATGAGACAGTCTTTCAGGTATTCTGGTCCACAGCTGTATAGGGCTTTGTACACCAAAACTAGAACCTTGAACTTGGCCTGGTAGGAAATGGGCAGCCAGTGCAATTCTTTCAGCAGTGGGGTGACATGTTGACAATACCCTGCCCCAGTGAGCAGTCTTGCTGCTGCATTTTGCACCAGCTGCAGCTTCCACACCAACCTCAAGGGTAGCCCCACATAGAGTGCATTACAGTCATCCAGCCTGGAGGTTACCAGTGCATGGACAACAGTGGTCAGGCTATCCCGGTCCAGAAACAGCCACAGCTGTCTTACCAGCTGAAGCTGGTAAAAGGCACTCCTAGCCACTGAGGTCACTTGAGCCTCTAGCAACAAAGATGGATCCAGGAGCACCCCGAGACTACAGACCTACTCTTTCAGAGGGAGTACAACCCCATCCAAAGCAGGCAACTGACCAGTTATCTGAACTCGGGAACCAACAACCCACAGTGCCTCTGTCTTGCTAGGATTCAGACTCAGTTTATTGGCTCTTATCCAGCTCACCACCAAGTTCAGGCAGAAGTCCAGGGCTTGCATGGCCTCTCCCCATTCAGTTGTTACAGAGAAATAGAGCTGGGTATCATCAGCATACTGCTGACACTTTGCCCCAAATCTCCTGATGATTGCTCCCAAGGGCTTCATATAGATGTTAAACAGCATGGGGGACAAGATGGTACCCTGTTGCACCCCACAGCACAACTGCCAGGGGGCAAAAAGACAATCACCCAATGCTATTATCTGAAAATGACCTTGGAGCTAGGACAGGATCGGAACCACTATAAAACAGAACCTGCAATACCCATCTCACCAAGTCGGACTAGAAGGATACCATGGTTAATGGTATCAAAAGCCACTGAGAGATCAAGTAAGAGTAACAGGGTTGCACTCCCCCTGTCCTTCGCCTATCCATCAGGGCAACCAAGGCTGATTCAGTCCCATAACCAGGCCTGAACCTAGTCTGGAATCGGTCAAGATAATCTTTTTCATCCAAGAGTACTTGCAATTGCTGCACCACAACCCTCTCAATCATCTTCCCTAAGAAGGTGTCTTGGAACCTTGTTTTGGAATTCACTGTAACTTATTTGCTCTTTTACACTGCTTTTCTTTCTCTCCCCCTGCCCCCAGGATTCTTTTCACATAAACTTTCACCTCTTTTAAAATGATTTCCAGATGTGCTATAGCTGTGAGGACATACACAGGAGAATAAATTCTTCCATGCACTCTCTAAAAGGAAACATTACACCCCCCTCTGATCAGTAGACTGATTTTTAGAGTATCACACTAGAAAAATAGTCTGATTTCCATGTTCCAAGACATAATCACTTTCCCAGTTACTCCAGAACAAATGGAACCTGGCCTTAAGATTGGCAACGTTCAGTACAATGAAGTCAGCTATGCTGCATGCACTGTTAAATCCCAAGTAGTTTTGCTCAATATCCACATAACGCTCTGTTTCTTTTGCAGAGCTAATACGCAGAGTGGAAAGAAATGGGACTTACTATAAAAGAAGAAGGGCATCAACAATTTTAGGGAAAGTTTAGAGAGCCTCTGTTGCTGGCTGTGACTGAGAGTCTTCCTGGACCACTGTACAATTTCAGTGGATATTGTTACTAAGGCTGTCACATAATTAAAGATATCTGAATCATTTTAAACAATTGAACTTTTAAATGAAGAAAGTATCCGTTCAGGAGAAAAAAAAACATGTGGTTTCTTTTTAGATGACTTAGTAGTGTTACATCAGGCATCTCAGAAGAGGCATTCACTCCAGTGTGAGAGAAGGAGGAATGCCTCTTTTAGTATGGTGCCAACCACTAGTCATTTTTGGATGCTAAATCTGCCCTCATCCAGTTTATTTGGCTGGAAACTCCCACTGCAGAGTCTCAGCAAAGTTTGTTGAAGTATGGTTAGCTGACCTTGTCCACTTAGGGAGAAAGAGAAAGCAAAGGGCATACACGTGTTCTTGGGCCAGGTCAAACAATTTATAACACAATAAACAAAACAGAATATACTTGAAAATACAACCATCCTTCATCTGTTAAATATATCAGAATAATCATGTAATGGTTCACAAAGAAATATCTCAGTTACATAATCTGGGATGAAACCAACTACCCATTCCAAACTCCCATGGTCACCCTGATTTATCGAGAGAAGGACAGGGGGAGTTTGACCCTTGCTATTCTTACTTGATCTCTCAGCAGCATTTGATACCATATCCTGAACCAGCTCTATGATGTGGGTGTTGGGGCACTGTTTTACAGTCATTCTGATCTGATCTCCAGGGTTGGTTTCAGATAATAGCATAGGGTGATTATCTCCTGGGCCCCTGGTAGTTGTGCTCTGGGGCGCTGTAGAATACCCTTCTGTCCCCAGTGCTATTCAACATCTACATGAAACTGTTGGGAGCCAATCCTAAACCAAAGTCTAGGCTACCATCCTGGACTCACTTACCTGGAAGTAAGCCCCATTAAACACAAAGAGAATTATTCTGAGTTGACACGTATACTGTAAGTTAACTATATAGTGAATTCTTCATGAGTCTCTGGTCTTTAGCTTCTGCAAAGCAGGAGACATGCCTAAGCCTGTTTGCAAAGTTTTCACATTTGCCTTTTAGGGGGAGGCGGATCCTGTAACATTCACCCACACTTATTGTGTAGTAGTATTTGGAGAAAATAACTTCTAGGTACTACCTGATCTGAGGCAAACCCAACACAAGGAAAATTCATCCTGGTTGTGATGGGCAAACTATGGTGGTTCCAAGTAGGGATGGGATTCACCCCCTGCTGATTTCATCCACCCTGCCCACACACTCCTAACATCACTGAGAAGGAGGAGGCAGGAGAGCAGAGGCCCTCCCCAGGTGGAAGGATAGAGCGGCTGCCATGGCAAAAACCTCCTGGAGCATGGCCTGACTGTGGAGGAGGAACAGAAACAGAAAAAGGAGGTGCCACACTGCAGGGCAAGCAACAAGCTGAAGGCTAGGATGGGTGAAAAATCTGCTCAATTCTGACTACAGAGGGCCACAATCAAGCAGATATTCACCCATTGCAGCCTTCCACCCAGGAAGGACCCCTTCTCTCCTGCCTCCTCCTTCTCCATGATGCTAGGAATGAGTGGGGTGGAGTGGATTGGGGGTGGGGGCGAATCTTAACCCTAATTCCAAGGATTAGAAATAGACAGAAGCAGGAAAAGCACACTAAAAGAGAGGGCAAAACAGCAGCTCTTTAGAACCTCAGGGATTCCTATTGCCTGGTATCCGAACAACTTACTTATCAATCACAGCTCTGACTTCACTCATTGGCTAATAACATTGATAGGCAGGAGCAGTCAGACTGGCTCATTTCACATACATTGCTTAGAAGAGTACCCACACATTTAGTTCTATAGCTTTCTTTCTAGGAGGGTTAGAGATTTACTTTTTTAAAAAAATGAAAGTTCAGATTCTGGGCTACCTGCAGGAGGCCCCACTGAAGGCCTTTGCAGGCACCATGGTGCCCACGAGTGACAGGTTGGCAACCCCTGGTCTAGACAAATGGCTCTACTTCCTTGGATGGCAAAGAACAGGGAGGCTTCTTCTCTCTGGTCAGGGATATCACCTGACTCTTGGTTGGCTCTTTTTCTGAGATGGAAGAGTTAAGCCTTTCCCTCCGCTGGTCTAGATGGATTTATGTTCTCTCTCAGCCTAACGATGTTGTATTAGTATCAAACAAAGTTCAATATTGTATTAGTAATCAAGGCAGCCAAACTGTGAATGGGCCTGGGGTTTGACAGAGGAGTGTAATGGTCTTTAATGGTCACTTTGAGACTGTCACACCCATCACAGCTTAAATAGCTGGAAACAGTTTGCAGTATTGAGTTTGGATTGGGGGTTGAGTGGGAGATGAGTTTTTTTTAAAGCTAGTTTCTAAAACTGAAATATTCTTGGAGTGCAACTGCTTTTGGAGACTCTACTGCAGGATTAGTGGCTGACTTGCCTGCCGTAGAAGTCTGCTTCCAAGGGGCCTTCCAGACTATTGCTATTTTTAGGTGATATTCAGTCACATACTGAAAAATTCAGGAATTGCAGTTATAGTGGATTGGGAGATCTTACACCACAAACCCACTTCCCAGAAAAGACCAGACTTTGGGCTATAAGGAAAGTGATGGGAAAATGCTCTGAAAAGTGTGGGATAATATTTTATTTGGTGCAATGTCCTCTAACCTCCCTGCAAACAAATCAGGATGAACGCACAATAAACAGGTAATCTGGAAGCACCTCAAGGTTCTTGGCTCGTATATTTGTGAATAACCAGACATCACAATGGCATCATGTGGTTTCATTGCTATCTCATAAAAGAACAACCAGTCAACAATTCTGTAGAACTGTCCCTGGACTTCTCATGATTCAGGGAAGTGGAGAGCATATAACAATATGTGAACTATTTTGTACTGTTGGAAGGTGTGAATTTAAAGAGAGAATGTGCAGAACAGACTTTACAGTTGACTAAATACTACTTTCCCTAATGAAATAACTGTTAGGCCTGTGACATTTAAGTAGGAAGTAGGGATGAGCGAGAAATTAGATGCAGTTCACATTTGAAGCCAAATTTACCAAAGTTGCATTTTCTGAAACAACATGAGAACTGAAACCAGCCATCCTTCAAAATTCACACTGATCTGAATTTTGTACTGCAGTTCTCCAATCAAACATTGTTTACAAGAATTCATATATTGGGGAAAATGTACATAAAAATAAATATTTTAGTGAAAATAACATAAGAATGCATTATATTAGGGAAAATGTGTACATTAGTGAAAACTGCATATAAAAATGTGTTTATTAGGAGAAATGCACACTAAAATATTGAAAAATTTTCATGAGGATAAAAAAATCTGCAAATGGCTGCAGAAATATGAGGAACTGAATTTAAAATTGGAAAAAATGAGAAACTGTGAGAACCAAACTGACAGAATCTTCCACCCCTAGTAGCAAGTTGGCATTGCTCTAAGATGGTACTTACATTTGTCACCACAGCAAGTATAGCTATTCCTTGCATGATTGGTTGCCATGCTCCTATGTCCTGAGCTTTCTGAGGGATCATGCGCCTGAATTGGGTAGTAATCTTCCAGGCATCTACATGTATTTCCAGTAAATTGTTCATAAGCGCCAGAAGGGGAGCCAGTGGGAATGATGCCACAAATAAGGTGACAAATCCAAACTGTATAACTGCCAATGAGAAACGTGACAAACATTGGTGAAGTATTAATTAGCACTGTGTATATTTTCAGAGGTCAGACCTGCCTAATACAGTGGCTAAAGGGAACTACTCTAAACCACTTGAAAACACTGGGTTGCTGTATCAGAAAAATATGGAACAGAGTCCTTATCTGCAACCAACAAGAACCAAGGATGTTATAAAAAGGAATTTGTAATGCCTATTAGGGTAGGGTGTGTGTGTGTGACAAGTAATATTTTGCTATATACTTATCTTGCTGCTAGAAAGCAACAATAAATAACAAAAGAAGTTAGAATTTCTACATGAGCTCTCATATGAGTTCTAAGTGTGATCCAAAGCCTCACATGCGCAGGGATTCTTGCTAGCTTCTAATAAAGGAAAATGCTTCATGTGCATGCAGGGTTACCTTGCTTACTGAACAAAATGGGAGAGCTCAAATATGCTCATATTAGAGATCTTATTTGCACAAAATGCTGGCGTTTAGGATGTGTACAGTATTTTCCTACAGGGACAGTTTTTTTCCTGTGAGGCCAGTTCTGTTTTCTCCAGGTCATTACACATCTATTGACATACATATATAGACACATGGATTTTTGACCTTCCCCAAGACTTAACTTCCAGATCAAGCTCTGTGGCAGACAGTTGTTCATGTTTTCTGCAGGATCTAGCTGTGTAAAAGTGTTGAATGGTTGCTCCTTGTGCAATTATGAAACTACCCCCACCCCCTGCCTAGAGCAAAGTTTCAATTTTTAAAATCATCATCTGGCATTAAAATGTTCTGCACTATTTTGAAAGCCTGCTGCTGCTGCTGCTGCTGCTGCATAACTCTGGGTAGAAGGAATGGATCGCTTCATGTTTGCACAAGGACCAGCCATCCAATATTTTGCACAGCTGGTCTCTGCTGGAAATAGGATAACTAGTTGCTAAAAAGTTCAGTTTCCTTAGGTAGATTGTACATATGTCCAAAAAGATTGAGTGTGGATCCACAGAGGGCTCACTGTTCAGGATAAAATCAAATAAACAACAACAACAACAACAATAATAATAATAAATCTATGCACAGCTTGATTTCAGTTAGACCAAAATACAACTACAGCACAATCATATGGATGTTTGCTCTGTAGTAAGCCTCACTGTATTAAATGAGGCTTTCTTCCAGGTAGGTGCACACAGATCTGCAATGCCATGTATACAAACAGTGAAGTCCTTTGTGTTAGGATTATTTATTTTTAAAAAACAAATAAATAGGAAACCCAGCAAATCCAGCAAAAAACAGCCACCCCCCTTTTTACCGGTTTGTGATGATTTGATAGAAAATGAATTAAGAGAATTATAGCAGCTGGCTTACCCATTTCAAGATACTCATAAAACAACCCAAGTTTGCCAATGGGTTGCAGGTGGTAGTCCTGTTCCCAGCGTGGGACAACATCTTCAGACCGAACAGCTGAGCAACATCTTCCAATCAGATTTTTAAGCCACCTATGAAAGGAGATTACCAGAAAGGTTTATTCTATTTGGTAGAGACTGTGCAATTTTTGTCCAGCTTTTGTCCATATGGAATATCCAGGTCTGGTGGTTTTCTTTGGATTTCCCCCCCATATCTGGCACTTGCAGTCAAGTGCAAGTTACATGTTACATATATATCTTTCCTCTGATGTTTTCTTTTTGTAACTAAAAGAAGTCTCTGAGGCTCTGAGTTTGATCAGAGGAAGGCAGGGAGTCTAGTATGAAAGAAAAAAAACCCCTCTATTCAGTTCCTCTACACCTTGCATCATTTTAATCATTCCCCCTTCCTTACCTTTTCCCTCTCTAAACCAAAAAGTCATAGATCTCAGAGGGGAGTTGTTCCAGCCCTGTGATCATTTGGGTGACCACTAGTTTTGATAGCTTAAAAAATAGGTTTAAAGAAAGCCTTTGACAGACCTATCTTCATGAATACTAGCCATATTATTTAAATGGAAACTCTGTGTCCAAATGCAGTGTAATTCTGAGTACTACTAAATTACGTCTTTACTATCTTGACTATCAAGGCCACACTAAGTGCAAAGAGAGAGTTCCACAATCAGATCTTCCAATGTTTGTCCATCCCCCTCCCCCAAAGCAGATGTGGAGTATCCCTGAGTTGGACTAGGACTGTGGTGATAGTTGGAGGGGTTTGTGAAACTATTCTGCAAAACTGCTATTAGTTTGTTGCTGTATGAGCGGGTGTAGGTAAGGCATATTTGATATTTATTTTTGATGTTCCTGTATGATTTTTCCCCTTTCTGCAGTCAACAGCAGCTTGGTTTTGTTTGTTTGTTTTGTTTTTGCAAGGGAAGTAAATTAAATTGGGGAAATGGCTAAACCCCCTCCGCCAGAGCCATGGCCCTGGATTCAAGTTGGATGTCCTGTAGCTGCTTCTATCTGGAAGATCCACTCATGGTTTCATCTTTATAGCCTTTGATGAACTTGGTCTGTTCGATTATAATTTTTCTAACCCTTTTAAAAAAACTGAGCACAACGCAGTAGAGGACGGGCCCTGTACATGAGCAAAGCTTCTGTTGCTGTAAACAAAATGTTTGAACTTGATGTGCCTTGGTCTGATCACCCAAGGTGGTTTTTAATGTTCTTATTTTCCCTTTTACGGCACTTATGAAGCTTATAATAGGGACTAATATGTTTCTGGATATTGCTTTGACCAAGTGCTACTTGTTTCTTGGAATCTTCAACATTCTGAGAAGTAACTGTATAATTTGAATTAGGCACACATTTCAGGCAGAAAAAATAAGGCACAATCAGTTCATTATTTGTTAATATTTCCAAGTTAACGAATCCTATTTGGATTAGATTTTTACTTTACTTCCATGGAAGTTGAGAGAGATGAACTACTAATCCCAATGCAATCCACCTCTCAGTTCACTTGGTCTATTTCTTCTTTTCTAATGGTTTCCTGGGAAATCTCTTTTGTCTGAATCTCTAGGAATAAATGAGACCCTTTCTTACCTCCCGCAGAGTCCTCCTGAACCTCTGATCATTAAACTACTTTTTAAACATTTGGTTGCATTCTGGTATAAGATCCAGACAACAGAAAGATTTTAAGTTCAGGTTGAGCTCTACTTCACTAAAATTCTTTCTGAACCTGTTTGTCTTGGTTTTGACTCCCTACTTACGGAAGAAGTACTTCTTGAATATTATTCCAGATTGCTTTGCCTCCCATTATTATTGTCAGCTGTGTTGTGAGTTCAAGAAGACATCCACCCGGATCACACTAGGAATGGAAGAGGCAGGAAAAAACTTTGAAATTTTATAATTCATTAGTACAACTCCAAAATTAGCATAATGCTTTCTTAACACAATTATCTCCAGAAAACAGCACAACCAATCTAGCATTGGAGATTAATACCAAAAAAGATAATTCATTCAATTTTAAAAAAAAATTACTTCATTTATACTAAACATTTCCTTTGAGGAGCAAGGAGTAGCTTGCATATGGCTCCCATGGTCTTCAGCCCACAGAGCTTACAGGTTAATCCTGCATAGCTTCAGCTGTAGAACTGCATCATGGGTCCTTAACCATTCTCTACACCCCTCAAAATCATTGATAATAATCAGAACTGAGATGAGTGAGAACCATGGACATATGGTTCATATTGAAGTCAAGGACACATGCTCAGAAGCCTCCTTGTGCTCAGAAGCCTCCACATGCTTAGAAGCCTACTATTGGGCAGAATAAGACAGCAGCTGGCAGGGAGGGCAGCAAGATGTTGGAGGATAAAGTTGTGTGTGCCATCCTGCAGCCTGCCCTGTGTCTCTAAGCTAGCTTGCTATCCTCAGGTGCGGTGGAGGATTCTGTCTTTTTCCCACCATTGAAGGAAGTTTCAATTGCTGGTCTGATTGCTATTTGTACATGGTGCCTTCCTACAATGGAAGGCACCATGTTGCCCTTGTCTCAGGCCACAAAATGTCTTGGGCTGGTCCTTCCTGCTTCTGTTTGTGCCCTGGCCTGGTTCAGATCCCTTATGTATCTCTAAATAAGTGGTGATGGTAGTGGGAGCCTCAAAGATTCTTTTTATAATTGCAGAAAAGTAACAGCACATTATTGTCTACTGTAGTATTGCCATTTGCAATGTTCACTGCCATTATGAGAAGTAAGTTGATAGCAATTATTCAATGTAAGAGCTGCATGGGACAATCCCTCTCCCAAATCCTGATTTGGGAGTGCATTTGAGTGAACCCCCCCCCCAGTAATTACTGCTTCCAACCCTTTCAGAGGTTGGATCACATCACACTTCTGATGATGTCAGATACATGATGGCCCCAAACAGATCCTCCTAAGCCCTGCCTCTTCCCTTTCCCCAGAACTCTCCTGGTGGCAGCTGCATCAGATGGGAGGCCTCATGTCATGACAATGACCAGTGTGCCAAGGATCTTAGGGCATGTAGTGTTTTCAAGGTGCCTGAATATTTAGTAGGGACATTAGGTGGCCTGAAACCACATCTCCCGCAACTAGAATCTAGGAAGGGCCCTGCTGAACAGACTAAAGGGCCTTCCCGTCTAGTCAAATCCCATTAAGCTATCCAAGCTGGATGATAATCACCATGGAAATGGACTGCCTTCAAGTCGATCCCTACTTATGGCGACCCTACGAATAGGGTTTTTGTGGTAAGCGGTATTCAGAGGTGGTTTACCATTACCTTCCTCTGAGGCTGAGAGGCAGTGACTGGCCCAAGGTCACCCAGTGAGCTTCATGGCTGTGTGGGGATTCGAACCCTGGTCTCCTGGGTTGTAGTCCAACACCTTAACCACTGAGGAAGATGCCCCCAGATAAAGACTTGTGTCAGAACTTTGATTTGGAGTTTGGGGCAGGAGACCAAGTGGACTGGCTTACAGACTTTTCCCAGGGCAGAGAGTGGGAAGAAAATGGCTACAGCCTGCCGTGTGCTGATGAGGAAACGAATCTGTTCCTGGAAAGGAGTCCCAACACCCTGCAGGCAGCAGCAGGGATCAGCTTGGACTGGGAACTCCATGAAGCCCCAAGACAAAGGGCTATGTGGGCAACCATGTGGCTTGGGAGTGGGGGTTATGCATATGGGACTGTGTACTGATTTGCTGTGGGAATTATTCTGATGGCATTGCCTTTTGAAATGCTGTTGATTTGTGCTTTTTTGCATGCTGGTGGGGATATGAGCTGTTTAATGATTTCTTAGAAATTATGTTGATAGGTTTTTGCAATAAGGTTTTAATGTTTAAGATTTACTATTCTGTGTCTGTTAGGTTGTGGGTGGGTGTACAACTGTTTGGGGGAGCAAGATATCTAGTAGCAAACAATTCCATACAATCATTGGGTGAAGAAGTTCTTTCTTTTGACTATCTTGAAACTCCTGCCAATAATTTATTTGATAACCCTGAGTTCTAGTATTATGAGAGGAGAACCTCTTGCTCTCCACTTTCTCCACACCATGCATTTAAGTTACCTTTTTCGTTCTAAACTAAAAAGCTTCATTGGTGGTAACCTTTCTCCACAGGGAAGGTGTTCCAGTCCTGTAATTGTTTTGTTACCTTTTTCTTTTTTTGAGAAATGGCCAGAACTGTTCAAAGAATTCCAAGTGTGGTTGCAACACAACTTTGTATAGCTATACTGGCAGTTTTAGTTTCCAGCCATTTCTAGGGCCCTTGTACCTGCTGCTATTTCAGCATTCTTTTTTTGCCTCAGGGAGTAATGGTGACCTTTTTGTGAGACTTCTCCATCGTTGCAGCTAAGATTCAAAGTGTTGGTATTAACCTATAAAGCCTTATACGGCGCAGGGCCACGATACCTGTTGGAACGCCTCTCCCGATATGAACCGGCCCGTACACTACGTTCCACAACGAAGGCCCTCCTCCAGGCCCCGACTCATAGGGAGGCCCAGAGGGTGGTGACAAGATCTAAGGCCTTCTCGGTGGTGGCCCCCGAATTGTGGAACAGTCTCCCCATGGAGGTGCGCTTGGCGCCGACGCTGTTTTCTTTTCGGCGCCAAGTGAAAACCTTTCTTTTCACCGAAGCATTTTAATTTAGTTTAACTTAAATTTATACAAATTGTTGTAATTGATTTTTGATTGTTTTTATGTCCTGTGGTATTGTATTATGATTTTACTGTACTTTGTTCACCGCCCACAGAGCTATTGCTAGTCGGGCGGTTTATAAGCTTAATTAATAAATAATAAATAATAATAAAGTTTTTGGGGAACAGAAGGGATCAGCTGTCATCACAGATCATTAGGAGCTGGGTCTTCATTTTGGTGGAATTTGGGGTCAGTGGACTTTGGACTCAGCTCATAATGAGCTTAGGTGATGGCGGTAGTTGTGAAGGTGCGGACTTCACTCTACCATTTCAAGATCCCAATCCCAAACTTCAGCACCATCACTTCTTCCAGTGTATCCCTTGAAACTGATGAACTGGCCAAGGCTCAGGGCCAAAGTAGATGTTACATGCAGATATGTGTAATGGTACCTTGCTGGATTTTTCAAAAATCAAATGAAGTTTTTGGAAGGGACAATTGGGAGGAAAGCAACAGCAGCAGCAGCAGCAGCAGCAGGGGAGTGCATGTTTTTACAATGCAGTTGGTAGGGGAAGGGTGAAGTGCCAGCTTTTCCTTATGTGAAAGCTGCTTTTGCTTTAATAATGCCATTGGGCTACTTTATTTTTAACATTTAAAATGTTTGAGCCTAGCATCTCTAGCTATTTAAAAACAAACAGAGAAAAGACAAAAAACAAAACCCCACCCACAGCAGATAGTTCATTCATACCTCTTCATTTCTGTATTTTCCAAGCCAATAAACAGGGTCCCCAGGGTAACCCACAAATTTACCCTTAAAGAATGCAATGTAGAAACAGGAAGAATAATAGTTGACAAATTGGAATAAGAACATCTTCATGGTCAGGCTGTTTTCATAATCGGACTGTGTCCTTGGTAGTTCTGTAGTTTAAGAGCGGAGGAAGAGAGAAATGGTTAGCTTGAGAAGAGCTTTGGAGATGAAATACTTGCATGTTGCAAACTTGAATACAATTTACATCTTTATCATTTAGATTATTTGGAGTTGTCTAATATACTGTAGCCATTATGTTAATTCTATGACAATGTGTTATAAAAAGGGAGGGAAAAGTGCTCTTCCACACAAGAACAAGCAGCAATTCTCAATGCAAAAAGCCTCCAGCAGATCCAGTACATGATGAACATAACATTTTAATGTGATGCAAATGAAAGAATATTAAAATAAAGCTACTTTAGATGCACCAAAAAAGGCCAGCTCCTTTAATGTAAATGACCTGGATGGGAAGAAACCAGCAGTGTTTGCTATGGTTTAGCTATTTACTAAGACGAGAGAGGTTTCAAACAGCGATTCTTTTCCTTTTTATTTACAAGAAAATGGCTAAACAATAGGAAATGTAATTGAATGCATTACGCAGTGCTGATCCATTGTCATAAAGTTGAAATTATTATAGTAATCTTCTGTGCATTGTCAGTTTCATAAATATACAGCTGTAAACAATTGATCTTTCATGCTGGCTAGGAAAGTGGCTGAAAGTAATTTCTTTGTTAACTGAGAAAGCCTGTACTTTAAAATATTTAGAAGTCATTACAATCAACGGTTGGAAAGTTCTCAGATACATGGCAGAGGCATCCTATTTGTTGGGTTATCCCTTAGGAATACAACAATTTTCTTCATTGAATTCTGGAAGGTTTCAAGTTGGGCTACAGATCATCTTACCGAAGTCAGTAATCATGATTGCTACTTTCTCATAGATCATGTTCAGAATCATAATGATTACAAAGCTTATGATGGAAGCAGAAACCGAAGTTGCTGCTTGTGGAGTCAGGTACTTCTGGATTGCTTCTGTTCCATTAATGTGCCTTGGGAGTGTTGCAGAAAACACCAGGAAAACAGACAATCGGTAAACAATTATGCCAATAACTGAGGCAATAATGAGCAGGATCTGAAAACAGAGAGCAACAGATATATTCTAACTAATATATAATATGTCAGTAAATATTAAATATTTTATATAACATATATATAGCACACACACACACACACTTAATGGATGAATTTATTATATAAATACGATCAAATGTTATATAAAATGTTATATAGAAAAATTAATTACCACTTTAAGTACAAATCAGTTATAGTTAAATATATTTTTGAATAATGTATAAATATATCAAGTATTCACATAATTAAGAACACACAATTTCCTATTCCTAATCAATATAGCATTGATTGTTAAGCTTATTGCTGCAATGCATTTTGCTCTTTTCATCATTCCTGATCATAATTAAACATAATTAAACTCCCAAATCATAACTAACTTTAAGATATTAAACTTTCCCAACAGTAAATATGGATTTGCTGAATCAGTACTTTTATTTTAAAATGTATTTTTATTGATTCCCTGCCCCCTGCCCTCTCCTCAGCATCACTCAAAATATCTATCTGCTGTGAAAGAGAACAAAAGGTCTGGATTGACTATATAGGGAATTTGGGGATGGGGAAAAAGGAGGTGGGAGTGAGGAGTAAGGGAGATAAATAGGAACACAAGAACAGCATGCAGGAAAACACAAAATAATACGTTTCATGCCCTAGGTCCTGAAGATAATTTTAACTTCCTCCTTTCACCAATTTTCTCTGCTAGCCTTATAATACATTTCAAAGGAGGATGATTATACTGTCATGTCTCTCTCTCTAGTACCCGCAGCCATGATAAACACAGTCCTACCACCAGTGGTGGCTCGTTCCCATTGGGACTGGGAGGGCAGAAGGCATGGCATTCCGCAGTAGGTGCATTCAGGGGCAATGAGAGGCAGCTCCACCCCAAACTGATTGTAAGTAAGAAGGCAGGTGGGTGGGGTCTGGCCAAGGACAGGCTGCGGTTGGTGGGGTGGTGCCCCATTCGCCCTCATGGATCAGCCGCCTTTGCCTTACCACTGCTATTGGAAAGCCTTAAAGTGGTGAGAGACACATCCCAGAGATCAGCTTCCAGCTAGTGAAAGCAGTGTAGCATCCAGGAGTAGGGGCTAATCATGTTCACTGCACTTTGGCAAATTCAGCACATTATGTTGAATTACGCAGGAGTATATGGAACTTCATTTTTCCTCCTGAAACCAATAGTACAGTGGCAAATTCTGAAATGCAGGGTCCCTTCATCTTAGTCATAGCCACGCCCTTGCCTCCCTTTTTGCTGCAGAGTTGAGAATGAGATCCTTGTTAATGCCTTCTCATACAACAACAGATGTCCCTAGGAGCCCATAAATATGAAAGGGGAGAGTGTTAGCTACTGAGAAGAGTCTTCTCAGTGGCTGACTCACCTCCTGTCACTCTGATTGGCTCTAATCAGCAGGAAAGGACAAGGAAGCATGTTAAAAGACTCTTCTCAGTGGCTAACACACTCCCCTTTCATGCTAATTGGTTCATAGGATACTGGAGATATAAGGCCCCTACTCCCAAAGAAGTAAAGGATGTAAGACCCTCTGAGACCCTGGATGACTACACCTCTGCCCAAAACAGCCATGTAAGAATGAAATGTTTATTATTTATTTATTAGATTTCTAGTAGGAACCCAGGGTGGCACTATTCTCTGGGAGACAAAGAACTGCTGGGCATTTAAAAAAAATGTTTTAAAGTAACTTAATGTTTAAGTTCTATCTTTCCTTTTATATTTATTCCCCCTTGTCCGGTCACCCTTTTTCCTGCCTTGCTCAGAGCAAACTAGGAGTGATGGGGCAGCCACAGGACATGTCTGTCCTGCTCCCATATGAAAACAGCAAAGTTGGGAGGGAATCTCTTTTTTTTTTTACATAAAAATAACATGCAGTGAGGGAAACTCAGGACTTCCCAGCCTTACCTTGCTGTATTCTGTTGCTTCCTTGCTTGAAGCACTTTGCTCCCAGCCCTGTTCCAATGTTGGAACGAAGCTGGGCTGAGGAGAAAAGTCCTTGAAATGATGGAGTGCAGTGAGATAATGTGGGGAAGGGGAAAGGTTTATGTTTCCTCACCAGAACATAAGAAGAGCCCTGCTGTGTCATATTTTAAAACATACCTTTGAAATATAACCTGTGAAGTGATCTCAAAAATCCAAGAGACCTGATGTAGAAGATATGTCAAGAGGTAAGAAGAGAGTTCAGAAGATGGGGGATCAAGTTGAAGAAAGAAGGCAGAAATCCAGAAATGGAGATATCAGCTGTGCAAAAACACCCAAAATTCAACGGACAGCGGAAAGCAACAGAAAATGGGACATGGAAGCAGAAAAAGGGATCAAGCCTGGAATAAGAAAGAAAGAAAGATGCTGGTCTGTCTTGGGAGGAGGAACAAAGCCAGGAATCCTGTCTATCTGAGAGCTAGTTTAAATGTACCAGTGGTTACATGTCACAATTTTCTTATTTCTTGTACTCCCTCAGAATGCATCTGCTGTTTTTCAAGGTGGTCCAAGGACAAAGATAACTCTTTCCATGAAAATCTTTAAAATGTCAAGCTGGACATTTCTATAATGTTATATTTCCATGTGCAGAACAATATTGATATGTGAGTTATTTTTTAAAAGAAAAGTCTGACACAAATCTGAGGCAGTATCATATGAACACCTGTCATTTAAAGCAGGAGCCATATCAGTTTATCCTTTACAGAATCTACCATACTGTGGATGCTAAAAACATGACAACCAGTAGTAGAAATTTTACCCAGAATAAGACAGCGCTCGTACAGAAGGTTATCCTTACACACTTTCCACAGGCTGTGTATGGGACATGCTCTTCTTGCTGTAAAGAAAGTGGATTGAGAAAAGATTATCATTGTCAATATGCACACTTTTTTCATGTAACCTACTTTAGTACACAGCATTCAAGAAAAACAGCTTTTAAAAAATCTGTTTCCAGACTAAATCACTCTGTTTCATGTTGGTTGGTCATTATGTTACATTAAGAATGTCACCCTCAACCTATTTGAGCATTCATGGATCTTTGATGGCTTATCACATTACAATTTCCTACCAAAAGGCCAGGATCCAAAAAACTATGCAACTAGTTCCATGTGCCTAAGAGAGCTTTGGTATCTCAAAACAACAGCCTCCCAAACCCTGCCATGCCATATAGCAAAACACTTTTGGATTGAGGGGAATTTCAAAAGCAATTTATGATATGCCCAGGGCTGGCCCTACCATGAAGTGGTTAACTTAGGCAGCTGCATTCAGGTGTCATGGAAGGGCAGCAAATAATTATCTAATTTATTATCCATTCTCATAAATAAATCTGTTTGAAGGGGAAAAAGTTATCTAATTTATTATTACATTTTCACTCTGAGGAAGAGCTGCTTATTGGATTTTTCACCTTAGGTGAGAGAAACCCTGAACAAGAATGATACTGTTCACAATGTTTTCCTTTTAGAAAGGTAAGGGGCTTCCCCTCTGCCCAATGCCTACCCACCCAACCTCTTCCTCTCCCCTTCCTTCCTCCCCCTTCCCTTCCTGCCTCTCCCCCAGGTCAGTTTCAGCTATCCTAAGCATGATTGCACAGGAGTAAATCCCACTGAACTAAAAAAGCATGCAAATGATCAAACTTGCCCTCCTCTCCTCCTCCCTCCTATCCCCTCCCTCTTGCCCCTTCCCTCCCCCTTCCTTTCCCCCCTCCATCATACTCTTCCAATCCCCTCCTCCTCCTCCTCCCCCCCTTTCAACTGCCTTCCTCCTCCCCTCTCCTCTCCCCTCCCCCTCCCCATGGTCAGTTTCTTCCCTATCCTAACCATAATTGCACAAGAGTGAATCCCATTGAACTCAATAAGCATACAAATGATCAGACCTGCCTTTCCCCTCCCTCCCCTCTCCTCTCCCTTCATCCTCTCTTCTTCCTCTCCTCCCCTCTTCCTTTTTCCTCCTCCCCTGCCCCTTAGAGGCCTCCCTCCCCATGGTCAGTTTTATCTATCCTAAACGTGACTGCATGGGAGTAAATCCCACTGAACTCAATAAACATGCAAATGATCAAACCTGCCTTCGTCCTCCCCCTCCTCCCTGCTCCCCTCCCCCCTCCCCATCCCCTCAATAACTCAATAAGCATGCAAATGATCAATCCATTCTCAGCAAACGTGCACAGGATCCCATTTCTTACCTCCCAGTTTAAAAAGCAGAGAAATTCACTAGTATGCGAAAAAACCCTTGAGGTTTAAGAACATATTAATAGCCAACAGATATTTCTATCAAATTTTAAAAGTAGGGAAATTGGGCAGCTATAGTGAATGCACCATGGGAGCAGGAGACCTGACCTCCTCTCTGAAATATTGTACTGCCCTACAAATTTGTCAAAACGCAAACACCATTTGGGTTGGTCTTTCACAGTCCAATCCACTTCCTGTGTAGCTTGGAAGAATTTGGTAACATGTACCTCTGAGCATATGGTGAGTGGTGGCAACACCTACAATCAGCCCAAATAACAGAAACAAGACATGGGCTGTGCTGATCTTGTTTTAGCAGAGAGCAATATTAAAACAGTTGATATAGGTCAGATAGTCGCTTTAAATATGTTTGATTTACTTTGCAATTTCCGTGAAGTTTTCTAAAGTAAATCATTTTCTTTTGCTTCTGTTTCTGTGAATATGTGAAGTACAGCAACACTTTGCAACCTAAAAAAAAGCTCCAAAAACAATTGTGGAATAATGGCATTGACCGTTCTGCAGAATATTTTCCAATGGACATGAGGAGTTTCTCCGTTTGCACAAGATAAAACAGTGGGAGGTGAAATATATTCTAGCAAAATTCTAGGTGTGCTCTGTGTTTTTAATTGACCATGCCCACCTTTCCTTAAGTGGAGTATTTTAAGCATAGCAGCCTGAAAACAGGCATCTTGGGCAGGCCAAGTTTGTATTTTCCAACAGCTAGAGTCATTGCTTAAGTAACAATTCACTAATAGGCAAAAAACCTTGCGGTTTAAGAATGTACCTACAGCCAACAGATATTTCTATCAAACTTTAAAAAGCAGGGAAATTGGGCAGCTATAGTGAATGCACCAGGGGAGAGGAGACCTCACCTCCTCTCTAAGACTATGCATATTGGAGAAAAAAATCTTAATTTCACATATATGCTCATGGGGTCTGAACTGGAGGTGACCGACCAGGAGAGAGACCTCAGGGTTGTAGCGGACAGTACGATGAAACTGTCGACCCAGTGTGCGGCAGCTGTGAAAAAGGCAAATTCCATGCTACCAATAATTAGGAAAGGTATTGAAAATAAAACAGCCGATATCATAATGCCGCTGTATAAATCTATGGTGCGGCCGCATTTGGAATACTGTGTACAGTTCTGGTCGCCTCATCTCAAAAAGGATATTATAGAGTTGGAAAAGGTTCAGAAGAGGGCAACCAGAATGATCAAGGGGATGGAGCGACTCCCTTACGAGGAAAGGTTGCAGCATTTGGGGCTTTTTAGTTTAGAGAAAAGGCGGGTCAGAGGAGACATGATAGAAGTGTATAAAATTATGCATGGCATTGAGAAAGTGGATAGAGAAAAGTTTTTCTCCCTCTCTCATAATACTAGAACTCATGGACATTCAAAGAAGCTGAACGTTGGAAGATTCAGGACAGACAAAAGGAAGTACTTTAGTCAGCGCATAGCTAACCTATGGAATTTGCTCCCACAAGATGCAGTAATGGCCACAAGCTTGGATGGTTTTAAAAGGAGATTAGACAAATTAATGGAGGACAGGGCTATCAATGGCTACTAGCCATGATGGCTGTGCTCTGCCACCCTAGTCAGAGGCAGTATGCTTCTGAAAACCAGTTGCCAGAAGCCTCAGGAGGGGAGAGTGTTCTTGCACTCAGGTCCTGCTTGCGGGCTTCCCCCAGGCACGTGGTTGGCCACTGTGAGAACAGGATGCTGGACTAGATGGGCCTCTGGCTTGATCCAGCAGGCTCTTCTTATGTTCTTAGATATTGGACTGCCCTACAAAGTTTTCAAAATGCAAAAACAATTTGGGTTGGTCTTTCACAGTCCAATCCACTTCCTGTGTAGCTTGGAAGAATTTGGTAACATGTGCCTCTGAGCACATGGTGAGTGGTGGCAACACCTGCAATGAGCCCAAATAACAGAAACAAGACATGTGCTGTGCTGATCTTGTTTTAGCAGGAAGAAAGCAACAATATTAAAACAGTTGATACAGTTCAGATACTCACTTTAAATATGTTTGATTTACTTTGCAAGGTTTTTTGCCTATTAGTGAATAAAAATTAATATTAATATCTACATTATATTCAGTCTTCATATAATAAAAAAGGAGGCCATTTGTTTTCTGCCAGCCAAATATATTTAGTTCATTTTGACATTTTAGCCAACTTTTGCTACCTATTCTTTCAAAGTAAGGACAGAGTCATCAGGGCCCGCTCCAAAGGGCGGCTAGGTGGGATCCTGACTGAGGCCGCTGGGACAACAAGGGCCCTTGAGGGGCCCCTCTGCTCCTCTTCTGTGATCCGTGGAGCTTCCAAGCTGCCCGCCATTCCCTCGCTCCACCTACCTTTCTCTGCTGACTTCTCTTGCGGCTGTGCACAGTGTGCGTGCAGCGCTACCATTAACCAAGATGACGGCTGAGGTTTCCCTAAGGTGCTGATGCCCCTGCTGCCATCTTGGTTGACAGCAGAGGTGCATGTGCGTAGCACACATGAGTGCCATCAACCAAGATGGCGGCGGAGGCTTCAGCACCTTAGGAAAACCTGAGCCACCATCTTGGTTAATCGTAGTGCTGTGCGTGCAGCCCACATTGCTGCAAAAGACAGGTACATGGGGCGTGTGCCCCAGGACCCCGGCATGCCTGGGGCCGGCCCTGAGAGTCATCATCAACATCACACCATTGCTCGGCAACTAAAATGTTTGATTTTACAGAAACAATCTGGAAATCATTGACAGCAGCAAAGTGCTGTGTTTTTTCAACCATTGAAGCCCTACACAGGCCCTGAGTACTCCAAGGAAGTCCTTTGTCCCAAATGTTTTCCATAGTGTTCTAAGATCCACCAGTGATAGTCTGATCTGGGGTCTGTCCTTAGGAAGGTAAGGATGTAATTCACCATGAATTCTTTCCCCAGAGATGTTGAAATGTGCCCTAGGTGCAGAAACAGGTGAAAACATTCTTATTTGAAATTAGTTGGAGATTTCTTATTGGGTTTTAGAAAATCTGCAATTGTAAATTGTTTTAAATTTTTAAAATTGGATTTATTTTATATATATGCTTTTTCTAAGTTGCCTTATGAGCATTAAAAAAAGAAAAGATAAGAAAGGCTGGTATAAAAATATTGTAATAAATAAATGTTTGTTCACATGGCACCCATTGAGGTAATTCTCTAAGTCAGCATATATATGGCTTTGGGTCTGTGTTGCAGTGCCCTATGCAAGCAACTGCCTCACATCCAGCTTCCTTTTGAACTGTTCCCCTGCTCTAGAACACATGTCAGCTCATTTCACATGGAGGTTATTGGAAGGCACTATAAAGTATGCCCGTTTACTTTGTGTTTCTCCACATAAATTACATCTGCCAGGATATATATCCTTTGTGCCTTAAGTTATGGCTGGTGGCATGAATCTTATTTATAGGCAGTCAGACTTCCCCTTGGAAAGGCTTCCTTTCAGGGATGAAACAGAGTTCTAATATTAAAAATTTACTAGGTCATTAAAAAGTTTTTGCCATTTTTCATAGCTGTATTGAAAAGTATGAGCTTAAAATATGCAGTACTCAGACAGTGAAAAACACACATATTATCCAAGGGTGGGGAAACATTTTGGTTCCATGGACAAGATCCTTATCAGGATTTGTGTCATCACTGGTGATGTCAGCTGATGGGCAGGTGGGTGTAGTCTGAAGAAAATGGCCCCAGGGCCCAAATGGGACTCTCTGAAGGGCCATATTGGCTGGGAGGACAGAGGTTCCCCACCCTGATAAAATTTAAAATGGAACTAAAATATAACACAACTGGTGCCACAGATGAGTGGCAGAGCACCTGCTTTACATGAGTAATGTCACAGGTTCAATTCCCAGGCTAGGAAAACCCGTCTGAAACTGTGGAGAGCTACTGCCAGTCACTGTAGACAGTAGAGAGTTAGAAGCACAATGGTCTGTCTTAGTATAAGGCAGCTTTCTATGGGTTGTATTTAACTAAGTCCTACTCACAGAGCCATTGAAATTAATAAACATAAGTTAGTCTTGTCTATTAACTTCAACTGGTCCACTCTGAGTAGGACTATCATTGAATAACAACTAATGTTCCTATGTAAAGCTTTTCTCTATTCTCTGATGGTAAAATCTCTCTCGTGGGTTAATCAAATTAATCAAACATTATTTCATCTCCTTAGTTCTGAGTAATTCTTGTGGAATTCTATTCACAACACATTTTCAATTACAGAAAGCTTGAAGCCTCTAAAGTGGTGAGAATCAACAATACTGCTAGCAAAGACAAAGCTGATCTGACTTGTTAGAATTTAAAGTTCTTATATCTTTATACTTTGAGCATCTTGAAGCTTTACACTGCTGACAATTGAGACTGAATAAAAGGAACTGGAAGAAGACTATAAAAAGCCACCATATATCAAGGCCAGTGTCCAGCCTAGCCTAGTACTGCCAACAGTAACATGGGCTTTAAATTCAGTTCTTCAAGAGTTGGATCCAACTAAATTCTGGACCAACTGAAATTAAGAGACCTACGTTAGTCATGCCCATTCACTTCAATGGGTCTACATGGAGTATAAATAAGATGAGATACAACTCAGAAGCTTTTCCAAGCCTTTCTACCTAAGCTCCCTAAAATATTATATATGCAATATTTTAATGTATTTATTATTTATTCAAGGGACCAATACCAGAGCAGAGTACAACATAAAAATAATTTTAAAAAACCATTATTGAAACAAAAGAACAACAATCACAAATAAGGACAAATATACACTTGAACTATGATACAGCGTCCCACTTACATTAATATCACCACCACTGATATACATTTCTACAAATATATAGAAGGAATATTGACTTGATAGAGTCCAAAGAGTTTTTCCAAGCGTGACAATTGTAAACAAAACCTGACCTGTGTGATTTCATTCACTACCACATGATGACATCTTGCTTCATACTCAGGACGTATTTGTTCTTCTTGCTCTAAGAACTCAACCGTGTCCCATTCGTATTCCAGCTCAGCCTGCCGTCGTTTCCAAAACTCCAGAAACAAAGTAACTGATGAAAGAAGGATAAAACAAAAATAATTATAGCATATGAGCATTGTTGCCTATGAATCTAAAGCAAGGGTTATTAGTTTTTTGCCAATCTGTGCGTAAACGGAGTAAAATCTCACCGGTTGATGGAATGGCAACCAGGTTTTTATGAAGGAAACAGTGGAAATTATTTATTTAGAAAATGATTATTGGAATTATTTGGCTTCTTTTTGTGATGCATCGTCATTTTTATGCATGCAGGAAAAAGGAAATTCATGTTTAGATTTTCATCACCAATCTGGGTATTGTATAAAATAAATTAATAATCTGCAATTTATGTTGGAAGATTTTTAAAATCTTCAGTGAATGCCGCATCCATCAACGTATTTGCAAAGGAACCCCTGGATGTCTGCCATGAAACTCCAGCACATTGTAGAAAATTGTGGGGCATGCAATGTAAGGTACACACTTGCTTCATATGTGACACAAATCAGAGCAGCTGTGCTTTGTGTTGCCCTTTTTGAAACCAGAACCCATGACCTAAAACAGGGATGGAGAAACTGTGGCCCTCCAGATGTTGTTGGGCTCCAACTCCCATCACTCCATTCAGCATGATTAGGAATAATGGGAGTCATATCCAAACAACATCTGGAGGACCATTCAGAACATACCCAACACTTCCCTATAGATACACATTGCAGGGCAAGATTACTATTGTTACTGATATTTTCAATGAGAAATCCCTGATAAGCTTCAGAGGAATTCCAGAGACACAGTTTAAAAAATGTATCTGGAGGTTTGGTATTGGAGATTAATAGATATGCTTAACAATAAACATTTATAACAAAAGAAATATACCTATTTAAGGAAAATACTATGCCATTAGCTATACAATTTGCTATATCATCTAGTTAAGTGTTCATTTATCACTCATGGTAAATGAACTAATTCTAGTTCTGATGCATTTATAAATAATAATAATAATCCTGCCCTTCAGCCAAAAAAGGGTCTAAGAGCAGTATACAAATATGTTATCCCATTCACAAGAGGAAACTCTAATGATGGGATGCAATGGAGAAAGGAGAAGCACTCTGCGCTAAGAAGTAGAACTTCGCACAAAAAGAGGGAGCCTTGCAAAAAGTGTACCTCCTTAGCACACATGGGAACTTAAGAGCATAAGAAGAGCCCCTCTGGATAAAGGCCTAGTTAGCCCAGTGCTCCATACTCACAGCAACCAACCAGATTCCTATGGAAAGCCCCAAAACAGAATATGACTGCAACTGCAGCATATACAATATACAACAATGCACCTTGAAGGCAGTGCTGGATAAGGTCCTTCCTGCTGGCTCCATGTTTGCTCATCATACTTTTGTGTAGCCCCCAGTTCTTGATGGAAGCTTGAGAATCTCAGTTTTATTTAAGAGACTGTGTATGTGTATGTGTATACACACACGCACACACAGACACATGCTTCTGCCAGTGTAATGCTGCTAACTCAACCATGGCTAAGGGATGAGAAGAACTTGGGACTCAACACCACCTCTCTTTGGCATAAATTGCCCCTGTTGGCCTTACCCATGATTGACACCTATCCTAAGCAGAGTTTGCTGTTTTTCAGTATTTAAACTTGCAAATACCATGCTATCTGTTAGAGTATAGCAGTGGAAGAAGTAAGTGCATGTTTCTAAAATACACTAAAATAAGAGAATGTTGAAAATCCCTGTTAAAGAACCTGGTGTTCAGTGAAAATGATTCAAGAAATCCATTTAGCATTGTTCAGTAATTGATTGATGGATGGCATGACCCATGAGTGCTTAAAGAAGTCGTGCTTCCATTATTGTAATAATTATTGCTAATAAATATTTAGGAATTGTGCACTACTGAAAAGGCTTTATTTTATTTTATATTTTAGAAAATAAGTTGTTTTGGGTCTGTTTTAACGAATTGGACGACTAAGCTGCCACATACGTAACATGAAACACATGTTGTTGTCAATTTACAACATTTGTCTAAAATGTTATAACAACACCTTTTTGTATATTAAACTTCCCATAGTCCTAATAGTAGTCTAAATGTTACTTTACATACTGTGTAATTAGATTTCAATATAGCATTGATTTTAATCACCAGTAAGCAAGCATAGTGATTAAATAGGAGGGGCTAATGCTAGTTATAGTGACCTTGTAAATAACATCAAACCAGTGAATCAAAATGCTTTCTGGGCAAACAACTTTACCTTGACCATTGAGTACAACATTTGTCAACAATGCGGACATTTTGATTATAGAATCATTTTTCTTACCAAGAGATGTCCCTGACTGCTTACAGTTGTTGTGTGTAGAATGCATGAACTAATAAACATTCAGATCAGAATATTTTGTTTCTGGAAAAATGGTGTTCTTCTCTACCCCGCTCCTGACCTCCCTGGTTAGCACATCCATTATTCTTACAACTGCCATATGGAATGTGGCTTCGACTGGCTGAGTTGGGAGTGGGAGGGACTGCATGGCAGTGGTTCCGCTTCTACTTGGTGCACCGGCTCCAGAAGGTGGTGCTTGGGAACATTGCTCGGCACCCTGGACTCTCCAGTATGGGGTTCCACAGGGGTCAGTTCTGGCCCCCATGCTGTTCAACATCTACATGAAACCTTTGGGTGTGGTCATCCAGAGCTTTGGAGTGTGCTGCCATCAGTATCTGATGACACGCAGCTCTATTTCTCCTTTCATCCTCTTGTGGTGAGGCTGTCAATGTGCTGAACCAGTGTCTGGCTGCGACAATGGACTGGATGAGGGCTAATAAACTGAGGCTCAATCCAGACAAGACTGAGATGCTGCTAGTGGGTGGTTCTTCTGACCGAATGGTGGATGTCCAACCAGTCCTGGATGGGGTTGCACTCCCCCTGAAGGAGCAGGTTTGTAGCTTAGGGGTTCTCCTAGAACCATCTCTGTCACTTGAGGCTCAGGTAGCCTCGGTGGCACGGAGTGCCTTCTAACAACTTCGGTTGGTGGCCCAGTTATGCCCCTATCTGGACAGGATAACCTGGCTTCAGTTGTCCATGCTCTGGTAACCTCCAAGTTAGATTGTGCTCTACATGGGGCTGCCTTTGAAGATGGTTTGGAAACTGCAGCTTGTGCAAAATGCAGCGGCTAGATTGATAACAGGGACCAGATGGTTCGAACGTATAAAACCGATTCTGGCCCACTTGCATTGGCTGCCTGTATGTTTCCGAGCTTGCTTCTAAGTGCTGGTTTTGACCTATAAAGCCTTACACGGCTTAGGACCACAATACCTGGTGGAACGCCTCTCTTGACACGAACCCACCCACACACTACACTCACCATCCAAGGCCCTCCTCCGGGTGCCTACTGCGAGGGAAGCTGGGAGTCTGGCAACAAGGGAGAGGGCCTTCTCAGTGGTGGCCCCCAAATTATGGAATGATGTTTTTGATGAAGTGTGCCTGGCGCCAACACTGTTATCTTTTTGGTACCAGGTCAAGACTTTCTTCTTCTCCCAGGGATTCTGTGTTTTTAAATTGTTTTTTTAAAAATGTGTTTTAAAATTTGTATATTTGTATTTAATGTTTTTACGTAAACTGCCCAGAGAGCTTTGGCTATGGGGCGGTATACAAATGTAATTATTATTATTATTATTATTAACAACAACAACAACAACAATTAGTATCTTATTGGACAGTGCCTGTGTGGATCATGGAGGTGGCAATCCTGTAGACACACTTAACCTGGGAGCAAGTCCCATTGAACTTAATGGGATTTACTTCTGAGTAGACATTATCCATCTGAATATATCTGGCATTAGTGTGATTTTCTTAATTTTTTTTAAAAAAAGTCTTTACCGACTGCTCTCTTGCCATACAATGCAAGAGGAGGTGTGGCCATGTAACATATGTAATATACATAAGCAAGGATGCCCTAACCACCTGAACAATACCTGCCCTTTTTTGTATCTGTTCTTTTCTCCCCTTTCTTGGAAGAATATGGAATCACATTGTATCCAGCACTCTACTGTTACTTAAAAAAACAACAGAAAAAAGTGTGAACCAGCAGTCTCACTGCAGCAAGGCTGTTTCAGGTATGCATGGATTGCCTCTGGATTGAGGCTGTGCTACTAAAGCAACCTTTGCCAACCTGGTACCCTTTGGATGCTCTGGACTACATGGATAGGAGGTGCAGTCTGGAAAGTTTAGGGGCATGCCCACTTATCTTCCACTGTCACAGCTGTGAGTACAGGAGTGGATTGCCATCGGACTCACTGGAGTATTTTCTTTCCCTTCCCCTTTCTAGCATGTAGCTGAGAACATCCAGAGAGCAGGAAGAGTTTTCTCAGGATCCTACGCAAATAAGTTTCTGCATGCACAGCAGTGCTGTGGGTGTGGGGGAGTCATATCTCTCACCTAGATAAACACTTAGCTGATTCTGTGATTTCTGTACATTGACTTCATGTCTTGAAGAACAATTTTATGCTATACCATTCCTGCAAAATCTATCTGAAGTTGTTATGGATATAGACATAGATATAGAAACCAATGCCTCTGCTTTGATTTCATTTTTTTAAAAAAAAATCTGCCCCAAACATTATATTTGAAATCAGCTTACCCCATATTCCCATAAATACTGCAAACACTAGTGTTCCGAAGCTATCAAATATACACAGCTTCTGGAAAACATTAAGGAAAAAAAATAGCTTAACATATAATGCTGTATTATCTTCCCACGCACCTAAAGAACAGAGACTCAGAAGTTTTATAATTCAATTGTATGGGGGTGGGGTGGGGCTACCTATACACAGAAACCAGTTTTCATGTGCACATATTCTCTTACGCCATGCAAATGGTAGTCCCGCATCCAGCACCTAGGGCTCTGCGTTTGGTATGCCTCAGGATGCACACAGTGACAAAAGAAAGGCACTCCTCATCGGTTAGGAGGAAGGACTGAACCAAGGCACCTGCTTGCTGTTTTCTTGCCCCACAGCTGATCAGCTGAAGGCATTGGCCATCTGTTTGTTAGGAGGAAGAAAGCGATTGCCAACTGGAAGCTATGGTGATGGCACGTAGCTCTCTACTGTGTAAGAAGCTGTCAAGATAACGGCCTCTCAGTTTTATAGTTAAATAAACTTTCCATTTTTTTAATGTTATGTCAAGTTTCATAAATCAGAGAAATGTAACACTAACCTAGTCTCGCATCATAGAAAATGGCCCAATATGCTATACATGGGATTTTTTTTTAAAATCACAACAGTTTTTAAAATCTACTTACCATCCTGAAAAGAGAGACAAATATGTTTCATATATCAAATATTAAATGCACACATAAAAAGCAGACCAACTAAAAATAAGGAAACAAATGAACAGCGTCAGGCTGGACTCAAATGATAAGTTTCTTGTGTGATGGCAGCAACTATCAGATGATAATGTGATTGTGTAAAACTAATATACAGATTAGTTGTTCTAGATGTTGCATTCTTATCATATAAACAAAAGACCCACCAGTGGAAGGCAAGCTATAATGTGACAAGCTTATCACATGAAAAGCATGATAACTCTAGGCCTGTTTTTTAAAAACCACACATTTAAATCGGTTTCATTTCTTCAGTCTGCTTATTCTTTTCCCCCACATTTATCTCTTTCCTATTCCCTATCCTGCCTTTCTAAAGTGAACCTGAAAATGAAGAGAAAATGACACATATTATTTTTGTGCCGCTCCATTTATGAAGGAGAAGAAAGTAGTTCTGTGACAAGGACAGCCTGGCCATGAGAAGTATCAGACTATCACTCTATTGGTGGATACGGTTGTGCAGGATAGGCTATGGGTATATGAGAGCAATTCAAGTTAATGGAGTATCCATTTTGCTAAGGTTCCATTAAGTCAAACTTGTTTAGCTGAGCAGACAGATGGGATACAGAAATATAATGTAGGAGCTGTAGCAATAGGCTTTGCCTAGAGAAACAATCCTGACTGTTGTTGATGATGATGAGTGGGAAGCCATAAAAATGTCCTTAGATAATTGAAGATCTAATTTTTCCAAGGAACAGCACTGCCTGTACTGATTTCTCCTTTTCCAATACTCCTTTTCAGCTCTTCATTCTTTTCTCTCTACATTCTTTTCTCAGAGATACTACAAACTTCCAGTACTCTACTTTTGGAGATCAACATTCCTGGGAAGTGAGGTTGAATATCCTGATGTAAAGAGGAATAAGATCAAACTTAAGAACACATTTCTTAAAAAATCCATGTAGTTGGAAATCTCCTAAGCAACCGTTAACTTACAGTAGATTGCAAACATTTGGGAGACAATATTAAACACAAAAATACTCTTCAAGTAGAGCAACAGCACCATCGTTTCCGTTTATCACCTTTGTGGAAGTCCTTCAAGCTTCTGATCACATTCCAATCAAATACAGATGCACTTTTCCCCCTGGCTATGATACAGGTACATAATCTACCCATGAAATGTCTCTCAATAGCCTTTCCTCAGACTGTTCCTCTCACAAATCTGACTTTAATTAATGAGTTACATTTTACTTTAGCCTTTTCAGTCCTTCCTTTTTTGCATGTATTTTCAACTTTGTTTAAAAATAAATTTTCATGTCATAGAAAAGAATGCATTTCTTTATGCTGGAAAAGGAAATGCTGTTTGTTACCTTGACTGATTCACAAGTGATTGTGAGATTCCAGTATGTACACTGTTGATCGCATTGTGGGCACATGATGATATTACCTCCTATGTTAGGGTCACATACCTCTTGTCTGAAAAAAAAAATCCATTCTATATACTGTGCAACTCAATGAACAAATTGCTAAATTCCCTCAGTTGAATTCAACTAAGTCTTATTAACTCCAATGGGTCTACTCTGAGTAAGACCAGCATTGACTACCACCCATTGCTTTCATAAACCACTGTCTGTATCTATCGTATTCCTTTAAGATTCCCATTTGCAGTCACTTCAATAGGGTCAAAGTAAATACAACAGTGCTCTTCACCACAATGATCCTTTTTGAACAACAACAAAAAACAAGTTCACAAGTTCTGCAGAAGCAATCCAAGAAAATGTTTGAATGGAGGAAGTGCTTATTCTTTTCCCCACCTTCTCTTTCTCTTTTCCAAATCTCACCCCTTCTAGTGGCTTCTTCCATTTGGGCTCCAATCAATGCATACGATAGTAACTGATTATTCATTGCTCTTGAATAACCCATTGATTTTGTCCTTTATAGTTCTCTGTCAGTGTTCCATATTTTATTTTATTTGTCATAAGTGTCCCCAAAATTTTCATATTCATAAATCAAATTAATATTTATATAGGATCATTTGTTTTCATAGCATAATTTTTCACTGATTTCAGCTGGGAGTTGGTTAAAAAAACTGCTGAGATTTCCCTCTAAGCTTATGGTATGTCCAGAAGAGAGGATGGTTAAAAATCTGAAAAGGGTATTATGTACTCCAGAGAACAATAAAACAAAGGAATCAGAGAAGACACAAAAATGAGGTTTTGGAAATTGGTCATAGATGATAGATTTGTGGGGCAATTACAATACCACATACTAAAATTAGTTGTCCTTAGCATATTTTAACCTTTTCACATTGAATGTGGTTCTACAATAGTAAAAAGTTTTTTCTAACATTTCAAAAGACATTTGAACGCTGGCCTGGCACCAGCAGATGGCCAGGGTGGGCATTGGCCGAGGGCCTCTGCAGCTGGGGCTGGGGCTGGGGCTGGATGGGTGTAGCTTTTGCTCTGCAATCCGATGGCAGGTGTGCATGCACAGTGCAGTAACATGCTAATGCTTCTGGACTTATTTAAGCCCCTGGCCATGGTAGTGCTACAGTATCACTGCTGCCTTCGATGGCCTGCTTCAGTCTGGTGCTGGCCCTCTTTGAATGCTTAAACAATAACTTGACCCTGCATGCTCACAATTTAGGCTGCAATCCTAAACCCACTTACCTTGGATTAAGCCCCACGGAATTTTGTGGAACCTTCTTTTGAGTATACATGGTTAGGACTGCACTGTAAGTCCTACTAAGTTCAATTGAACTTTTCCCAAGGTAAATGTGTGTAGGACTGCAGCCTAGATTAACTCATCTGGCAGAACAAATTATTATTTGGGAATGGTCTACTTAACAACAGTGCAATCTTTATGCTGGATCATATGCATGCTGGATTATATGTAACATGAACTGCATGAACGATTATAGGTTACCTCCAAGTGCAGTTGTCCTTTGTGAAATATCCATACAAAAAGCATCCAAGTCCAACGACTGCTGCCAGGAGTAACATCTGAGTATAGAATCCCAGCCAAGCAAAATAGATCCCAATTTTCTCACCATAATATTTCCTGTGGATAAAAACATATCATTAGAAAATGCAAATAAATCTGCATCTCTCCTCATTCCAATAATGAAGGCGGTGGGAATCCCTTTATATTTCATGCAAACATGCATAAATTATTGTGTACTGCCATCTGTTCTGGGCTACCAGAATTCCTTATAGTAATTGAGCACAGAAGCCTCCTTTACTGTCTCTAAGATCATTGAAAAGCAGTGATGCCATCTCCCCCCCCCAGCCACCCGCCAACAAAGCTTTAACTACTGCACGAGGCAGCCGTTTAACAGGGTATTTCCTAGCATGGAGATGAAGAAATCTTTTACATTTCAGCTTCTCACACAGATGTTAGAGAATTGGGAACCTTGCCCAAATGGATCTCCATCTGAGCACCATAATGGCAATTCCACTTGTGTTAAAATTTGTACAATGGGAGGAATATTTACGTGGATTCTCCACTACTATGAAACCTCCTTCTTCCAAAATTTGGCTAAAGCTCAAGCCTGGCCACATTTGGTGTCAGATTTTTTTGTTTAGGGTTTAGGTTTTTGTAGCTGCTCTGAAGCAGGTTGATTTTGTTGCCATTCAGCATCCTTATTTAATTTTTAAAAGATCTTGCTTAAAACATTTTCACTCATACTGCGATGTTAGGGATAAGGCCAGTTATATTAAGTAACAATTACACTAAGGGCACAATCCAACTGCTAGTTATATGGGCTAAGGGAGATGGATATGGCGGACCTCCGGCTGAGCTGGCTGAACCCCAGCACAGCTGGGCTGCACCGGCATAAGCCCCATACCCTGGCTCAGCTGCAGCTGAGCAGGGACTCAGCTGGAGGTCTTCCGGGGAAACCCAGCCTGAGATAAGAGGAGCCTGCAGAAGCCAGTGGGAGGCCTGAAAAAGGGCCGTTCTGGGGACATGCTGGAGGTGGGGCTGAGAGAGGGGACTTGCATGATATCCAGGTTCCATTCGGCTCCCTCTTGTGGCCCTTCATCTCAGCAGCCAGTACGCTGGGAAAAGTGGTGGTGGAAGGAAACATTTATTTTGTTTCCTTCTGCTGCACCCTGCCAATGCAGCCAGCATCCTCCCCTCCAAGAGGCCTCCGAGCAGCAGCTGGATATAGTGGCCCCTTTCGCCAGCTCTGCCTCCGACGGATTCACTTCTGCTGGCCTCTAACAAGTTGAATTACTCTGTAAGGCTGCAATCTCTACAGACTTACACAAGGACTTGGGAGTAAGTCCCATTGAAAGGGGATATATCTTATACATGTATACATGGATTACACTGCACGCTGAGATAAGTTCTTCCTTCCAAATGGAACCTTGATTTTTTATTACATGGATATATATATTTTGAACATTCTCAATATGTAACAAGTGGATGATTATACACAATCCAACTGACTCCAAAGAACATCAAAGGAACAAATTAGAGTGAATAATTAGGGTCCCTCAAATATCATCAGTCCTTTTATACAGATGGTACTTTTGTGTACTTTGTGTACTTTTGTGTACTTTGTAGGAAATAGATCATCATGTCTGATGATGGGGTACACATACTTGACCAATCTCCTTGCATTCTGCATGTTTTCTTTGTAAAGAATTACTATATATGGAGGGGGGGCAATCATATTTGAATTGGCCCTTCCATCTTTCTGATGCCTGTCCAAACCTACCTGACCAGATCTAAGGGTTGTAACTTGAAAATATTTCGAGGATGAGCCCATTCTCTGTATAGCAGGTACCGTTCATTTGGGCAGTTGGGATCCTGTGACTGATAGTTGAATCTTGACTGTGAAACATAATATTAAGTGGATCATTAAAGAACCCCCAACCTCCATGGAAATACAGTTTGTGTCTTGTATTTTTGAAATCTGCTCTTGCTCAATTCATTGCCCAAGCATGAATCACTTGCCTTGAAGCATTTACAGTCACTGCCAGGGCATGCTTTAGGGTCAAACTACATTTTATCATTTTCATGTAGAGGAAGCTAGAATATGCTTTTTTTTAAATCATCATCATTATCTTTGTAAGACTGGTACTGTAATGTGCAACAGTGGTCATAAATGGTTTCCTGGTAGCTTCTGGAACTGGCATGGAAGCTTACCCACACTGTGCAGAAAAAGCAGAGATAGTTATGCTGTTGATTTTGACACCATAACGGAAAAAAGTAATCTAACTTCATTTGAATGACAGAGAGATGTAAATGATAAAGAGAGAGATCCGTAGGGCATCAGGTTGGAGAGGGCTGATGTACTGCATCTCTATCTATTTTAAGCCCTAGATGAATATGTGAATATGTGTGAAAGGGAATGAGTGACACAGCGCACAGCATGGAGATTGGGTTGGGCAACCTTTGGCCCTCCAAATGTTGCTGAATTGCAACACCAGTCATCCCTGCCCATTGGCAAAAACTTGCTGGGGCTGATGGGAGTTATAGTTCAGTAACATCTAGAGGGCCAAAGGTTCCCCACTCCTGATGAAGATATATTATAGCCTCAATTCTGCCAGCACACACCAAAGTTTGAAATGTAAAAATAACTCAGTGAAAATAGGAACAGCCTTTATCTACTCTATCCTGTTCTGGTTCAGTTGTCCTTCTAGATGAATGACATGCTGTGGGGCACAAAAGTGTATTGGTGGTAAAGGCCAGTTCTCCAGCTCTTATAATATAGCACCAGGAGTTTGTGTCTCTTTTCATACCTCCTGTGTTCCTCAAAAGCTTCTTTTATGACATACAGGGACTTTCCCAGTGGTGCCAGAGCAGTAGAAATATATGCAGGATTGTGGGTGGAGAAAGCAAAGGGGGAAAAAAAGTCCTCTCATGCCAGTGTTATAAGTGTAAATCCCATTATCTCAAACAGACACAATGTGCAGAAGAACAAAGAATGAGATTTTAAGATTTTAAAATACAGTTTTACAGCATTTGAATACTTTAAAAATATTCAGGATCTTCCTCATTACTTTTCACAAGAAACTAATAGCATGTAACTAACATATGACAAAAGTTTGTTATTTGGTCCATGGGTAAATATTTACCACAATTCTTCAGTGATCTTTACACATATCACTCTAAATATACATAGTTTTTGCAAAGGCATTCTGTATGGGATACACCATGTAGAGATTGCTTAAATTGTGCATAAAATATTTACATCACTTTGTGTTTGTCCATTTTGCAGCATTCTATAAAAAAGTGATGCTGCATTGCAGTAGCTTGCAAAACTGTTAGGTCACAATCTAGTACACAGGATATTTCCAGACTGTCGCTGTTTTGGGATGTGATTCAATCACATACGACAAATTCAGGTTGTGCAGTTAAGGCTGATTTTGAGATCTTTTACAACAAAACTGCTTCCTCCCAAAATCAGACTTTTTGCAATAAGGAAAGCGAGCGGGGAAAGGATTGGAAAGTGTGGGATAATTGCTTAGTGTAACATTGTATAACCTCCTCACCAACAAAACAGAATGAATGCTCAATAAAAAGCTGACATTGTTTAGCTTCCTTGTAAACTTTGTACAATCAGGATGAATGCTCAATAAACAGGCCATCTGGAAGCGATCACAGTTAAAAGGTCAGCTAGTATTTTCCTGTTGGCTTCTATAGAGACTTTGTATCATTGTTTCTATAATACATTTTTTTTAATCAAAAGGGTAATGCTTTAAATATTGGACTTACATCATGGAGTGGAAAGGCTGCTTTGTAGATCCCAGAGTCCAGTAGTTTATTGATTCCAAACTTTTTCACGTTGTCTCTTATAGCATATTCCCCACGGCAAAGAATAAAGTGAACCTGAAACACACACCCCACACACAAAGTTCTTACTTTACTAAGAATGAACTAGATTTGTAGGGATTACACCAGAATAAACTCAGGGGGCATTAATCATATGGTAAGAGTGTCTAGAAATATGCATTGTCTAGATCATGCCATCCTAGGCTGATCATATATAGTGCAAATCTGATTATCATATCCAGTAGCAGCACCCAGTTTACTGATGGTTGTAGCTTTTAGGACAGAGTATCCAACCTGCAGCCCTCCAGATGTTGTTGGACTACATCTCCCATTATCCCTCACTATCAGCTATACTGACTGGGGATGATGGGAGCCCAACATCTGGAGAGCTACACATTAGACACTCTTGTCTTAGGAGAATATCTCTTAATGAGCTACGAGTGACCAAGCAATCATGTGATACCTATATTTACCACAATTATAACAGTCATGGGAATAACAGGGACATTTGAATCCACCCTCAATTTTCATTTGAAAATATAGGTTTTGAGTTCTTATGGTTGTGGAAAAAGACTTGAAAAAGTATGGATAATATTTGCACAGGAATCAGAGAGTATTTATGCACCATGTGGGCAAAAAGTTCACAAATGATTCTGTCTTCCTGCTGCCACATCTCTCTGCTTCAAAGGTATTAAAGGCTCAAGTATCTTCCTGAAGCCAGTGGTTAGCAGCCTTAGTTTCTCCCTCAACCCATCTCAGTCCTGACAATAATTTTTGAAACCTCCAAAACCAGTAGAATGTACACAGTTAAGGCACAGGTGGGGAACCTGTGAACAGATGTTGTTGCTTTTCAACTCCTATTGGCTCTAGCCAGCATGGCCAAAGTTCCGGGGTGATGGATGATGCAGTCCAGCTACATCTGGAGGGCTCCAGCCTCCCCATCCCTGCAGGAAGGGAACCCAAGAACAATTAGTCAAACCCATGTCAGAAACATAATTTGGTGTTTAACACAAAATCAGGATCTTTCACGACCCTTTTCCATGACGACTCCTTCATCCATGGTGATTGTGATCCCTGGTCTGTGATGCAGACAAGTGAAATATGACAGGTTGTGCACTGATGCTTATGTGGCTTGCGGGGATCAGATTTGTCTCAAGGACTGTATTTGTCATTGCTGTTAGTAAAAGGGTACTCTCCTGAACAACTATATCTGTGGGGTTCTGAAGGATGGAGAATGGTGCCTTGAGGACAGGGAAGCTGGAGGGACAATTCATGTGGACAATACATGTGAGTCATGGGCCACACATTAGATTTACTTGTGTAACCGTGTACTTGATAAAGGCCAGGATGAGTTGTGGGAGTGAAAATACAACAGCTGAACGAGCCTATAGTTCTACTTTCCTCTTCTCCCAGGCATTTTAGCATGTGTTTTTACATTGTTTTTTTAAAAAATGTGTTTTTAAATTTGTATTTTGTATATTTGTTTTTAATGTTTTTAATTGTTGTAAACCGCCCAGAGAGCTTCGGCTATGGGGTGGTATACAAATGTAATAAATAATAATAATAATACTTTGAAAAAAAGTCACAGGCACATAAAATATTGCCTTACACCTTATAGTCAGACCATTGGTCCATCTAACTCAGAATTGTCTATTCATTGTCTGATAGCAGCTGTCCAGGATTTCAAACTGTTGTATTTTCAAGCCCTACTTAGAGATGCCAGCTAGGAACTGATCCTGGGACCTTTTGCATGCTAAAGCATGAGTTCTTTTACTGAACGTCTTCAAGTGATGGCTCTTCTCAAGCTATGACCCATCGCCAATGATTGATTGTACAATGCAATGCAGTTTTCATGCACTGTTTTATTGTTTTGATGCACAAAACAGCAAGAGAAAATATTAGCTTTGATTGATGCAGAAAGCAAATGCATCCTTACAAGAATATCTGAGACTTACTATTCGGCTCCTTGTTGCTGGATTGAAGAATGTCTCCTTGTCTTGCATATAAAAGTCTGATAAACGGTCATTTTCAAATGGAGCAGTAAAAAACTCCTGCTCTGGTTTGATGATAGTTTCATCCACACTGAAGAATCTACTAATCCACTTAAATGCTGAGTCATGGGTTTTTAGGTCATTTGGCTGCAGAGGCAATTTGATGTGCATAATTTCAGCATAGCTGCACAGCAGTTCCCAAGGTGCGTGCACTTTTATAAATAAAAGCTTTTCATCCAAGACCTGCAATAAATGGATATTCATATAAATATATGTATGTTTATTTCATCCGTTTTTAAAGAATTTTAAACAGATTCTTTAATCTGTTAAGAACCAGAAAAAGATTATCCCGTGACAGTTTGGACACAATCTGCTGGGAAGTTCTCCTGCACAAGACACACTGATAGCAATGGGAGTAGTGGAAGAGCACAAGTGGTGCTTCGTTTCTAAGAGTGCAAGCCTTGCTGGAAACCATCCTCCCCTACCCCAGTATGGAAAACCTTCTCCCAAATCCTACTTGAGAATGAACCACTTGTGATTAGTGTTGGAGGGAGGGATTGTTTAACCTGGGGAAGGTCACTATCTGAATTCCCCCACTGGAAAAGCCTGTCAGCAAGATTTGGGTCTGGATTTCGTTTACTTCATATTTGGGTCACACCCTAGAACAGCTGCCTGCCTGCCAGTGCTTCCTTTCTTTTTATGGCTTTCTTCCAAACTTGCCCTGATAGCTGAGCAGGTCTAATCGCAGTGGTTGAGAAAGCTCTCTCTCTCCAGTATAGTGTAGTGGTTAGAATGATTGATTAGTACCTGGGAGATGAGGGTTCAAATCCCTACTCATGGTTATTGTTAGAGTGAAACAGAGTGGGGTGTGGTGGGTGCTGGGAGGGAACCATGTATTCTATCTTGAGCTCCTTGAAGGAAAGGCGGGATATAAATGTAGTAAATAAACAATGAATAACATAGGAAGTTGCCTTACACTGTGTCAGACCATTGGTCCATTTAACTCAGTATTGTCTACACTGACTGGCAGCGGCTCTCTAGGGTTTCAGGCAGGAGTCTCTCTCAGCCCTACTTTGAGATGCTGGGGACTGAACTTGGGACCTTCTGCATGTAAAGCAGATACTCTACCATTAATATCCCTAGTAAAATTACTTTTAACCTAGAGCTTCGGATGCTGTCTTCTAGACATTATGACACACAGAAAGGTGGCTGGAGACCACACAACCTCCAATAAATGCTACTGCTTCTGCTGTATCCCTCACTCCTTCAGGTAGGCCTGAGAGAAGGGAAGAAGATGCAGCGGGGTTGAGGAGTTCACAGGTGTGCATGTGTAAGTGTACGGTGAGCTACAAGGAGTTTACCCATCAGTCCTTCTGATGATTCAAAGATAGTCAGAAGGCATAATAACTAAACTCAGAGGCACCTTTTTCTTTACTGTTGTTTTGTTGTTTTGAGGCTGAGAGCTGGCACTGAAAATAGATCGCAAGTCTAAGCCCTGGCATAAATTAAGCACTGTGCAAAAGGAGATATAAATGATACGTTTTCACTGGAAATAGGTGTATATTAAAGGGACAAATGTCTTGTTTTATGTCAATAAATCTGTCAAACACGTTACAAACTAAGTCATGTAAAAAATCCTATTACTACTTCTGATCATACAATTTACCTCTGTGAACAAGGCTGCTGTTTCTAAATGTTTTGATTGATGAACATTGCCAGTTGATGACACTACCATAAAAATGACATATGGTCATAAATATGACCAAGTTGGCTCTAAAGCTTGATTTGCTTTTGATTTTTATTACTCCTCACATGTAATATATGCAGCTAACCTTTACTGTTCACAGTGTAAAATATCTGGGAATTGCTAGAAGCACTGTAAATTGTGCCAGTTTGAAGAGGGGCAATTTTTCTCTTCGGCTTCTTACATTTCAGCAATGTGGGTGGATGGATATCTGAAAGAAGACATGACTGTCATGCGTAGGTGAGCAACTGTGCCATTTTTATCTCAATTTTAAAAAAAAGTTAAAATAACACGGGATTATAGAAGCTGAACCATACAAGTTCATCTCTAGCAATACTACAGTTCATCCCATAATAGTCCAGGAAGTGCAGAAACAGAATGAACCTCTAATGGTTATGCAGGAGAACTAGAAGGAACAGATGACCGGATAAAAATACTCTGTCAGTGTTACAAGTCTGCACTTGTTCAGATCAGTGTAGGGCTCCTTCTGAGAGGAAAGGTGGGATATAAGTTAAATAATTAAATAAATAATAATGAATAATAATAATAATAAAATAACATTAACTTGCAGTGTTCCGTAGTGTGCACAGAGTTCTTATGTAAGCTGCCTCTTCTTTTCATTTCAGTGGAATGGCAGCACGATTCAACATTTTAGAAAAGGCATTCTTGTCCCATGATGGAATGACAGGCACCCCTCTTTGCTGTAACACATGAAACATTCTTCCATGCAACTAAATTCAGTTAAAACCAAGTGTTCTGACTGAATTGATTGGTTTCAGACACGCGAGTATGCGTGTGCGTGCACACACACACAAACACGCCAAAACCTAAAAAGAGAGAGAAGGGGCTGAGATTCCTCACTATAGCCTGATTACAAAAAGATGAGAAAAATACCACAAGCATGTGGACAGATTTCAATGCCACTGACATACAAATCCATTTTCTTCAATGCAACAATGCACATTTTCAAAAAGTACAAGGGGAATTGTACTTACCGACCTTGTTGCTTCAAGCTGCAAACCACGGCTTATCAAGTTAGATTCATATACTTGCCTCTTCCTCTGTTAAAATTGATTGAAAAATGGTAAGATTTCTTTTCTTTTTTTTAGAAGGGTATGATGATTCATACTCCTCAAAAGAAATGCACATAGATTTTACTGCAATATGAAAAATCATTGTGTTTAACTGTATATAGACCCTGGCATTCTTTGCATATGATTGGTTTTCACATCAAGATATTAAGGTGCACACACAATGCAATGAATACATGCTTTAAAATGTGTATATGTTTGAAAGTGTGTGTACTCTGCAAGCACACAGGCCAGGGAGTCACGGCTCTGATGAATGTACACAAGGTGGCAAGCATGACCACTTTATCCCTGAGTAAAGTGTGAACCCCATATTCTTACAGACAGTTGACATTCATCAAACTGAACAAAAATAAATATATAACAATACTGAATAATAAGAGATTATTCCATAAATCCCATAGACCAGGGATAACAATCTCTAGAAGATGCCTTCAGAGTGAGAGTCTACAACTGGCAGAAGGCTGGTCCTCCCTAGGTGTGAGACGGGGGGACAGTAGATGTGCCATGTGTGAAAGATATTGGGTGGTATAGTCCTAGTAATACTGTTTCCAATTCTCTCAGAGGCATACTGGGATAACTGTTCTGATAGGTTTTATTGGTGGGCTGTTGTTTATATCTCATGTTTAGGAGAAGTCTTGGGAAGGAGGGAGATGGGTGATGCCACCTCAATTTCAGTGATCATGGGTAGAGGGAGGCATAGCCATGGGAGGTGATGGGCTACCATGGAAGATGTTGTTGTTGTTATGTCCCTTCAAGTCGATTACAACTTATGACGACCCTATGAATCAGTGACCTCCAAGAGAATCTGTCATGAACCACCCTTTTCAGATCTTGTAAGTTCAGGTCTGTGGCTTTCTTTATGGAATCAATCCATCTCTCATTTGGCCTTCCTCTTTTTCTACCCCCTTCTGTTTTTCCCAGCGTTATTGTCTTTTCTAGTGAATCAGGTCTTCTCATTATGGGTCCAAAGTATGATAACCTCAGTCTCATCATTTTAACTTCTAGTGACAGTTCTGGTTTAATTTGTTCTAACACCCAATTATTTGTCTTTTTTGCAGTACATGGTATGCACAAAGCTCTCCTCCAACACCGCATTTCAAATGAGTTGATTTTTCTCTTATCCCCTTTTTTCACTGTCCAACTTTCATATCCATACATAGAAATCGGGAATACCATGGTCTGAAAGATCCTGACTTTGGTGTTCAGTGATACATCTTTGCATTTGAGGACCTTTTCCAGTTCTCTGATAGCTGCCCTCCCCAGTCCTAGCCTTCTTCTGATTTCTTGACTATTGTCTCCATTTTGGTTAATGACGGTGCCGAGGTATTGATAATTCTTGACAAGTTCAATGTCCTCATTGTCAACTTTAAAGTTACATAAATCTTCTGTTGTCATTACTTTAGTCTTTTTGATGTTGAGCTATAGTCCTGCTTTTGTGCTTTCCTCTTTAACTTTCATCATCCAAGAGGCTAGAGGGGCACCCAAGGCGGAATGGTCAAAGCTGAGACACCAGACTAAGATGCATCAAAACTCAGAGGAAGGCAATGGTAAACCACCTCTGAATACCTCTTACCATGAAAACCCTATGAACAGAGTATTCATGGAAGACGAGGATAAGGCTATCTACACCTTGTTCCTTGCTCCCACTCCTCTCATGAATGGGTTCCTGGTTGCTCATCTGCTGTGCCCACTGGCCTGTGTGTACTATTGTTTAATGCCAGATCTATACACAATAAGACCACATTTGATCATGGATTTGATTCATAAGATTTGATCATTGATTTGATCATGGATGAGGGTGCCTTACTGGTGTGCATTACTGAGACCTGGGTGGGTGAGCTGGGAGGAGTTGATCTGACCCAGCTTTGCCCACCTAGATACTTGATGCAGCATAGGCTGCAGTGACGCAAGGGAGGAGTTGCTGTGGTCTACAGGACTTCCATCTCTGTTACCAGGAAACCACTGTGTCTTGGAGCTGGCTGTGAGGGCCTGCACCTGGCATCAGGCCAAGGAGACAGTAAAATAGGGTTGCTGCTGGTATACCATCCACCCTGTTGCCCAGCAGCATCTCTAACTGAGCTGGCAGAGGCTATGGTATTGAGGAACCCAGAATAATAGTCCTGGATGATTTCAATGTCTATGTCTGTAGTGTTCTGGCTTGGCACTTCATGGCCTCCACGATGACCATTCGACTATCTCAAGTTGTTACTGGTCCAACACATAGGACAGGGCACATACTCATTTTTTATTTTTTTATTTTTGTTCCACATGGAGGAAAGGTTTGTATGGCGATTGGGGTGGTGGTGGATGTCACCCCATTGTCATGGTCAGACCACTCCCTGGTGAAATTTAAGCTTATGGCTCCAATGCTCTCCTGAAGGGGTGATGGCCAGATTTAGATGGTCCATCCCTGGAGACGAATGGAATCCACTGGATTCCTGAATGTCCTGGGGGAGTTCCCAGTAGATAGAGCAGGTGACTCATTGAAGCCATTGTTATGCTATGAAACAACAAGATGTGTTGGGCTCTTAACAAGGTTGCCCCTGAGAGCCCTCTCCAGCATTGTGGAGCCTGGTTTGCACCTTGGTACACCAGTGAACTAAGGGCAATTAAACAGGCTGGAAGATGACTAGAGTGCAAGTGGCAAAAGACGTGCTGTGAGGCTGATCGGGCATGAGTAAAACATCATAACTGTGCTTACTGTGTGGTGGTGAGGGCGGCAAAGAAGGCCCACTTCTCTGTCTCCATTGCATCCTCAGGTAGCCGTCCAGTGGACCTTTTCTGTATTGTCAGGGGTCTGTTAACATCATCTTCAGGAAATGGAGTTTTAGACCCTTTGGAGGCCCACTGTGAATTGTTTGCAAGGCACTTTGAGGATAAAGTTGCTTGCCTTCATAGCAAGCTTGATGCCCCAGCTACATCTACTATAGTCCCTGGTGGGGTGTCCAGTGAAACATATGCCCCAACTTCTTGGGATCAGTTTCAGTTGATGCTGAAATGATCCTGATGATGTGGACAAGTTGCCTGCAATGATGCAGCCATCAACATGTCCTCTTGACTCTTGCCCTTCTTGGCTTATTAACTCTTGTTGAAGAGGTATGACCGAGTGGATCCAAGGAATGGTCTTTGTGAGACGGAGTGACCCCAGCTGCCGTAACAGAGGCAGTGTTCCGACCACTCCTGAAAAAGCCCACCCTGGGCCATTGGTTTGTTACAACTACCACCCAGTCATAAATACTATCTTTTTAGAGAAGGGGATGGAGGCAGCAATTGCAAGTAAATCAGACTCTTCAGATCCTGCTAAACTGGATGTTTCCAGGTCTGTCTCCCATGATAAATCTACAATATACTGAATCATACTGTGGTTTGGCACTATGAAAACTAGCCCTGTGCTCATGTGCTTCTTCTGTCCTTTGTGCACTCTGTTTCAATAACTGCAACTTGGGCTGTGTACACATTACCAGCTAGGTTGTTCGTTTTCTCAGTTCATATCAATGCTGTTTGGGGAAAAAATGCATCAAAACACAGTATTTCATAAGAAGCATCAGGATAGATACAGGATAAATATAGACTGTGCCTAACACCATGTTTACACTGCTGTCCAAACTAGTAGCGGGAGCATACTGGATACAGAGTAAATGGGAGAGTGTACACCGCCATAATTTGTGGCAAATCATAGCTTGCAATACTATTTAAGTGATTTGAAATTTGCAAGTGATTTGCAATCCTGCTTTGGAGGATGAGTGCAAACCATAGCTTGCCAGTTCAGAGATAATGACTAACCATGGTATATGGTAAGGAGGAAATCACCAGTTAAACTCATCATGTAAGAGAAGGGAGAGAGAGGAAGCACAAGCATGAGGCTTGGTTATATAATACCAAACCATTGTTTAGCTTGCTGTTATATGGGAACCAACACTGTTTTTAACTCCATGCATATTGGAAGCACTCCACTTACACTAGTATCTTGCAACTATATTATTGTTATAGGGTCCTCACTTCCCTATCAGTAATTTATTAATATTAATAAATAAATAAATAAATGTTAATGTAGTAATGTTTTTAGTTACTGTAAACCGCCCAGAGAGCTTCAGCTATGGGGCGGTATACAAAGACAATAAATAAATAAAATTATTAAATTCAATTTACCAGAATTACAAATTAAAATTGGCTCTGAGCACAGTTCTGGGATTTAAAATACAGCTTCCATGTGGCAGAGTAAAAACAATTGGATAAAGTGTCCTTTTTGGATACATGCTCCCTTCCTCTATACATAGGAGCATGGGATAGCCATAAAAGGTTCTGCAACATGTTTGCAAGGAAAACAATTCTTAAAAAAGAAAAAGAAAAATAGTTTAAACATAATGGACTAGCACCATAAAAGCACACTGAAGAATACACTTGTATACCTGATGTACACCTGAATACAGTTCTAAGAAACTCTGGACTCTGGTTAATTGCCAGAACTCTTTCAGAATTCTCTAGGATCTTATTAATTAAGACAACTATTACTAAAATTTTTGAAAGATGATTTTATGCTGGAATAGTCTTGATGATTATGATAACAATCTTAGCATTTATGTGTTTAAAGTGCGTCATAATTCACCCAACTTTGTAAGGTAGGCCAGTATTAATTAATTTATTATATTTGTATGGTGTCCCGTAACACAGTTCTGTTGGCAGCTTACAATAAAATGTATTTCTTATTTTCATATTATTATCTTCATATTGCAGATGAGGGGCAGAGACTGAAATAATATCCAGTAGAACCTTTTGAAACAAAACAAAACAAAACACAACTTAGGAGCAATATTGTTCACAAAGAACAATGGGGAGGAGTTTCTTCCTTGTACGTTGATTGTTGAAGCACTTCTGCTGCTGACAACAGTGTTGAGACCAAGGACTCTAAGCTCCCTGCAGTACAGAGAGGCACTGCTTGCTAGGCAGAAGCTAGAGATGGAAGATCTCCTTGCAGTACAGTTCTTTTTTCCCAGTATACATGCTCCAGATAAGTGTTGTTTTATCTCCTTGCCCCAAATATCAAAAGTGGATAACAGAAGTAATTGTAGGATATTTATCTAGGGATAAACTACAAGAACTGGAGGATGTGTATCTTGGAGAACAAATGCAGACCATAATATGCTGGTTTGAATGTAAGAGGAAACTATGGTTTGTGCTCACACGAAAGTAATTAATTGTAGCCAGACATTTGAGGTTCCTCTTGTGCTAAACCATGCTTTGTTCTTATGTTTGAATGGGGCCTTTGAAATAATGAAGAGTTACTCATTAATTAATTTAAAACTTTGATTAACATGGATAAAAATATTGTGTAGATAAGGCCTGTACTACTACTAGAAATCTGAAAATGGATTGGTTGTGCAGGAAAGGTGAGGATCATGTTTAGATATTCAAAAGAAAATTGTGTTGAAAAATATTACAATTTTTTATTTTCATTGAATTTTTGGCTTGCTAGTTCCATACATGGCCTGACTTAACAGGCTACTCTGAGACTGCTCAGTCACGTGGATTTTACATCACCATAATTTGTGCTTGCATCTGTGTGGCCTATGACAATATTTCCACTTGGCTGCACATAATTTTGCAAGATGATTTTACAAAAGAGGATTTTGCAAGTTAGAAGATGCAACTCTTCAGAAAGAAAAGAGATGGAACTTAAAGTCTCCATGGGTCATACAGTGCATGTTAACTTTACGTGTCTTAACATGGCCTTTTCTGAGACAAGGTGATTCAAATGTTTAGCTTCCTCCCAATTTTGTACTTGACTTGGAAAAAGTACATACAAAAACATTTTCAGAGCTATTTGTGACATATACTGCATATGACAGGTTATGATTTCTTAAAGCAGAAAAAATTAAATCAACATCTAGTTCTCTGTTTATAAAAACTCCCTGGGGTCTGTGAGATTAGAGTTGACTAGAAACTCAGGCATAATCTGAGAATCTTCCTTAAACACACAAAATGTGATATACCAAGAATATGACACTTTAGATGATTATTTGGTGAACCAAACAGATAAGTAATAAAGAGTAATAATAAAGTACTGAAAAAATGCCACATTGGCATGTCTGGAAAGCTAGCAAGAACTTGGGAATGCACAATGTAATGACTGTAATCTTTAGGATTGTTTAGTTTCATTGAGGAAGGAGAACAAGGGACATATTCAATAGTTAAATGTGGTTGTTAAGAGACAGTGCAACTAAAAAACAGAAAAAGAAATTGCATTCCTGCCACCAAGGAGGAAAATATTGATTAGAGATTACTCCAAAGTAAATAGACTATTTACACATTTTAGTAGTATTCTGAGATCATTAGCTCCTTCCCTAACAACTATTTTTGTGCCTTTAACAGCTATGTGACAGCTATGTGGGCTCCTGCTAGGAGGAAGGGCAGGATATAAATCAAATAATAAATAAATAAAAATAATAAATAAAAATTCTGCAAGGAAAGTTTTTTGCCATGTAGACCTGGAGTGATAGTAAATGTTGTGCTTATTGAATTTCTGCCTCTCATGCAGCTACTGAAAGGATAGCAGGGGAAAATGTAGCAACCAAGTTGCCCAGATTGACCACAAGATACCTATGAGAAATAGGATGTGGATCAGTTTGCAAGTGTTGATGCAGCAGCAGCCCTTTGCTGATTCTCATAGGACAGAGCTATTAATGACTGTGTAGATGCCAGACATTTAAAACACATTATTTTCACCAAAGAATGTTGGGAACTGTAATTTGTTAAGCGTATTGTGAGAGTTGTTATTTCCTCCTTTTTTATTTAATAAGGATTAGACCTTATTAAATGATATAGTATAGGCCTCCTGTTAACATCTGAATTTGGATGAGGAAACACATCATTGAATGACCCACCCACCCCATGCCCAACACTCCTGCCTATAGAAATCTAGCAAGTAAGGGAGATAGCTTAGCTGTCTCCCTGACAGACTGGCTTTCTATCTGCTGGGAGGTGTTTTTTAAAAACAAAAACCAACCCCCTCAAAAACATCTGAATGGCATTCCAACATACATTCTGAAGGGGTACCATTGCAAACAGGCTATATCAAGTTATAAAGGAAACTATTATAGATTACATGACTGTACAGAATGCATAATATTTAAAGCTTCCTTTACTCATTTTTGGTGTCAGTAATTTCTTTGTGACAAATGCTAAGAACCAAGCATGCCAGCACCAAGTATATTTGAATTCAGAGATAATATATTTTTCAATTGTAAGAAGTAAAACCTAACTAGAAAGATCAAGTAAGAAAGAAGCCAAGGGGAAGATCATCAAATCCTATCTTTGTTTGAGATTATATAAACAATGACTCAGCTTTGTGGGGAAAGACAAAAGAGAAGAAAAGAAAAGAAAAAGTGCACCTTTGGACATTGGCACAAACTTTGACTAAGAGGCTGAAGAAAAATAATTGCTGAAAATGGAAGCCTGGAATCAGCCATAGAAGTAGAGCCCTAATCAATAGCAGCATAAAACAGAAGCCAAGTCATACCATTTGCTTATTATGAAAGCTCCTCTTACGATGTTCCTTTTTCTTTTCATCTTCATACACTAAAACAAAGTCAATTCTTCTTCGTCCATCATTAAAATAGAGGGAGTCAGGTTTCAGATTAAACTCTGCCTGCAAAGAACATATCATATTATGATGATTACTCTGTAATCCCAATATACTATCATACGGAAAACAAGCAGCACGACTGTAATAGGCAGTTCAAATATATGGCTGTAGCGGCTGGAGCAATACAATGGCCAATTACTCAGTTGGGTCCTGAAGTAAAACCTTTGCAAATCACAATGTACACCAAGCCTCATGTGCAGTCTATGAGGTATAAAGACTGAACTTTAATGCAATACATGCTGAAGCAATGGTTTTTGTAATGGAATAAATAGTCCACTAAAGCAAAAGCCAATGGGATATATAGGCCTATCACTGCAGATCTTGGGAACAAACATTGATCAGAATATCTGTCTCAGACTTGCACATACAAAAGCATTTGCTCACTGTCTCATATATGAGTACTGGCTTGCATGTCTCTTATTTTGCCATATATTGAAAAAATGGCAGCACTCTTGGTGCTTCCTTAATTTTTTCAACTAAGCAGTTTCAAAACTTAATCACAGTTTAAGTTAGTACAGTATTCATTGTTAATGAACAAAATGTTCAAAATACCTCTGTAGCACCAAAAACAATATAACTCTTTCTGTGTAATTTTTTTAAGTGGGGCTTCTTTGTACTCTTTATTTCCCATTAAGCAGATACTACTAAGAACTTAAATCATTTTAGATGTTTAGAAATCCAGTCAGATGTGTGAAAGGATGGCCTAATTCTATACCATGCATTAAATGAAGGATGTTACATAGTGGTTTAAGAACCCCAGCACACTCCCTTACATACTCTGGAGATGGCAAAGGACTTTGAGCCCAGCCGAAATCTTAAGACTTCCTTCTCCCTGCCACTTCCTCCCCTAGTTAGGGTTTGTATTGTAATTAACACTGGTTGCTAATTACTCAGGCATTACAAGACTACTCTCTTATAATAGTTAATTAGCAATGTTACTGACTGAAAAGAGACCACATAATCTGTGGATTCCAAAACGAAAGCACTGCACGTTATTGGCATCGTTATTCCTGAACAATTAACCAACCACTAATTATTGTCAGAATATAGAATTAACATGACTGAGAAGGGGACATAACATGGTGCTATGTACTTTCATATGCCACAGATTTAGCCTAATGCAACATGAGAGCCACACAGGGTTGATTTAGTGGTGTATATTCAGTAAACAAAAGAAAAGTGAAAACAACCAAGACTGTTGTGGCACCTTAAAGACTAAGAGGTTTATTGTGGCATAAGCTTTATTGTGTAATGAGGCAGTTGGTTTCATTGCTACACATTAACACAGCTAACCCTGCTGAGAAAACAAGGTAATAATTGTATTAGGACATTAAGTTTACTCAACAGTTTTATCAAAAAAACTTATATCACCTTCATGACCATATGGTACAATTTATTTTTCTTTACACACCTTTTTTTTAAAAAAAGATCTGTTCCGATTTATATTCCTGTTACTACTGGTGCCATGATTTTCAGTATTTCTGGGTTATTATCTAAGCCTCAAATATGAAGGGTGAAGTTTTATTTATTTTTATTTATTCAACAAAATTTATATACCACTTGATTATATTTAAAAAAACCTCTAAGTGACTTACAAGAAATATTAAGCAGGTGCCAAAAAGAATATGGCAAAGGCGCCTGCCTGGTGTCACTACTACTACTACTACTACTACTACTACTACTAGGCAGGGAGTTCCAAAGAATAGGTGCTGCCACACTCAAACAACAATTTCTGTTCCACAGATCAAAGTTGTTGAATGGACACATATAGGGTAAGGCAATCCCACAAGTAAACTGGTCCTAAGCTGTTAAGGGCTTTATATACCAATAGTAACACCTTGAGTTTGGCCTGGTAACAATTGGCAACTGGTGCAGATCTCAGAGCAGAGGTGTCACATGCTGACAAGGTCTCACAGCTGTCAGCAACCATGCTGCAGCATTCTGCACTAACTGCATTCTCTAGGACAAGCAGAAAGGAATCCCCACATAAAGTGGATTGCAGTAATCCAGTCTTGAAGTCAGCTAGTTCCTGGCTGTGCTCACTTTCCATTCTCCATACCCTTTTCTCCACCTAAGTGTGTGGTCAGGCTGAGCAGAAAGCAAGCACTACAAACTTTCTGTTCAGCTAACTTCTTGCCCCATTCTTTATCTACCAGCCCATTTATTGTCTTTTCATATTCATGAGGTGTCATATGCTGACAGGGTCTCACTCTTGTCAGCAACCGTGCTACAGCATTCTGCACTAACTGCAGTTTCTGGATCAAGTGCAAGAGAAGCCCCACATAGAGTGCATTGCAGTAACCCAGTCTTGAAGTCACCAATGCCTGGACTATTGTGGCCAAGTTTCCTTGGACAAGGAATAGTTGTAGCTGTCATACAAGGCACAGCTGGTACAAGGCATTTCAGCCACTTATGGCTAGGACCTGGGCCTCCTTTGACAAAGCTGAGTCCAGAAGCATCCCCAGACTCCTTAACTGCTCCATCAGAGGGTGTGCAACCCTGTACAGGACAGGCAAGTGACCAATTTCTCAGACACAGAAACCATTCACTCACAATGCCTCCATCTTGCCAGGATTCAAACTCAGTTTATTTTCCCTCATCTACCCCACCACTGCACCCAGGCACCAGCCCAGGGCCTTCATGGCCTCTTCTGATTCAGTTGTTGTGGAGAAATAGAGCTGAGTGTCATCAGTTTACTGATGGCACCTTGACACCATGCCTAATGACTACTCCCAGTGGCTTCATATATATATTAAATAGGACTGGGGATAAAATAGTGCCCTGTGGCACCCCATAGCATAATGCCAGGGTGCAAAAATAAAAAAGTTTCCTAATGTTACTCTCTGGACACAGCCTTGTAGGTAGGACTAGAACCACTGTAACACATTGCTCCCAATTACCATTTCACAGAGCTGGTTCAGGGGGATACCATGGTTGAAAGCCACAGAGAGGACCTGTTCACACAGCGATTTACTGTGCGATTGATGCTACTTGCATCCCCATTTAATTCACATGGTTCACATGATGTTGCAGGCAAAGAGAAGCTGGGACACAGTTTTTCCCTTTAAATCCACATTAAGCCAATCCAGGGATAATGTGAAAAGTGAAGGAAAAACTGTCTTCGCTTCGCAGCATTACTCCATGTACATGCTTTGCTTTGACATTTTTTGCTGGGTCGGTGGATCCTCACTTTCAGATACTCCCCTTTCTCTGCCCACTAAACTCTCCATGAATTCCATTTTTTCCTAGCAGTTTAACCAGCCACTTCTGCCTCCCTTTCTGTCCTCCTACATCGGAGTTTGCTATAGCCTTCCTTCCCTCCCCCCCGCTCTAATTAGTTTTGTGTCAATTGCACCCCTAGGCTCTGTGCTTCAGATGGGAGAGGTGTGCAATTAACAAGAAGATACAATGAAGCTGACAAAGAAAACCATTTCCCCTCTCTAAGCAGTATCCTGTCAATTGCACCTCAAAGCTCTGGGCAGAGGTGTGCAATTGACAAGAAGAAACAATGAAAGAAAACCATCTCCCCCCTTCTAATTAGGTGTCAATTGCAACCAAAGCTGTGGGCTTCAGCAGGGAGAGGCATGCAATTGACAAGAAACACTGACAAAAAAAACCTTCTCTGTTAGCAATAGCGATACACTGGAGGGAGTAAACATGTAAATTTGGGGGGGGGATGAAACAACGGTACCAATCCTTCCCTGAGAAATGCCGACTAGTGTGAACAGAAAACAGCAGATTTGAAGGTACAAAGTGTGAACCTTGCAAATCTATTGCGATGGCAAAAGCTGCATTGTTACTATGTCTTTTAGCTCCCGTGTGAATCAGCCCAGAGATCAAGAAGCAGGAAGAAGGTTTCACTCCCCTCGTCCCATTCTATGTAAGGTCATCCATCAGGGCGACCAAGGCTGATTTAGTCCCATGGCCTGGCCTGAACCCAGATTGGAATGGATCTAAACAATCCATGTCATCCAAGAATACGTGCAGCTGCCCTACCACCTCTCTTTCTACCAGCTTCCTCAAGAAGGGGATATTTGCAGCTGGTCAATACTTATTCCAATCCAAGGGCCTGTTTCCTTAGGAGTGGCCACACCACCAAAGATAACATTAGGTGAAATAGTACTTACCCATTCTGGCATATTAAGTGCTGGCTGGTTGGGGATTGCTCCATAGCTTGGAATGACAGTTTGTTCCAGTTCTTCCAAGACTAAAACAATGCAGAAGAGACAGTTTAGTGTGCTTATAGCCTTCACTTTTGTGATCTTTTCTTCATTTTGGGGTGAAATTCTCAGCTTTGCCCTTTCATACCTGCCAGGGAGAGTTAAGAATCTAGCATCCTAAATTAGATAGCTATTAAGAAAACCAGGTTATGCCCTTGCATCAGTCCCTCTGTCAAGTTCCCTATAAAATATACAGCTCAGTTTTGTCTCAATGGTCTTCAGTCTGGAGTTAATAGAAACAATGTTCTGTGGATTCCGCAATGCATCTTCTGCCATAGCTGACTGGTAGGGCATCTGCTTTGCATGCAGAAGGCCTCAGGTTTAATCCCTACTAGCAGCTCCAGGTGAAGATAGGAATGTCCACAGTCTAAAACCCTAGAGAGCAGCTACCAGTCAGTGTGAGCAATACTGAGCTAGATGGATCAATCATCTATCTTGGTATAAGGGTAGCTTCCTGTGTTCTAGTGATGGAGAAACAGAGAGGGTTTACTGCCTTTTGCTATGAATCCTCTGAAGCCATGAAAGCAACAAACTTTCTGCCCTGTTTATTTATTTGATTTCTGTATCACACCCTTTGTCCGCAGACTCAGAGTTCTTTCCACTTCTCATTTTATCCTCACAACAACCTATTGAAGTAGGCTAGGCAGAGACATAGTGATTGACCAAAGACCACCCAGTGAACTTTATGGGTGAGTGGTAATTTGAACATGAGTCCTAGGTCAACAATCTAATCAATACACCACAATGGCTCTCTGCTAGGGCAAATATTAAAAGTAAAAGCCATCATTCTGCTCTTCTTATTTCCTTGACTGCAATTCTATGTCTTTTTAGTTAGAGCTAAGCAACATTACTGTATTGTATTACTGTCCTATAAAAAGTGATGTGAAGGTAGACAAAATGAATTTATTTTACTGTAAGATTGACATGAAAGTGATATGTTGTTGTTGTTATGTTCCTTCAAGTCGATTATGATTTATGGAGACCCTATGAAGCAGCAACCTCCAAGAGCATCTGTCATGAACCACTCTGTTCAGATCTTGTAAGTTCAGGACTGTGGCTTTCTTTATGGAATCAATCCATCTCTTGTTCGGCCTTCCTCTTTTTCTACTCCCTTCTGTTTTTCCCAGCATTATTATCTTTTCTAATGAATCATGTCTTCTCATTATGTGTCCAAAGTCTGATAACCTCAGTTTCATCATTTTAGCTTCTAGTGACAGTTCTGGTTTAATTTGTTCTAACACCCAATTATTTGTCTTTTTCGCAGTTCATGCTATGCACAAAGCTCTCCTCCAACAGCACATTTCAAATGAGCTGACTTTTCTCTTATCCGCCTTTTTCACTGTCCAACTTTCACATCCATACATAGAGATTGGGAATACCATGGTCTGAATGATCCTGACTTTGGTGTTCAGTGACACATCTTCGCATTTGAGGACTTTTTTTAGTTCTCTCACAGCTGGCCTACCCAGTCCTAGCCTTCTTCTGATTTCTTGACTATTGTCTCCATTTTGGTTAATGACTGTGCCGAGGTATTGATAATCCTTAACAAGTTCAATGTCCCCATTGTCAACTGTAAAGTTACATAAATCTTCTGTTGTCATTACTTTAGTCTTCTTGACGTTCAGCTGTAGTCCTACTTTTGTGCTTTCCTCTTTAACTTTCATCAGCATTCGTTTCAAATTTGTTTCAAACTGGTTTCTGCTAAGAGTATGGTATCGTCTGCATATCTTAAATTATTGATGTTTCTCCCTCCAATTTTCACACCTCCTTCATCTTGGTCCAATCCTGCTTTCCGTATGATATGTTCTGCGTACAGATTAAACAAATAGGGTGATAAAATACACTCCTGTCTCACACCCTTTCCGATGGGGAACCAATCGGTTTCTCCATATTCTGTCCTTACAGTAGCCTCTTGTCCAGAGTATAGGTTGCGCATCAGGACAATCAGATGCTGTTGCACCCCCATTTCTTTTAAAGCATTCAATAGTTTTTCATGATCTACACAGTCAAAGGCTTTGGTGTAGTCTATAAAGCACAGGGTGATTTTCTTCTGAAATTCCTTGTTCCGTTCCATTATCCAACATATGTTTGCGATATGATGTCTGGTGCCTCTTCCCTTTCTAAATCCAGCTTGGACGTCTGGCATTTCTCACTCCATATATGGTAAGAGCCTTTGTTGTAGAATCTTGAGCATTACTTTACTTGCATGGGATATTAAGGCAATAGTTCGATAATTACTGCATTCCCTGGGTTCCCCTTTCTTTGGAATTGGGATATATATTGAACACTTCCAGTCTGTGGGCTATTGTTTAGTTTTCCATATTTCTTGACAAATTTTTGATTTTTGTCAAAATTTGGACAGATTCAGTCTCAGTAGCTTGTAGCAACTCTATTGGTATGCCGTCTATTCCTGGTGATTTGTTTCTTCCAATAATTTTAAGAGCAGCTTTCATCTCACATTCTAAAATTTCTGGTTCTTCATCATATGGTTCCTCTGTGAATGAATCTGTCATACTGTCATCTCTTTTATAGAGTTCTTCAGTGTATTGCTTCCATCTTCCTTTTATTTTATCTTGGTCAGTCAGTGTGTTCCCCTGTTGATTATTCAACATCCCTACTCGTGGTTTAAATTTCCCTTTCATTTCTCTAATCTTTTGGAATAGGGCTCTTGTTCTTCCCATTTTGTTGTCCTTTTCTATTTCCATACAATAACTATTGTACTAGTTTTCTTTGTCCCTATGTACTAGTCGTTGTATAGTTGCATTTAGGGTTCTGACCGTGTTTCTATATCTTTTGCTTTTGCTTTCCTTCTCTCCTTAACCATTTGAAGAGTTTCTTCAGTCATCCATTGAGGTCTTTCTCTCTTTTTAACTAGAGGTATTGTCTTTTTGCATTCTTCCCTGATAATGTCCTTGACTTCAGCCCATAGTTCTTCTGGTTCTCTGTCAACTAAGTTTAAAGCCTCAAACCTGTTCCTTATTTGATCTTTATATTCTTCTGGGATGTTATTTAAATTGTATTTTGGCATTATGAGTGCTTTGTTCTTCTTCTTTAGCTTTACTCTGATTTTCGATGCGATCAGTTCATGATCTGTACCGCAGTCTGCTCCTGGTCTTGTTTTTGCAGAAAGTATGGAACTTCTCCATCTTCTGTTTCTAATTATATAATCAATTTGATTCCTATATCGACCATCTGGTGATGTCCACGTGTACAGTCATCTTTTTGGTTGCTCAAGAAATGTGTTGGCAAGAAACAAATCATTTGCTTCACAGAATTCAATAAGTCTTTCTCCTGCTTCATTTCTGTCACCTAAGCCCCATTTCCCCACAATTCCTAGTTCTTGTCTGTTCTCTACTTTTGCATTCCAGTCCCCCATAATTATTATCATATCTTGTTTTGGTGTGTGATCAATTTCCTCCTGTACTTCTGCGTAAAATCTCTCCAATTCTTCTTCTTCCGTGTTTGATGTTGGAGCGTAGACTTGGTTGATGGTTATGTTAATAGGTTTCCCATTTAATCTCATTGATATCACTCGCTCAGACCTTGCGTTGTAGCTCCTAATTGCTTTTGCTACATTACTTCTCACTATTAAAGCAACCCCATTTCTTCTTAATTTCTCATTTCCTGCCCAAAATATTTTGTAGTTGTCTGATTGAAAATATACAAGTATTGTAATGTTGATATGCTCCATTTCTTGCATGACAATTTCTAACTTTCCCTGGTTCATGCTTCTCACATTCCATATTCCTATTGTGTCCGTCGTACAACTCCGGACTCTCCTTTCGCATCTGTGCACATCAGCCTCTGGGCTTCCTTTCGGCTTTGACCCAGCTGCGTCATTAGTCACAGAGCTACTCGTACTTGTCCTTTGTTCTTCCCCAGTAGCTTGGTGAGTGCCTTCTGACCTCGGGGTCTCATCTTCCAGCACTATCTTGTGTTGCATTTTGGATACTGTGTTCATAGGGTTTTCATGGTAAGAGGTATTCAGAGGTGGTTTACCATTGCCTTCCTCTGAGTTTGGATGCATCTTAGTCTGGTGTCTCAGCTTTGACCATTCCACCATGGGTGCCCCTGCTAGGAGTCTAGCCTCTTGGTCTAGACTCCTGACAGCATTGCTCTCAGCTTCTTCAACACTCTCAAACCCCCTCACCACGTTAAGGTGTGCATCCTAAAGGGGGCAATGTTGAAAGTGATATAGTTGTTTTTAATGGGTTGAATTTTTAGTTTGGTTACAAAGTTCCTTGAGTTTTTTTTCTGCTTCTTTAAGTTTGTGGTAGAATAAAGACTATATTTTAAGCATGGGTTATGACATCTTATTTCACACTGAATTGGTATTGTTATAGGACTGGGGAAATGGGATGGATGGATGGTGTCTTTGGGTCCCCCTTCCAGCTTCTGATTTTGAATCTGTAAAGTTGCAGCAGAAACACCTGCTCTACTACAACTTTACAGATTCAAAGTTGTAGCAGAAGCACCTGCTCTAAAGCATATAAAATGCAGGGTACTCATGACTATTTGGAGAAATTTAGGAAAGCTAGGAAAAGCTTTAAGCTGTTAATAAAAACTAAAAAGAACCTTGCTCTAAGAGAAACATGGCAAAGTTTAATCCAGGCTTCCAAATTAAAGAATCCTACGTTATTCTGGCATATAATAACCCAGCATTGGCCTCAAGCAAGTTTTAAATTAGATTGTGCCATTGCTCCCTCTGTTTGGGAAAAATATTATGCAACTCTGTATCAAACTAGTGTGGCTAATATAGAGGCTCAGATGGATCTACCTTCAGAATTTCCAATATGGCCAGCGGTTACAATAGAGGAAATTTTAGATCTTATAGCCTCTCTTAAACCAAATAAAGCCCCAGGTCCTGATAATATACCCCCTGAGGTTTTTAAATCAAATGCAAATTGGTGGGCTCCATTTTTGGCTGCCCTTTTTACCAATATTAATTCTTCTATGATTATTCCTGAGGGCTGGGGAACCGCAATAATAATTCCTATTTTTAAAAGAAGTTCTCGTCTAGACCCAGCAAATTATAGACCTATAAGTCTTCTTAATATAATATCAAAGCTATATGCCACCTACTTATACAGAAAACTTTTAGAATGGGTTAACCAAATGGATATACTAGCCCCAGAGCAAGCAGGCTTTCGGGTTGGTCATTCCCCCTACGATCACGTCTTGGTATTGAAGCATATCATCTCTAAGTATAGTAATAGTAAGGGCAAAGCCTTGTATACTGCCTTTGTCGATCTAAAAGCGGCATTCAATTCTATCTCCAGACCGAGACTTTGGGCGAAATTACAACATCTGGGAATCGATAGCCGTTTACTAGCTTTGATACAAGGTTTATATCGAAATACATCTCTTCAAATTCGTTGTAACAACAAAGGCCATCTAACGAAACAAATTCCTACCTCTAAGGGTGTGAAGCAGGGATGTATTCTTGCACCTTTATTATTTAATTTATATATTAATGATTTAATAGCTACAGTTGCACCCATTTCTTCCCATCCTCCAATGTTGGCCAATATGCCAAGACCCTGTCTATTATATGCCGACGATATAGTGCTCTTATCGCAGACACCGATTGGACTTAAAAGATTAATGGCATCCTTAACATCTTTTTGCTCTAAAGAAGATCTAATAATTAACCATAATAAAACTAAAGTGGTAGTTTTTTCTAACAAAAGGACCAAATATAGGTGGAGGATGAATAACTTGCCTATAGAACAAGCTAAAAATATTAGATACCTTGGCATCATTTTACAATCAACTGGTTCCCAACAGCAACATGTTACTTCCACCTTGTTGAATGCCAGACGTACGACCAAATCTCTAATATTCTTTTTTCATAATAAAGGGGGTCGACTTATTTCCCCGGTTATAAAGGTATTTGTGGCCAAAATAATT